>NC_134649.1:44065471-44396900 GCF_030463565.1 Pelecanus crispus
CTATGACTTCAGAAAATCTGCACTATGTATTTCTGAGGTAAAATTCCCACATGTCCCTGTACAGAAAGGATCTTGCACCTTCTCCAGTCACCCAAGAGCTGGGACACCAGACTGCCCTCAGCTCAACAAGCCATTTGTATAAGGTTCAGCTGTACTTGCACACACACAGGACTACAGAGATTTCATTGGGTAAGGTTATACAGATCCCATCATATCTCCCAAACAGTAATTAGGCTTCTCCAAACCAAAGCATGGTGGCATTTACAACTAGATAACTCTCCTTCTCCCCGAGATTTACCAGGAATGCAGCTCACGAGGTGCCCAACTCGCATTTGCTTACCTACTTTTCCCCAGGTGATGGGTGTCCTCCTCGGGGCAGCCCTCCAGACTATTTAAATTGCCTCTGCAACATGAAAGGACAAACCTAGCTTCTGTAGGAGACACCTTCATCCTCCTTCCACAGCATGTACTTACAAAAAACATCACAGATTGACGAGTACTCCCGTTAGTTTTAAAGAGTGCAATGAAAAAACCCAAAGCAAACCCCAGATACTCATCCCCCCACTTTTCCCATGAAAGACCTGCAGCCCCGAGACACCGTTTATTACATTCAGAGCAACCGTGCACGTTGAACCACCTTTTATTGCTTTGGGGACCTGCATCACGGTTACCTTCAGTTTGACAAATACTGTCTCGTACAGCACAAGAAAACAAAGTTGGCTCTCAAGGAACAGGAAAGGGATTTCATACATACATAATGTGTCTGTGTATAAAAATAAATAATATACACGCATTTGCATATGGTGTACGCTGACATTTCCTTATCAATGCAAACAGCCTTGCCCTGACACCTCCTGAGGCTGTGTGATGATAGGAACGCTGCGAGATGAGGACGTGAGGAGTCTCCCACCCAGGCCCCCGTGTCACACAGGTGTATCTCCTACACTACTGCAAATCCCGGGCGTGTTAATTCTCGAGCCTCTGCCTCCGGATCTGACCCGGCTCTGGTACGCCAGGGCCATTGACAAATGCTGGCTCCACAGCCTGCTGCTGATGCGCCCATCAGGCCCGTGTCAGAGAAGAGTGATCTTGTTGCAGATACAGGGGGATCCGTTTGCACCTCAAAGCACGGCAGGTTTAAATCTTCTGCCTCGAAACCCATAAAAATAAATGTTACGCAAGTCACGCCTATTTAAAAGCTACACGAGAAGATTAAAACAACTTTGCTTGCTTTGCAATGGTTGATAGCCCCCACCACCACCATGCACACTCACACAATTATAGTTAAAACAAAGAAATCAGAGTTGCTTCTCCAAGCCGTGACAAAGCCCAGAAGTCTGCGGACCCCGAGCAGCCTTAGAGGCAGCGTTATCATTTTTGCACAGTTGCATGGAGCTCTATTTATATAAACACCCTCATTGTTTCTGCTGCAAGTGCATGGATCGGAGTTATCTCTGTTATCTGGTTCTGTCCTTGAGACACAGCTCGCCTGCTCGCCCCGCTCCACGCCATGACACGGCTTTCCTACTCCAGGCAAGACCAGGGGCGGCTGAACTTCACCAGAGGCCCCTGGAAGCAGCGTTTTACAGCCTCGCTCGGAGTTTTCCTCGGTGCACACTTCTGAATTGCTGACACCGCAGGGAAAAGGCAGCAACCAGACCGTCCCTCCTTGCAGCACAGCCGGACCGTGCTCCAGAACGGCTGCTCTGCACTTCAGGCACCCCTGCACCCAAAGGGGCCAGGGAGGGACCAGAGCCAGCGCGAGGGACAGGCTGCTACAGGAGACGATGCTGTAACAGCCTGAATTGGCATACTGGCACTTTTCAGTCAAAGAGCACCTTTTGTTTCTGTAGTCCTGAACTTCCATCCCAACCACCCTCTAGCAAATCACGCTACGTGGGAGCCAGAGACCAAGGGACGAAGGCTGCTCTCAAATAATCCGGGGTCACGCACATCCCCACGCTCCGGAGCTCAGAGCCACCCGTGACCAGAAGCAGCAGCAGGCTAATATTCAAAATCTCATGTGAACACGGACCACTGCCCCAACAGTCACAAGCCATCTCGTATCTTCTAAAAGCAATTTGCATTTTTTTCATCTTTTTAACATGCTTGGGGGTTTTGTTTGTTTTTATTTGTTTTTAAGCAAGTAACTTGCTATCTATCTTCCATTTTGGTTTGGCTTTCTTTGCTTATGGGAATGACATTTTATTTGTTCTTTTGGTGAAGTTTTAAATTTAAAGCTCTTTCACATTTTTAATCAACTGTCTATATTAATTTCCTCTGCAATTTAGACAAAGTTTACTTGTATCGCTTTCTCGAGCTGTATTCCCTCTTGCTGAATAAGGCTCAAACATACTCATTTCCTCATGATGGATTATTTTAATTAGATTCTACTCCTTTTGAAGTATATGTCTTCTCTGGATGCTTTCCATCTCTTTTGGAGTTTCACCTTTTAAACTGCCTCGCCAGGACTCCATGCTGTGTTCCTCACCAACCCAGCTCTCTGCAAAAGCACGCAGGAGCACTTGGAATATCTTCCTATCAACAACTGTTCACTTTAGCAAAACATACTGGTTTATCTGGTTTTGCTGCTGAATCTTTAGCTGCAATCTAAACTGGTTTAGATGGTTAATAAAACATTAAAGACCAAATAAATGAAAGTATTTAAATCCAGAGCAATGCAAAGACATTCTTTACTTTCAAGAGTGCCTACTACACACTATGTGCTTTCCAAATCTGATGAGAGCCTGCCTAAAAAGGGGCCTTAAATATGGATCGGTGAGGAGCCACGAGCAGCCCCGGTGCTCGGCAGGCTCATGGTGAAGTTTCCAAGCCCAACAGTTTGCAGCCATTGAAACATCCACCGAGCAATGTCCATGGAAACACCCGTGAGGTGCTCAGGAGTTTTTCAAAAAGATCAAGACATTCATTTCAGTCCCTCATTTGTTATTAACTTCCAAAGGCATTTTGAAACATGCAGAACTTTATCCAGAGAACTTCCCAGCAAAGATCTAGTATTAGTAAGCACTTTACCAGCAAGTCCGAGAGTTTGCTCACAAACTTCCTAGGAAAAAAGGGAGCAAACCACAGCCACCACTCCAAGGAACTGCCTTTGTGAGGAGAGAGAAATAAAGTGGCGGGGGGCAGGGGGAAGATCCTTGCATCGTTTGACATTTTGTGGTCATGGTGTAACCAGCCAGACAATTCTCATGAGAAAAGTCTACAAAGAAATACTGACTGGCTAATCCTATATTTAAAAATTTCCTAATGTATGGTTGCTGCATTTAGCCTAGACAGTACACGAGCACAACCGAGATCTGCAGGATTAAAACCGATTGCGCTAGCCCAGTCTGATGCATCTTAAATCATCGTGCTTCCAGCGGGAAGATATTCAAACACTTTTTGGAAACCTTTGTCTTTTCTTCACGCCAACCACCACAGATCCGAGATCCCCAATTCTGCAATCGGTTTTTAAATTCCGAACTGTCTGCATTTCCTAAACGCCTGAGTAAACCCCTAAAGTTGCCTTTTGATGAGCCCATCTGCATGAAACAGCAACATCTTTTGCTGATGAGCCATGCACTTTGTCAATACAGGGGCACAGGAAGAATGGACCAAACAATTTCTGGGCCTTCAGCTAAGATGCTGAAGTAATTTCAGCTGACAAGCATTAATAAAGTTGAATTTAGCCATATCCTGTTTAATTAAGTTTATCAAAACCACCATCATTTTGCACATCTCGAAGAACTGGATACATTTCCAGGGTACTGAAAGGTCAACGTACCAGAAATCAAAAAGAGCTTAAATTAAACAAAATCCGTGGGTACGACCTCCACTTCCACGGCTTGCATCTCAGCTTGATTTTCAGCCATTATCATATCGCTATAATGAAAAGATTAACTTCCCCATTAACCACAAGTAAATACATTTTAACAGTGCAAAACAATGAATCCGAGACACAAATCACTCCACCCCTGCTAGCCTGGTAGAGTCATTCAGTCTCAGCAACAAAAGGTTTCAATCAGATAGCCAAAACTTGTCCATCAGATTTAAATTTGTCCTGAAATGCAAGACAGACTTTCCTCCTTTCCCCCCTCGCAGAGCCAAAAAGCACAGAAACTGAGAAAATTAAAACCTGCTGCATTATTCTGCAACATGCTACAAAATGTAATAAAAAGCCAAATGTCTCTTTGCCCTCTCCTCCTCATCAAGTTGAATTATTTTTTTAAACAGTCATGTAGTTGCAACTCTGCCTACATCTCCAAAAGCTAAACAATTATGCCACAATAGGGGTATTTTGTTCACTCAGAAAAAAAATCATCTGATGAAAAACTATGTTGGTGGTTGAATCAGTTTCCTTTAGGAGGAGTTGGCTGTAATCTCAGTGGGACTTGTGGTTTCAGCTATTCATACTGCTCATAGCAGTTTCTGTTTTTTCTCAAAGCAATGTAACCCAGCAACACAGAAAAAGCTGTGATTAACTTCTTCTGAGATACAAGATGTCATGGCAATGCAAGTCACCTCTTCGCTGAAGAGAACCATAAATCTCTATTGCTCTGTCCTTTTTGCACAGCTATCTCAAATTGCAGGCAGAGTCTAAAGGGAAAGTTAGAAGGCACTGAAATTTTCTCTTTCACCAGAGAACAAGTTGACTGTGGACTTGTAACTCTCAGACCAGAGATCATCCTTCAGTGCTGCAAGGAACTGCATCTCTCGGACCCTAATCGATAGCCCCGGTTCCTTGCCAACCACAAGAGAGCTTTAAAATTAACAAGCGTTATATTAGCTGACTTTACCTAATGAATAGCTATCAACTGTCTACACACAGAGAAAATGTTTCCTTTTATTTGTATGCAAATGTCCATATGTGGTGGAATGAAACATCTGTGCATCAAAATCTTACATAAATTATATACTTTAAAAATGCACTAAAAAGCTGGTGTCAATCCCAATAAATTAAAAAAAAAACAAAAACAAAACACCCAACCAACCAAAATGAAGCAGCTAAGGGGAACAACAAGAATAATGTTAAGGAAAAAAAAAATAAAACCCAAAACCAAAAAAGCCCACCCAAAACAGCCTCTTTCCCCATGTATATCATATGAGGCACCCCAGCCTCACCCTGACCTCTGAAATACGACAGCTATACAGTAAGGCATCTAGGCTCTGTTATCTGAGATACAGAGTAACTCATAAGTGATAGCTTAAAAAAAAATTAAAAAAAAAAAACCCGACAAAAAAAAAGAAAACCAGCTGGCTGCCCCACCAATGCATAGATCCTGGGACAAATTCTCAGTTCGCGCTGGCCAGCACGCCTCTGCTGCCCAAAAGAGTTTGGGCTCTGGTGCGACCTGCAGCCCGGCTGCGGAGATCTTACCCAAGAGCTGAAGGGCAGCCAGCATCTCTGGGTTCCAGCAGATTTTAGACCCAACTCACCCAAGCCGGAGAGCCGCTGGAGCTGCCGCCGGAGCAGCCGGGATGCCAGGCTCCTGCCCCGGCACGGCTGCACCATTGCCCTTCTCTGGCCCCGGCGCTGCACGCCGTTCTGGGACAAGCACCAGCCCTCCTCCATCCGCTTAACTGATGAATACACTGATGCAGTCACTTCTTTATGCTCTGGGAGATTTTTTTTTTTTTTTTTAATGACAGGTTCTATTATCTCCTGTGTATATTAAAATTGGCCTTTCAGCTCCTCCATTAATACCAGATCCCCAAGTCAGAGATGAACTCTGAGTGACACTAAGAAGCCATACTTTCAAATCAGGGCATCTCTCCGACACGGCGTTTGACATGGCCTCTTTTCAAGTCCCTAGGCAATTTTTTCCCCCTCTTGCCTCAGTCCTGAACTCAGGGTTTCCAAACTGCTCTCCAGCAGCAGTTATTTATTATTGCTTTGTTCTACAATGTCATTTCCCAAGCACCCAGGTGCTGCAGAAGAAAGAGGCCATTCCCTGCTATCAAGAGCTACACAATATCTTGAGAAAACCTGGTGAAGGATAAGCGGATGGGCACAAGATGAAAGCAAAGCCATCCTAGGGATGAAAAGCGTGACTTTCATGTTTTGCAAAGTTGACCAGGCGTTGGTTTTTTTTGTTAAAAAAAAAAAAAAAAAATTCAAATCAGAAGACAAGAATAAACTTATCACAACCAAAGTAGTGTTGAAGAAAAATCACTACCATCAAGACTAAGACGCGCTGCTCGCCTGTTGCATCCGGATGCACGCGGTGGCTCTGGATTTCTGACCAGGAGTCGCAATATTTGTGCCTGCAGCTCCTCACTGCCCCCTTCCCTGCACAGCCACAGAACCTGCCCCTGCTGAAACGACACCAGCCGAGCAGAAAAGTGAAAACAACCTCAGACCGGGTACCTCCAAAGACAGACAGCAACGGGGCGCCTTTATTCTCCCGCTCTTCTGTTTGGGAAGCAATCCTTCAGGAACCAGCTATCAGCTCCTAATGACTCATTTTGTTACTCACAGGCCCCACAATGAAACCGGGGGTGGCTGAGATTAACACGCTGTGGTAATAATCAAATTTAAGGGGATTATAATTATTATAAGATAATCAGGGTAGAATTATATATTTTTAATTACCAGCTGCTGTGCAGTTAAGGCAATAGAATTCCCCCAGCTGTTTGCTGGTAAGTGCAACCAACAGTATCCTATTTGAAGTGCAAAATACATACTTTTACATGGAAAATATATTAAGGAAATTAAAAAATTGCCCTTAAAAACACTATATACTGTAAAGCCTCATTATAGATTATCCTTTCTGCTTTCAGCATTGGAAAGATTTTTTAAGCCTATAAATTCTTGTGTTTAATCTTATACTGAATGTAGGCCAAATATAAAAAGGGAATCATTTACAATACATTGTGTATGTTGTTACTTCAAACCACATAGTAGTTACCCGTAAATCCTCCAGCATTTGGTATAAACACATAGTGTTTGTCTACTCATTGTAAGTCTAGAAAAGGACATATTTCTGCAGTGCCTTAAGAGGTATTCACTGCATGAATAATAGAGACTGAATAAAACTTGTCATTTGGATTTTCTTGTAACAACACACTTCAATCCAAGATTCCCAAGTAGAGAAACAGATCTCCGCAGTTTCTGTAACCACCCCTGCTCGCACTGTCGTATTTTTAAATTATTCTTCAGATGCATTTTAACGGAGAACCTTTCTATGTTATCGCAGAGAGACTCCAACAGGCACCAGTCCCCATAGATCTTGCTTTGTTTAAAAATAAAGCAAACCCTACAACCAGTTCATCTGGAAAAGAAGCTGGTTTTGTTGAAGGGTGTTCAATTATAAGGAGGCTGATCAGAGCCTGCAGATGCTTGCCAAGAAGAGCTGCTCTCTAAGCACCCAAATTTGGCAGAAGTCTACAGAAAAACCCCAAACAGCAAAGCAGCTGGTCTAGTCTCCAAACACGTTCTTCAAGTTCCCAGTGTTAGACTGGCCTCCTTCTCCACAGTCCGACAGCACTGCGACATTTTGGGTACGCAGCCAGGCCCCCTCATTCCCACCGTCTCCCACCTCTGTTAACCGGTCCCTTCCACTAATGAAAATACCAAATAATACCTGCTGGTTGGGAACCTCCTGCAAACCTTCCCACTCACCCTAAAGTCACATTATCAGAAGTTAAATCAACTCAGAAGATGAGAAGACTCGCAAGGGTCATAGACAATTACCAAGACGTAGATTAGCATGATACCGCTGGGCATCCGCAAGTTTTTTTGCCCTCTGCATTCCCTTATTTTGAGCAGACCACATCCACCGAGCAAGCATGGGTGTCTCCTGGACATGCTCTCTGGGACACAGAGACTTTCTCCAAGGTTGCACCAGCTCCCCTGCTCACAGCTAAGGAAAACCAGTCTTGGGGTTAAAATACAAAATTAGGCTCCTCAGTACCTATTTGAGGGTATGCCTTAAGGTATGTCCTCGAGGTGCAGGAGAGGGCTAAGCAGCCACCTTCAAATTCACAGCCCTCACAGAGCGAGGGCCCTGGCCAGGGGAGCAGGCAACCAGGTTGGCCAGGTGATGAGCATCTCTCCACGTGGAGGCAGCCAGCTCTGGATGGCCCGGGTTTGGGTCCAGCACTACCCCACGCCATGGCGGCCAGGCCCTGCCAGCGATGCTCTGCCTGGCGCAGGCTGCCTGCTGCCGCCTGAGCCTTGTCCGGCACAAAAAGGGGGACGCTCCCCCGCCTCCGCAGCCGATGAGCATTCGTAACTGCTCCGGCGCGTCTCTCGTTGCAGACCAGGTACAGATTCTATTACTGCAGAAGACAAATGTCCTTAGATTCAGCTATTTCAGATAAAACTGTTTCCTCCGAAATAGCCACAATACAATCCATACATGCCGGCTCTTAACAGAAACTGGTATTTCTAAGAGTTTTCAAGCACTAGGCAGTCCTGAATAACATCCTCTGCCATCTCTGGGGACTTTGACTAACTGTCAGCAAACGACGACTCAGAAAACCCCACAACCGTTATTTGACTTAAAGATCAAATACCCTTCTGTTGACTCAGACTAACACAGCTAGCCCTGGAAAAAAATGGGCTTCCTTGAAAAGCTGAGAGCTCTTGAGTAAATCATCTGGTCGTGCAGATGGGTGCTGCCGTCAAGACTGTCCTCACCAACACCACCCAAAACTCTGCGGGTGTTATTGATAGCTTCAGACAAGGGTTACCAGTGATGGGAGCTGTACAGGACTTAAACTCTTCTCTTTCCACTCTGAAACACAACATACCCTCAGAACAAGTGCAAAATATATGCAGGGCAGGAAGGAGCCTAAAAAGACAGCTGTTACACCCAAAATATTAGCATCACAAATGCGGCACTTTCAAGTCACAAGGACAGAGCCATCACTGAAGACATCCACTCTGACAAGATGTGCAAGGAAATCAAAGACTTCCACACAGCTGTGGCACTGAGCTGCACCCAGGCAGGCAAATAATGGACTAAATTAATTGCCTGTAGCATGACGTAGCTGCAAAATCCTAGAGCTTTTGACTGCTTTGCAGCATCGTTCTTTCAACTCTACCCCATGCTGGGACTTTAATCTGCAGGGCTGCAATGGTACTATCAGCAATGTTAGAGGCAAGACTAAAAATAAACATGGGACAAGAAAATGCAAAGCTCCTCCTCCCTGCGAGGTCTGGAGGGAATTTCTCGAGTCAGACTGCTTGATCGCTTGTTTACTTGTTACTAAGTATGAAATTTTCGCAGCAGCGTGTGTGGTTTTCACTAAAGTTTCCAAGTTAAAATCAACAGGGCTATAATGTCGTAAGAAAACTAAACATCACTAACCCTCTCTTGAGAGATGGGATCCTTGCTGCCTCCCTGCCCATGCTGCACGCTGCATTTCCAGGGCAAATACTGCATTTCCACGTCAAATATGAAAGTACTGGGGGGAAAGGCGGTCCCTTGGGTCATGGGATGAAGGACACCAGCCCCCACGGTAACCCGCAATGAGTCCAGCGTCTTACTCGATCCATTAGATCTATTTACCCCAGGATAAAGCAGCTGGCACGCAACGTTCAGAAGAGCTGGAAGGTTTGTCCCTCTGCAAAGCACCTCTCCAAAGGTCCTCCCGAGTACCCAGACACATTTTGGGAAGGAGAGGTTGGCTCTTCTCCTTGTGGCACCCGTTGAGGACAGAGCCGCGGAGCAGCAGCCACAACAACTTCAGAGCTATATAAAAAGCTGGCACAAGGATTTGTTTATGAAGAGCTAAAAATTAAGTTTGACTTTAAAATAGCGCAGTCACCAAGTAACAGCTCAGAGGGTCACATTCTTCTTCCATCTCTGCCTCCTTCCCCCTCTGGGACCTCCTCTTTGCCCAGCAGCTTTCCCAAAACGTTCTGCAAACATGGCAGAAATTCCCCACGAGGGAGTCAGGCAGAAATCTGTGCCTGAGGAGTTGAAGGAATATGCTCATGAAGGGATGCTCAGCACTTCCTACAGCACTAGACATTTTTTCAAGACTGAGGCTGCAGCAGGGACCATTCCTACTCGCAGCAACTTGGTACATCAGGTACTACGGTATTTCATGAAAATTTTAGGAGGTAACTGCAGGTTCACGATGCTGTCAAAAAGAAACGCACGCCTTCCCATTTCATGGTACGCAACTCCCCATGCAGCTCTCCTTGTTCACCTCCCCTACCCCTTGAGCTCACTCCAGAGGAAAATATAAGATTTCAAGCTTTGCAAACCTCCAGCCTAAACCAACATCCTGTAAAACTACGAGTTAAAGGCAGGAACACTTCACTTCCAAACCACAAAGGCTGTAATGAGTGTGGGTTTAATTGGCTGGTACAAGAGCTGCACAGCCAGAATCAGCAGCTGGCAATGAAATCAGCCCTTCTGCGCTGCAGATTGCTAAACTTTTGCCCTTGCCTGCAATGTGGTGTGTCACTGAAGTAATTCAGTACCCATAAAAAGAATTACAAAAGTATCTAAGAAAAATAAAGCGTTAGCCCAAAACTGATTTCAACAGCCTCAGTACATACTTAAAAATCTCATTATCTAGAATTAGACATGAAGTTCTTCGAAAAATCAGTCCCAAATGATAAAAGCCTCTATCGAGCAACTACGGCACATTTTCTCGCTTCGTTTATTTAACACAGTTATTCACACATACGCCCAACTTCTCCTTTACAGGTTTACAAAGCACACAGCAAGCTCCGTGATAGTTTGCATTTAGCTTCAGAATATTTGGAGAAAAGCTAGATTAGTAAGGAACAGGATTTTACAGCAAAGACTTCCTTCATCTGGTGCAAAAAGCTTTGAAACTCATCAGGCCGATGTAGTAAACTTTCAAGCCAAGGTGTTTCACAGAGTTAGCAGGGGTGCATTGCTATCACTTGGTAGACTTAATGGAAGTTTTAACCACCTTGTTCCTGAATGAAGAGATGCACACTAGGCAGAGCAAAAATAAATTAAAAAAATAATAATAATACAACCCAAAACCACACCAAGAAGAACTTAAGGTGATATGCGTACGCATCTTTTAATTCAAAAAGCCAGGCGGACCTAAATAAAAGTACTACACATGAGAAAAACAAGACAGTATCATCCTGCAAGCAGCTGAGGAATTGCTGCTATCGGCCTCTTCCCAGTGTGAAATCCCGGGCGCCGCGCTCAGCCCGCACCAGACTGCTTCTGTCTTGGCTAAGGCAAGGCTCAGGCCAGCAGCTCGCGTTGCCGTTCGGAGCGAGGCACTCCAGACGAAACGCAGAGCAGAATTCAAACGCCTCAGTTTAGTTGCAGACCGCAGGCGTGCAGTCCGTGCCTTGCTGCTTTTACCTGCACAACTTTATCTCAAATTGGGTCTTGTCCCCCGGGCTCCATGTTAGAGAAGTTGCTCATACAAGGAATCAAGAGTCAGAAGCTTTGGACGTGTCAGGACAAATCCCACCAAATGTGAATTGGTATAATACACAGATTTATGTTTGCTTACATGGCACTAGAAACGGAAAGGCAGTAACTCAAACTGCTGCACAGGCTGCCGACAACAGTGATGATAAGCATTGCTTTTTTAAGGCTGAAAGGAGATTCTGGGGAAGGAAGATAAATCAAAACATGGCACCTTTGAAAGGGGAGCGATGCAGGAGCTAAGCCCCAGCGGCTCCACAAACACCCATCTCTCCCCAGGAAAACAGACTCCGGTGTTACTCAGTACCTAAGTTTTGCAACAGTTTTTATTCCAGTTAAAATTCCATCAGTGCTCATTAATTTCAATGTTGTGTGCTTTGCCATACCCATACCTAGGAACACGCTGAACCCTGCAAGCGTGCACCTGGCGCCTTCGCAGAGGGACTGGTCCCGACTCACACAGCCCTGCACCCCCCCAGAAACGGGCCGCAGGAGGACGCTGCCATCGGACCTGGCCTTGCAAGCGTCCAGCAGCAGCCCCTGTTCCCCGTCCCCAGCCAGGCGCCCCGGCGTCACTCGCCCCAGGAAAGCCACCGCTGCCACAGCCCCGGCGGGCACAGCGAGCAAAGCGGGACGGGGCCCCTTCCTAACACCGAGGCAGAGACAGACCATGTGCCTGCCCTCTCAGCTTGCACGGTCTCACATAGAATTTGGGTCTGTATTCTCTAAAAATCAGCCCCCCCCCGCCCCCCCCCCCCCCCCCCCAAAAAATCTTGCTGGTATGTCAATTATTACAAATGCTGCTGATCAGGTACCTGCACCCATGTGCTCAACTTGCATTTTAAAGGCATTTACTCCTACATTTTGGGCATTCTCTTGACCCAAGATATTAAATAAACCAAATGCACTGAGGTCGCTTCCTTCCATACAAGTGACAAGGGGTTTTATTAGCACACCTCTGGTGGAATATTAACTAACTCCAGTGTTTTGCTGGGAAGAGACTGCGTTTAATCTACATTGCGACTGGAGAGCAGGAAAGAAAAAAAAGGTCTTCAGTGTAAATATGGCACCATTATTAAAGAAGGTTAATTATCAACCACAGGCATGAAACTGTGGGAACACGAGAGCAACCCAGTCCTGCTTGTGATGATGCTGGCTGTTGGACAAGCAGAAAGCGACCCAGATGTGTTGCAAGAGGAAAGGGACTAAAACCCTTGCTTTCTTACAAAAAGAAAGAAGTTGCTTTTGCAATAAGTATCTGCAGGGTATTTGGGGTGCACTGATTTTATCAGCCAGAGATGCAACAGCCAGCAAGGCAGGTTTAGTACCCATTCAAAAAAAAAAAAAATTTTACGCCTGATATCGGGAAGCTCTGCAGGGTTCAGAAATGGGTCAGACATTTCTTCACATTAACAAGAATAGCCGAAGGCAGCATCTGATATTCCACAAAAGTCAACAAAAGCTATAAACAAGGTATATAAAGCCTCCACGCTTCCAGGCATAAACTGCCTTCTGCCTGCAAGAGATCATGACGCTCTCCCAGAGACAGGTTATTCCTACCAGCGGGTGCCACTTTCTAACACTACCTTCTAAAACAGATTATATTAACCAGTATTTGCAACAGGAAAGCAACTGAGAGGACAGCTCACCCGAATCTGCAGTGACACATCCTACACCAAAGAAAACAGCACAATCCTGGTACCAAGTTAATTTCCGAAACCACTCATGGGAAGGAAAACAAAGCCAGAAAATTTGTAACTGTAACTTTTTTTAAGTACCATTTTAGAGAAAACAACACCACTGTAACAAACTGTTAAAAGGCAACAAAGGAATAGCTACAAACAAAGTCAAAGCATCACATCAGCCCAAACCCGCGAAAAATGAAGGGATCATAGCAGATAAAAGAAAAACAGTATTACAAGAAAAGCGGGTAAAAATAGAAGTGCCAGGATATGACATGCCTTCAAGTTATAGAAAAAGCATCTGGATTGTCCTCAAATCCCCTCCTGACTGCTGTCTAACGTGGTAATCATCCCTCTTGAGCAACAGCGTTGTCTCAAGCAGAGCAATGGGGCAACGCCGATCTCCTCTCATCCCATGCCATGTGGGGCAAAGCACCTTCCAGTCAGAAAGGGAACAGTTTGTGCCCTCGGTTTCGCAGACCTGGGTGCAGCCCAGCGCCTGCCTTTCGGCCAAGTTTGGAGGACGCCGGCGGACACGCACGCGACCTTCTGCTCATGGAAGGACACGTCTCCGGCCAGGGGAGCTTCAGCAGGGCCACCAAAAAGCAGCTCTGCAAACTAATATGCTCGTGCAGCTCACCGCAGGTGAAAGGAAGAGCACAGAAAGCCTCCTCTCGGCCTGTTAAGGCCCCAGAAATATAATTTCCACCTTATTTTCAGAGCCTGCCATTTATCGAGCATTGCTAAGGAGACCCACTTCTCTTCCGCGCCAAGGTCCTCCCCTCTTCTTTCACAAGCCCACATGCAAGGTTTGGCAATACATCCTCACGGAATACATGCCACACAGCGTGCTGCTCTGTGCAGGGTGACTTAAGTGCAATAACAACTTGAAATCTCTTTTTGTTTTTTAAAAAAAAAAAGAGAAAAAAGCCTTTCAAATTGAGCAGTTTTTACTTTTACAGCAGCTACAGACAGCTGTATGGCTCCATATCTGGTACCTGCCCGCGTATGTCCTTCCGCTAAAGGGACAGCTACAGAAAAGTAGTTGAAAACGCTTAAGCAAAAGATGTTTTGTCATTTTGTGAAGCATTAAAGGATATTACAACAACTTGGCTGTAGACACAGACTTTCCAGCTTAAATTATGGATTTCATAACGCTCTGAACATCACTTCTGAAAAGCACAGACCTTGAAGCGTTCCTCCTCAGCTCTCCCCATGGTCTCCAAAAGTCTGAACCAGGGAGATACTTGACTTTTCATGTCTAAGCTAAGGCAGCGGGGGAGCGGAGGGGAAAAAAAAAAATCCCCATTCAATAGAAAGTTGAGGAAGACAAACCTGAGCAGCTGCATGTGAAAATTACATGAAGTCCAAAGCCATTGAGTGTGAGCCTTAGGACAGAGAAACAGTCAGGCAAGTGCACAAATGCCTTCCACGTGTTCTGGATGGAAAGAAACTGAATTTTTTAAAGACTAACATGGAAACTGCTTTAAGCAATTTGTCATTTTCAATAGAAGTTCTGCAGTAAAAGAGAGATTTCAACAAGTTAAACAACTTCCTACCGGAGCGGCTGCATGCAATGTTTAAACTACCTCTTGCAGACTTCTTAGAAAAGGACTATTTCTAATTTTGCCATTCAGGAAGACCTTGAAATGTCACTGCCGTTTGATTTGACCAGTGAAGAGGAAATGCAGTTGAAAGGGGAAAACAATGCAAATCCCATTCTGTATTTTTTTAACTTGGTTTCAGGCAGCTTGGAGAGCAGCTGCTAAGAAGCGTGACTATTGCTCATTTACCTCCAAGAGGGGGAAGCTTCAGACATGTTTTCCATAAATGTTACAACTTAAGGCTCACCTGGATATTACAAGGCATTGATGCGCAACATCACCTGAACAAGAGCTGAGTCTGAGAGCTGAGTCCGAGAGCATCTTTTTGCTAAACTTGAGCTAGCAACAACGTTTTTATGGCAAAAAGTCCTCCGAACATGATCCACTTCAATGCATAATAATGCTGAGGTCCCTTCTGGATCAGGGACTTTGAGGAAAAATAAATACACAATAAATACTCCCCACTGTTTCTGCCACTGGTTCAGACAGCAATCAGCATTCAGCAGCGCTGCTGCTGTGTCTGAATACCTGAAAGGTCTGTCCTTTGGAGGCCTTGACGAAGTTTTGTGTATCACTTGGTGATGCTAAGGGAAAGGCTTTGCTCAGCTGGGAGCTCAAGGAGGAGCGGACTCCGCCCAACACAGCCCACAGGTTGCTGGGAAGATGCTTGAGGTTTATAAAAATGGAGCAACAGGAGCAGAGCGGCAGCAATTACGTAGAAAACCAGCTGTGCAACTTTTGCTTGTTACAGTAAAAATCTACCTCCATCTGCTATCAATATAGAAAAAGAGGAACATCGGTTTTAATCCAAGTCCGTAAGGTGGCTAAAAAAGTCCCTAAATTTTTAAAGAAAAGTTTTTAGACTTCCTGGTGAGCACACACCCCCGGACATGGAGGGCTGGAGGTGCTGCAGGCAGCAGAAATGCTCTTTGTCAGAAATCAACCAACAAATTACCCCATCCCGCACCTCCCGAAACGGGCTCCAGCCAGGCAGCTGATGGAACCTTCCCTGCCAATTAATCCAATTGCACTGTGGAAAAACACTTGTAGTACTCCCAGCCAGCGGCAAGATCCCAGCCGGGCAGCCACCGCTATGGCAGATGCTGTACCAAATGAGAGAAGAATACTGAAAATAAGAGTCAACTGTGACGAGCCAGTTTAGGAGCCAGGGTTTCCTTGTTTTCCCCAGCATCCTTGGGGAAGAGCAGGCAGCCCCATTCCAGCAAGATGCAATGACAACTCACCCGCTCGGTCTCAGGATCAAAGCGGCACAAGGCGCGGCAGTCCCCAAGCAGGGCACAGATGACCAGGCTGAGTTACACCCCAGCTATGCTAAATCAATTCCAAATAGGTTTTGGTTAATCCGCTGCAACCTTTTTACATCAATGAGCTCTTCGGAATTGTGACAACTTGCCTGGCTTTTAGGCAAACAGCAATTTCCACACTGGTTTAGGCAAGCCTCAGCACCGATTATGCCGTCTTTTACATACAGACAGAAAAAGCCCTCTGCGATGTGTTACGTTAGCACATGCTTAATTCTAAGCGCTCTCATTTTTACTGGAGCTTTTCTCATGTCTAACAGCTTCAGCAGATCCAAATTTACACGCTAACTGCTTACCAGTCTGCGATGTGACCAAGATATCCTATCCCAGATCAGAACTATATTAAAAAAAAAAAAAAAAAAAAAAAAAGGAGAGATGACTGTATTTAGCTCCTGGAAAAACTGATATGTGTGTATTTCCAGCATCAACTAATACAACTGGAAAATTGGCAACAGAAAACAAAAATAAATGGAAAAGCCACCTTGGATAGTCCCTAGGTCATCTCTTTCACAGATAAAAATTTCAGCCTTTAACAAGTTTTACAAGCACACAGTAAAAAACCTATAGGGTATTTTAAATGGAAACACTGTCGTGGCAAACCTCCACCTGAGCAGGACAGCCTCGCAATGCAGAAGGCAGCTGCTCCAGCTGAAGCAATTTATCCATTTCCCCTGTTTTAATGCGGATCTGGGAAGCAGCGGAGCCCCACAGCACAGCGATGGGGAGCTGAGATTTGTGGGTCCGCAACCTTGCCACGAGCATCCCGACTGAGTCGCGCAGCTTTTGTGCTCGGCTTCCCCGCTCCAAACATCACTTCGGGTCTTTTTAGCGCTCGCTCTCCTGCTCCTGCAAAGCAGCCAGGCAGGGACAACTCTCTGGGGTTCATGTGCTGCCTGGCACAGGAGGGCCCCAAACTTCACCAGGCTTGAAAGATTGCCACCGCGCATCCAAGCATTCCCCACTTCTCCCACCCTCACAAAGGCATGACCTCCTGTGAAAGAGTAACAGCCGCCTGCCTCTGGAATGAGGGAGCTACGTGCCACTTTATTGCCTTTAAAATGCCAGCGACCTGCGTGCATGGCGAAACTGGGCACCCTTCCAAGGTAACGTTTCCAGGTGTGCTCCAGTTTTCCCTCCTGCACTCTCGAAATGACTCACACGGACCAGAAAAAGCTCTAGATAGCAGCTACCCCCTGCACCTGTCAGGAGAAGGAAATCTGGATCTTCTTCAGCCGCCACGTCGCATAACCTGCTTGGAAAGCGAGAGAGGTCTCACGAACGAGCCGTCTTTCAAAACCAACGTGTTCCTGCAGGCGATTCGCAGGACAAGTATCGCTGAAACGCTTTCACCACAGGAGCACCACAGAAGCGAATGTAAATGTTTTTACAGGATCAGAGGCTGCCCCTGCATCTCATGACGAGGTAATGGGCATGGGAACTGGTTTTGGCCATAATGGTGGTGGTTTCATACTCTTCAGCTTTCAAATAGCTGTGCCAACAACGAATTTTGCCACTTGTGAAATCTATGGCATTAGCTGTTCAACAGCCTGAGCTGCTGGAGTCATGGGATTAGTTTCCACTTCGGAGAAAAAAAGAAAAAGAGAGAGAGAGAAGAAGCGATTCTGGAACTCTTCCTTGAAGCAGCTTTTGACAATATGAACGCTAAAGCGCAAAAATTAAATATATATATATATTCATATATAGACACCAGTCACATGTTCCAAGAGCCTCACCCAAGAATTCAAACTATTTTGATAGGTAATACACAATATTTTCACAAGCTCCTCCTCTTAGGCTGGGTGCAGGGTGTGTGTAGATATAAAACCTTCCCCTATACGTAACCTCTCCAAGCAGCCAACCCTTGGACCAGCGCAGCCCTGGTGTCCTCAACGCCCCGGCTGGATTTTGCCCAGAGCAGTTCCGCACCTCCCGCAGAAAGCCAGAGACAGACAGTTATCGGGGGTCTAATTGCCTCGCTCCACGTGTAGTAAGCGAAGCTTCCTGCCACACGAAGGAGTTACACGGACGATGGTTAAGTCCAGAGAAAAATATCTCCGTGTGAAATTAGGTCAACAATCTCAGCCTGTCCATACATCTTCATTTGAAAAAAAGAAAGAAAAAGAAAATGGGGTAATACAGCTGTGGTAAATGTAGAAAAGTATTTGTCAGCTCAGATCTCCATGTGGAAACAGTCTGATTAATAACAGCAGATGATAGGTGACAGGGAGGACTCCACAGCACACGCAGACTACGCAAAAGTTGACAAAACACTCCGTACCGTTGCTAAGCAAGCTTGATATTTGCACATAAAACAAATACACAAAATTTGCTGGGGTATGGGCAGAAGGCAATCTAACAGCAACGAAGAAGCCATCCCCTCCCAATAAACAAACAACTTACCAATTTTCTTCAAAAACAGCTGAATCTGCGATCCTCAGAGTGCCCCCAGTGAACGCAGCAGAGCCCCTGGACGTGCTCGTGCAGACAGGCGGCTGCTGCTGCTCCTCTCGACCACAACCAGTGCATGTTAAGAAGATATTCTATATTAGTCACTTCATTGTTTAAGGAAAAACACATACCAGGGAAAAGAGAAGGGCATGATTCTTTGTTTTGCATCACACTAATCCCTCTTTTGCCCTTAGGACGGGGAGAGAACAGAGCCTGGGCTGGAGCGGTGGCTGCCAAAGCCCCATCAGGCATCTTGTCCCGCAGCGCCTTCCCCAAGCACCAGCGCTGCAAAGGGGAGGCTCAGCATGGAGATGGCAGTGTCCCCAGATCCAGCCAAGCCACACAATTCTCCTCCCCAGGCTCAGCGGGGATCAGCTACCCCAGGGCAGCGCCGTGCCACGCGTTCCCCCCGCCGGCCCCGCGCAGAGCAGGGAAGCCGTGCGGGCTGTTCCTCCAGCAGCCTGGAGGAGCACGAGTTATTTTAGGCACCAACAGGATATTCAATAGCAAAGTTGCATCCTATATTATATATCAACATAGGCATTTAGGGTGCCCAGAGCAAGAAGATGTTTGTCTAGACTGCTCTGGGACAGAGAATCATGGAATGGTTTGGGCTGGAAGGGCCCTTCAGAGCTCGCCCAGCCCAGCCCCTGCAGCGACAGGGACAGCTTTAACCAGAGCAGGGTGCTCAGAGCCCCGGCCAACCTGGCCTGGGATGGTTCCAGGGATGGGGCCTCCACCGCCTCTCTGGGCAACCCCTTCCAGTGCTTCACCACCCTCACTGTAAACAATTTCTTCCTTATATCCAGTCTAAATCTATTCTTCAATTTAAATCCATTACTCCTTGTCCTGGCACAACAGACCTTGCTAAAAGGATTCTCCCCACCCTTCCTATGGCCCCTTTCAGCACTGCAAGGAAGGTCTGTCATCAGCTGGAAAGACAGCCACGCTCCTGGCTGGTCCTGCAGAAAGCACTCGGCTGCCTCTGCTTTTAGAGATGGCCTCAGCATCAGCAACAAACCCAGTAGTGAACAGGGAGATCTTTCCTCAGCCTGATGCTTTCGGTATCTCCTGCTGCCTGGCTCGCTCTCCCTCTCCTCCAGCCATCCCTGGCTTCCCGCAAGGCTCTGGTGAACTGGCCCTCTGCAGGTCCAGCCCCAGGAGCATTCTCCTGTATCCCTGCCACCTAAATTGCTAACTGGGAGGTCTATCCACGCCTTTGGGAAAGGAGGAGGACAGGCATGTTCCTTGCTATTTTTAAGAAAAGCCTTTTCACAGTTATTCTGCAGCCCAGGTCCTCACCTGCCCAGTTCAACCTGTTCGGGAGGTAACTTTCCCCTCTCTCACACATCCAAAAAAAAAAAAATCAAGACATCTGTGTCTGTCATCAATTTGGACTAACACCCACTTAGCGTAGGATCTGTGCCACTGGAATAAGAGAAGTTGAACATCAAAGTTGGGTTTTTTTTTTTTTTTTTGAAAGTACACAATATCTGCACAGCTTTGTTTGTGTTGAGGGAGTGGCTGGATTTTAGGCAAGCTCTCTTTCAAAGGCTTTTTGTTAATAACTAAATGAAAAACCCAGAGTTGAGGTTTTCCCCTTAAAAAAACAAGCCACTGTGATTAAGGATATGAAGAAAGAAAAGTCAGTCTCTTCCCAACCTAATTGTACTGAGGCACTGACTTCAGGGCTCCAAAATTACAGATGTATAATCCAAGACAATGAACTCTTTAGTCAAGGATTAGCAAACCATGCAAAACTGATTCCTTATTCAAATGCCTTCCAATTGTAAGGGCATCTGTTCCACTTTGCAAGTCATCCCAAAGGCTTTGTTTGTTTTTTTTTTTTTTTTTCCTGTTCCATTATGAAGACAAGGCACTTTGCATTATTTTCACACTGTAATAAGTGCTATTGTTTAGTCTAATAGTGGACACTCAATGAAATCTAATAAATATTTTTACCTTAGTTTTCTTTTAAGTTATGATACAAGCCCTCTCAAATATAAAAACAGGAACTGTTCTTAGTCAAAAGCCAAGTCTGTAAAAATGTAACCCAAAACGTCAGACCCTGAAGAAAAAACTATTTTGTTTCTCCAAGGTCTACTAGGGGCAGTTAAAAAAAAAAAAAAAAAAAAGAATTTATGTAGGTTTAAATAATATTACTAACACAAAACAGTTCAGCACAAATGATGCCAAAGTCAGGACTGGGGACTAGCAGAGTGGTGCCATCATTCCAGCCCGTAGCAGTGGAATAGCTCTGGAAACCATTTAAAATGTCACAGGAGGGAGGATGGATGGAGTGTCTGACCTTTGGAAACTGAAGGGTGGATCTCAACAAAAATATCCCAGCTACCCTGAGCCACGCTGCTCCTGCAGGGCCAAGAAGGATGCTGGCCCATCTATTTGGTCTAGAAGGAGAAGCAAAAAAGAAAAATTAAGGGGGGGAAAAAAAAAATTTCCAAATCTGCCAACATACCAGCCCAATGTAAAAGCTTGCCAAGCTGCTCTGGAAACAGGCAGCCTCTTCCACAGCTCTCTATCAGACCAGCAGAAAACAAATTCTGGACGATAGCCAGGCTTAGCTTTGTTTCCCAACACCCGATCCTTTCAGGGAACCCCAAACCTAAACCACCAAACGCACTGAACATGTGGATCTCCGTGGGCTGCCAGCTCCGGCAGGACTGGGAGCCTCACCTGACAAACCGCCACAACCGCTAAGCCAAAGCAAGCTGCGCGAGACCGAAATATAAAGCGAGAAAACAAAATATCAAGTGTCGAGAGAGACAGAGAAAATGAAAATTACGTTTCTGCGGGAGCTGGTCTTGCACGCTCAGCAGCGCTGTCACTCAGCGCCGGAACGCCGCTGTTTTCTCTGTCCTGCAAGTAACGGGAGCGGATAAGATCTTCATAGATCACAGGGGGGACGACCCATCCCTGCGCCCTTGGTGCAAAAAGGTCACTTAATACTCAGTGTCTAAAAGGCAAAAATAAATTTTTTTCCATAGCTGAGCTAGAGAAAAACTCTGCAGAACTACAGAGCGAGATGATCCCAAATTTTGCTGCTCCAGGAGTTGGGACGTGGGGCTGGAAGAAGCTCAGATGAGACGGAGGGGTCTGAGTAGCAGCCCTCCGAGTACCACTGACTGCTCATGGGTAAGGATCCCTGCCTTCAGCTAACGTTTTGTCTCAAACTCTTCATAGTCCTCCGATAAATTCATGGCACTTGCTCACACAGAACCAGCACTCCATGCTTTTCACCAAGAAATTTAAGTCACTGGCAGCACACAAAGATCAAAACCCCTATGCCTTGATTTATGCATTCCACTCAAAGTCAGAGGAAGTGTAAAAAAAACCAAACACCTGCAATAACTAGCAAGCATAGCTTGTGTCTGGACGAAAGAAAGGGAATGTAAATAACAAACCCGGTCAATTATTTTAAAAAACTTCAATAGTCGTCCCAAGGATCCCACCCTTGCCCACAGCTCAGACCTTGCTAATGCGACAGAAAAAGCCCTTGAGGGCTCTTCCCAGTTTCCACATTAGCTTCAAACTGAGCGATGCTGAAATCAAATGAATGAGGGACAATGACTGGTGGCCCAAATCATCAGTTCTGCACATCCACTGAAGTGCTACTCAGAAGATCTTCACACCTTAATGTAGCTGCCCTTGGGCAAATGTTTTCCCGGTGCATGCATATGCTGTTGAAGGAGTAGGGGTGTTTCTCAGGCACCAGATAGAAAGATACAGAAAGTCAGAAGAGATCCATGAATGATCGCAGCCTGAACCAGAGAAAAATTACAGTCCCAAGCACGGGAATGCAATGAGCTACTGATGGTTTGGCTTTCAAACCTGTTAGAAGAAGTTCTAACAGGATACACGGAAGATGAAATCTTAAAGCTTACAACAGCAGATCAATAATTCACTCATGCAGGAGTTGTAACTTGGTCTTAAAAAAAACCCTAGAAACAACACACAGGATGATGTTAACATCTGATTTTGCAATGGCGCTGAATGACTGCTCATAATTAGACTATAATTGTGATTTAATTGCGCTGTGATCTGACTGGCCATAAAGAGGGAGCCTGGAGTCCCATCTCAGTGGGTGGAAAGATTAACCTTGTCGTGGAAAACATAATCCCGTTTCATGCCGTTAAAAGGATCATATTAATTCCTCAAAATGTTTATAACAGCAAAGATGTGGCGCTTGGGCTCTAACGTCCATCTCTGGGGTGCTACCCCACGGCTCTGGAGAGGATGGATGACTGGTTTGCCACAAGCAGGATCAACTTCTAAATCCTGAGAAGTACTACACTGTAAATTCAGGCATAGTAAAGATAAGGTCTTCCTCACAGCTGTATTTTAATACCCAGACATACACATTTCATGACTATTAAGGCAGTACTACTTTAGAGAAAGATTACTGGTTTGTAGCAAAATATATCGGAAGTGATGGGAAAAAGAGATTCTGCCTTTTTTTATTTTACGTTTCAGTACTGACTAGCCCCGCACAACGCTTGTCCCAGCGGGTGAGCGTTGAAAACGGGCCTTATAAATCTAAAATACGTGAATGTCACCCAAGTTTTCATATAGCAAATCTTTCGCTCCAAACCCACTTGGGGTCCTAAAAGAATTTGGGCCAAATGGAAAAACAACTCACAGAATTCACCGTGCAGGTGGCTGGCACTCGGCTACGCGAAGACTGAAGGGAAACACTTTCTGGAGCTCACGCGTGACGCTGCAGAAGTAAACTAGGAAGAGCTAGAGCTCGCTCTCTGAACAGCTTTTCCCTTCGCTGGCTCAACGGAGGCAGCTGCCCGCACATTAAACCGATGCAAGCTCTGCTACATCTCGGGGAGGCACGCGTGCGGCGGCGCTCGCTGTCGGCCTCCGCAATGCCAGGCACTGGCAGAACCTACTTAGCGTGGGGTGTGCAGTGGCACCCGCTAGCAAAGTGACACTTTGCTGCCCGCTGTTCGCTAAACTACCGAACGCACAAAAATTTACAGACGCATCAACTTTTTTTTTTTTTTTTTTTTTTGGTGTTCTACAAAAATAAATACCCAAGACAGCAATTCTCTCACGAGCGCTCTCACAAGCGCTCTCAGAAAAATAAAAGGTCCAAATACCAGCTCCTGCAAACTTTTTGAAAGAAGCTGGTTTTGTTCGGACCAGTACATGTAACCCATTTCAACATTTCATGATCACCTCGTGCAGCAAACGCCAGCCTGACATTGAAGCGTTAAGTCACTGCACCGTATTTCAGAATTTATCTTAGGGTCAAGTTAATGTTTGAAAAGAAACAAATGCAGCTGATAGCGCTGGGTAAACAGTGACCGTTCCTGTTTGGGATCACGCCCGCTCCCGTTTGCCCTGCACAGGGCTGAAAAAAAAAAACCTCCCACAGCTCCTTCCTACTGTGGGATCATCCCAGCTGCAAAGTACTATGGAAATTATTAATCGCATAAATTGATCTCAACACCTCATGGTTTCAAAGCGTCATTTCAAAGGTCATTTAGAACTTGGGATCCCGAGAGAAACTTTTTAGGGAAGCAAAGTATTGAGCTGAGAATGAAAAAAACCGATTTAAAAATAAGTGTACAAACATATTCAGCTTTGACAGTTTCCCATACCAAGCATCTGGTATGATTTGGCACAGGTCATCTAACCAAAGAGAAAAAAAAAAATAAAATAAAAGGCCACATTCTGAAATCTCTCTGAATGTGCCCATGTCTCGCCAAGGGAGAAAGAAAACCCAGACACCTTGCCTTAAACAAAACACAGTCGATTTTCTATAGATACAGCCTTAATTCTTCTCTTGCGAAGAACAGCATGATAAACTTCTGTTCTGTTGTGCTGGACTCAAGATACATAAGATACATACTCAAGATACATAAGAAAACAGAGTGCCCGATTTTATTATCGATGTATCCAAGTGAGCTATTTTGAAAAACGCGAAGCGTATTTGAGGAAGCTACAATAGTCACAATACGGCCAAGAAATCATTGTGTTAAGGCAACGCCAGCTTTACACAAGAACACGCGACCATTGCTCCTATAATTCAATCTATTAATTCTATACTCTCAGACCAAGCAATAATAAAAATGCATTTATTAACTCCACAGGAGTCAATTGCCAATTTCATCAGAACTTAGGCACAGATGTAAGATGGAAACAGTCAGTCATAAAAGCACTACATGTTAACTGAAGTTTTTTCACACATTTGACAGTTCTGAATGTTACTAAGATACATGGCAGCAGATTCTTCCTCTCTCTCCCCAAAACCCAGGCAACTATGGTGGTATATTTTTTTCTAAAACGTAATACCAAAAAAGGGTGCACATGGGGAAACGAAAGGGAAAGCTTCGTTAAAGTTCTTTAGCTTTCCCCACTCCTTCTCATGGGGTAAGCGAAGGACCAAGAAGTCCCCTATGAGCAGTATTAAATACTGCTATTCCAATTAAGCAAATTCATATAGGTTCCCCCTTTTTGTACTTTGTGGGAACCTATTCAAACTTACGACTCACAAAAGCAAGAAAAAAATATTGCACGTGGCCCTGTAAGTCTATAAACCCTAGTTTAACGACAAAGCCCATGCACAGCCTGGTCCACCTACATTGCACAGCCTCGTCCCTTGTCTTCCACTAAGTGCAAGGTCAGAACCGTTATTGTCTCCTTTCATGCTCGCAGATGACTGACTTATTTATAGTAAATTTCCTGTTTTTCCAGCCTTGTAAATGTCACACAAAATAGACAAGGCAATAAACCCTATACATTTCCAGGCTAATATCGCCCTAGCACTTCAGCACCAGTCGATTAGGCACTAAGAACTGGGAAGAGGAGGAGAATCCTAGTTAAAAATGTGTTTATAATCTTGTCTCCACACTCCTTCGCTGTCTGCTCCAGTGCCACACACCTCCTCTTGAATGACAGTTGGCATCCCCATAATGAGATTTTTAATCAACAGAGAAGTAATGCATTTTAATTAAAACACTCTCCTTTTCTACGCTTATGATCCTGTTCCACGAGGGAGTTCCCTGCTCTGCGCAGAACAGTGCGCAGATGCCAGGCTATCATTGACAGGCGCAGGGAACTGCTTTCCAGACCACAAAAATATTTAACAATTTAAAAAAAAAAAAACCAACGTATTTCTAGTCTACATTCCTGTCTAATAAAGCATTTAAAAAAAAAAAAAAAGGGCAGGGGGAAGGGGAACTACAATCGCAGTAACCAGGGGCTTGGTTCCACCTCTGGATGAGGATGGTCCAAGGTTCAAGTGCCAGCCCTGACTCCAGGCAGGGTTTTGAAGCTTTTTCTCCCAGGTTCCAGGTAAACCCAACCAGTACGCTACAACTCAGCTCTCTGCCCCTTCTTTTGACCATACCCTGGAGCTGGGACACATTTACCATTAAATTCTGTCATTTCTGGTATATTCCCATGACATGTTTCTATTTAGACTAACCAGTGTTTCCAAAATAACAAAAAGTTTAATCACAAACGGCTTGGTTGGGAAGGTGGTTTTTTACACGCCTTCCTTCAGGCACCAACACGGATTACACTGCAACATCGGAAGCTGTATTTTAACACTTCTGCTAAAACAATCAGTATGCAAAAAAAAAAAACAAACCCAACCAAAAAAAAAAAAAATAAAACCAACCCAACCTTGCTTTATTTCCTCATACTTTTCTTCATGCTTTTCTCCCCTCCCGCCTGGGCAGGGAAACCAGCAGGCTCAGTTTCCCTCCCCGCTGCGCAGCGAGGCTGAGAGAACGCAGCAGGGAAAATACACGTTTGTTTGAAGAAAGCTGGTTTTGTTGGGAGTTTGACACCGTTTGCTGGAATCTTTCCGCTGACTCTTGGAAACGACTAACAAGTAGCTGTGCTTTGGTACCTCAGCCCCGGGGCAGTTCGGAGCTGGCGTTGCCCCTGGGGAAGGGGAGCCGGTGGCGCAGGGGGATGGCACCGCACAGCTCAGCTCCCCTCCGACACCCCATCGCTGCAACCTGCTCCGGCACCGGAGCGTTGAAGGACGGCTGTGAAACAAGTGCCTGCAGCCCTCCGGCTCAGCTCATCGCGGAGGCTAAGGACAAGATTTCAGGCGACAGTCCCGCCAGCCAGCCATAAATTTTGTCCACAGCGCCCAGCTGGGTTGAACCAAACACAGAATAAAAACCCTTCTGCACCACCAGCCACAGCAAACCCCCCAACTTTGGGATGTATACACGTGCGGACGACAAATAAACTTTCCGCTAAGGAATCTCCTGGGCGATTCGAAGAAAACTTCCCTTCTTTCCTCTGCTCGGAGCTGACCGCGGGGTGCTCCTGCACCCCGCACACCCAGAGGTGTCCGGCTGCAGCCCCGCTCCTCCTGCCCATCCCACCAACCTCAGGGCAGCTGCGGCAGCGCTAACAGTTTCCTCGCACTAAATTCAAGCCCTGCCCTGGAAATTACAAGCCCATTAGCCAGGCCTGTTACGCTAACCTGTTGAGCGACTGTTGCGTGTACGCGGATGTGAAGCGGCTTTTTTTTTTTTTTTTTTTAATCTCGCATGGAAGGACTCTTCCTATCCTCTTCCCCAGGCAAAGGGGAGAGCTACCTGTGCACGCCTTCACCTGGGCGCACAATGTGCCCTCACCTAGCGCAAATCAGGGGAAATAACCAAAAAAAAAAAAAAGCACAAGCCCGAGCTGACTTTCAGCCAGCGAGGGGAACTGCCCTCGCAGGGGGGTCGCAGCTTTCCCCCTCCCACGGCAGGCAGCCGGCACTCACACGCTGCACTTTTTGACCAAGGCTCCAGTCATCACCCAGCAAGGATGCTGGGCTGCTGGAGGAGGGAATCTCTCCCGCATCCCCCCAGCTGCGGGTCGGCCCTGGCCGCTGCGGGGGCGAGCCGCGGACACGCGTGGGTGCCCCCCGCAGGGAGAGCCGCGGGCTCCGCGGCGCCTCAGGGCGCACCCGGGGCAATGGCTCGCCGTGCCCAAGGCCGGCCAGCGAGCTGCCGGCAGGCTGCCGGCGGGTCGGGAGGGCGCGGAGCCCGGGCACAGCCGCCCACGGGGCAGCTCCGCGCACCGGCACCGCGCTGCGCCGCTCCCGCGCTGCCCCGACGGGCGAACGCCGGCCGCGCCGCGCTCGCCCTCGGCCACCCGGCACGGCTGCGGGGCCCCGCACCGCCCCCGCGGAGGGGGGGGGGACCCCCCGCCCCGCCCCGGCCCCGCTCGCACCTTGTCGGACGGCTTTCACCGCGATGGGGTCCTTGCAGCTCCGGATGACTTCCAGCACGTCGTAGCGCGGCAGCCCGGAGACGCGGACCCCCTGCACCTCCAGCAGCAGCTCCCCCTCGCTCAGCGCCGCCTCGCCGCCCCCCGCCACCGCGCCCGCGTAGGGGAACTCGCCGTGCTCCGCGCCGCCGAGCAGGGCGAAGCCCAGCTGCCCGCCGGGCCCGCGGGTGAGGGAGCACAGCCGCACCCGGCTGGCCCAGTGGTTCTTCTTCTGGACGACGCGCGACATGGCGCTGCGCGGCCCTCCGCGCCCGCGGAAGCGCGGTAAGCAGGTGCGCAGGCAGCGCCCGCCCGCTGCCTCATAGACCGCGCCGCCGACCGGCCCCTCAGGCCGTCACCGCCGGCGCCGCGCCCCGCTCCGCCCGCGGCCGGCCCGCATGGCTCCGCGCCCGCGGAGGGCGCGCACCCGCCTCCCCTCTTATTTAAAAAAAAAAAAAAAAATTAAAAAAATTTTTTTAGAAAAAAAGGAAAGCGCCGAAAACGCCAGTCCGGCTGGTGCTCCCCGCCCGCGCTGCTGGCCGCGGCGTGCCGCCCCCCTGCGCGGGCGCTGCGCGGGCGCGGCGCCTTTAAGGCGGTACAAAGCCCCGCTTGTTTTGTTGCACTTGGCCCCGTCCCGCTCCGCCGCGCTCCGCGCCGCCGGCGCAGGCGCCCTGGCTCAGCCCGCCCCGCCCGCTCCCCGCCCACGGCCCGGCCCCGGACCCCCCCGGGCCCGGCCCCCCGCCCCCGGCGCCGCCGGCAGGGCCCCGCGCCCCCCGCCAGCCCCGCCCGGGGGGGAGCCGCTGCCCGCGCAGCCGGGGCGGAGGTTTTGGGTGGCGGCGCTCGGCAGCGCCCGCTCCCCCGCTGGGAGCCCCCGGGGAAGCGCAGCCCCTGGAGATGCTCGTGTTTCGGGGGGCGAGGGGTGGTGATCCGTGGCTCTCCCCGGAGGATTCCTAGGATTTTTCCGAGTTGCAAACCTCTGGAATCGCTGCTCACCTGCGCTTTAGCAGGGGGCCGTGACGGGAGAGCACGCGCTTCGACTTCAGTGGAAGTCCCGAGGAAAAACTTGCACGAGCCCGTCATTAAAATGGTATCGGAGCGCTCGGGCAAGGCTGGGCTAAAGCCGTGCGCGTATCCTTAGTTCTCCGCTTCGCGTTTTTTTAGTGCTTGAATTTGCAACGTTAATAACGTTCCCACATTCTGTTTTCCCCGTGTAATGGCTCAGAAGCCGGACGGACCTCCAGCGAGGTCTGTCTGCTGGGGAAAGGGACGCGCATCCGTTTGTTTGCCCTTGGCCGCAACTCTTCAAAGTTACCCAGAACTGGTGCAAAACTCGAAAGGGGAAAATAAGTAAGCGTGCACGTACCAGCTGTCCCTTCCAGGTCATGCTCCGTGCTTCCAAACCTGAAAGCCAGGCCTCATTTGGAGCAGTCTTATGCATGACCGAACCCCTTCCAGCAAGGAATTCAGTTGTCAGATGCGTGCGTGCCCTATTTTGCTGCTAATCCCGGGGACTGGGAAGCGACACAGGGAAACAAAGAGCCCGGTCTCGCTCCCTGCGCTCCCCTAACGTGCGGCTCTGCCGGTACAGCCCGCAGACTCCTGCTGCTGACTGACTTCTGCTTCTGACTTCTCTCTCAATCTTGCACCTTTCAAGCCATGCGTGTACCGAAATGAGCTGCGATGCAGGAGAGCCGGCAGGCTCGGGGAGCCCGTGTGCGATAGCTGGGGATGGAGCTCAGCCTGACATGCCTCGGGGCTGGCCGAGCTCATGGGGCAGGCTGAGCTCACGGACCTAGGAGGGGTGACAGGGCCGCCTTCCCCACCCCTACACCCGTCCTGCGTGAAGTAGGGAAGCCTGTCCTTCCCCACACCCTGCCTCCCCATCGCTCCTTTCCCCCAGCCGAGAACTCTCGTACGGCTATTTCGTAAAATCCCCATCGCTGCAGGCGCTGCTCTGCGGCGGCAGAAGCCGCAGTCTCTGGCCCGAGTGGCGCAGCCACCTCCAGGCAAGGGAACCGGAGCGCTTTGTCCAACCTCACATAGCACAGCAGCGAGTCAGCTCCATCCCCTGTGCCTCAGGCACCTCTGTCCACGTCTCCGTGGGAAGCAGACGGGATTGCCAGCGCTCCAAAAATTGGAGCACATATCTGAGCCCCTTCCAAGGAGCGGGGCAGAGCCTGCCTTCCTGGGTACGAAGGGCAAGTGCAGAAGTGGACTCACGAAATTAAAATTACCTGCTGTGTCTAGCCCTTGTTTTCTTCCATCTCTCTAAGAGGTTTCTTTCCATTTGGAGCTTTAATATTTAATTGTCACGCTTAAAGCTGTGCTCATCCCCTATGTTTGAGCAGCTGTAACTGCCTTAGGTCTGCTTTCACTGGCTCCGTAACTGGCCACCCAATTTGTCACTTTTTAGGATCACAGCATGCTTTTTACCGTACCTTGGCCAGTAAAAACTGGATCAGTGATCAGGCTAAACCCCCCAAGGAATAAATGCTCAGGAGGCCCACGAACCCTGAGGAGCGGCAGCACGGCTAGCGGGGAAGGGTTTGTACCTCATCTGCCTGCCAGCCAGCAGTTGTGTCACACACGTGAGCTCACAGCGCAAGGAGACTCTTGTTCACAGCTGAGAGCTGGGTGTGACGTATTTTCATCACCATCGCTTTGCGGGATGTGTTATGTGCAGCCCTGCTAAGCTGGAATTCATCTGGGATCCATGTGAGTATCACATGAGCTGTGGCTGCCCTGAATAGATCTCACAGAACTACTCATGCCTCACAGAAAAAATTCCGAAAAACACTATTTAGAAAAAGAGTTTTGCTAGGAAGATTTATGAAACGACAGATTTCCAAGGGCCGTTCTCTGTTTGCTTACAAACACTGCAACATTAATGCAAGTGTGAGCAAGTGTTCCCATTGCAACCCTAACACCGTACTCGTGCCTTGGCCACTGTGTACCCAAAACTATTCTTGATGGTAACTAACAAAACCCGCAAATCTCAGCCAGAACTTTCTCTTGATTTTAAGACTTTCCCTTCAGTTTTCCTCCATGACCAACTTCCTACCGTTTTATCTCCTAGTTGCATCCACTAAGGGCCAGTCGGTCAAGCCGTTAGTCAGGGTAGCCCTAGATCCTGGAAGCTGGCGTTGCTTGTAACAGCTCAAATATAGCCAAGATTTTTTCATCGTCCTCATTCCCGACCCTGTGACTGCCCAGCACCTCGGTGCTGCAATAAGAGGATTTCAGGACATAGCTGCTCTAGCCACCTCTGTTAAAGGAAGCCCTTGGTTAGCCATTAGCAGTGCTGAGCCTGTGACAGGCCTGCTCCTGCCCAGAAGAGTCCCTGACACCAGCCCAATAAATATTCAGGTCGTTACACTGTACGAAAACCTGTCTTTGCATTTCAGCTGTGCAGCCTCTCTCCCAGGGGACGGTGGTCCTGCCTTTGCAGGGAACTGATTTTATGATTAACAGACCGTCTTCATCGCTAACAACTGCAGTTCTAACAACAATACCCTGCTTTTTGCAAGGGTCTCCGAGCACTTTATAACCATTAATTAATGAAGTTTCACAGGGCACCTGGGGAATGGCTGAACATTAACATGGGGCAGGGAGAAGCTTGGGCACATCCCTCTCATCCGAGCAAGCCTCGCTGCAGCCATCCTACCTCACCTGCAGCAACTGGTCCAGCATCATCTCACATGGGACAGCACGTTCTTAACAGCTCATAGCCCACAACAGCACTATAAAACCTGATTTGGGCTGGCTCAGAGCTTTAAGCAGAGCTTCCTCTTTTGTCTACAGTTGCCCTGGTTTGGTGGCTCATCTGTCGGCAACCTCTAATCTGTCGGGATGAGCGGGCTGGTGCTTTCTTCCTCCTTCAGAAGGTGCTCCGCATGCTTTGGGCTCCACTGCAAACACAAAACAGCAGCTAAAATTGTTCTTTCAAATAGGATATCGACCCGCGGTCTTGGTCTCATAAGCATCTCTGAAATTTCATGCTGTGTCCTGGATTTTAAAATGGGTCAAAGCTCCCCCAATCATCCAATCATTCTCTCAGATTTCATACTAAAACTAGAAAAACCCACAGTTTTACTTGTTTGGGGATGAAAAACCACGTCTAGTCACTCAGAATGTTGTGGGTTTATGGCAGTTCAGAGCCACACACTCCCACCGGAGAGCATAAAAAAACATGACAATGATTAAGACTACAAACAAAAGTACAGATTATTTAACACAGCAGAATTTATTCTTAATTTCCAGCTAAACCCCAAACCCTCAATACTTTGACATCACAGGCCTCAAGGGTTTGAAAGCCTAGGCATGTGGATCCTGGGAGAAAAGAGACTTTAAACAAAGCCTAGTCTTTCAGACGTTGAGGTTTCCTGTTAGTACACTCATACTACCAGCATCTGTCAGTAGGAAAGCCATGTATTGCTGTATTTCCCAATCAGGAATTGTTTTTCATAGTAATCCTACCTAAATTTTATTGCAGAAGAATTTTCTATGTGGCATCCAGGGTTTCTGGACAAGCTGGTACTGCTCTCTTGTAGCAAGGAGAAGCCAGGCTGACGCTGCTTTGAGTCCTGGCTCTGGCAAATGTTTCATCTGATGACCCAACTCCAGAAACCAATTGAAGACTGTATTTGTAGAAAACTGCCCAAGTGTGAGGACACAAGCAGTTCATGTTAGAGCCGCAGACCAGCCAGCACGGACAGGTACTGCTTAAGGTCCTTGGCGGAGCTGGGCCAGCACGCTCCGTCCCCAAAGGCAGCACCTTGCGTGGGACATCTCCAGCCTCCTGCCACAGGCTGGCTGGATCCCCATCCCACAGCTCGCTTGATCCCCATCCCACAGCTCGCTCACCAGAGTGAATCTGTGACCACAGGATCCTAAGAAGAAAAAGGCAACTCACCCTTACTGTGATCCCCTGTGCCACCTTCCTCTACAATTTATTTCAATAATATCACGCATAGTGGAATTTAAAGCTGAAGATCAATCTCATAACCATATTAAGACACTCCGGGGTGTATTTTATAGGGCCATTAATATACTTCTTGGGTGGTTAAAGTCACCCACAGCATAAATTAACGGCTCCATAAAACATGCTCTGTCACATGCTCTGGCTTAAATAACACGCAACAGGCCGGGTATATCGGGACATTGTTGAGTTTATTGGGTGGAAGTGCAAGGGCACAGAGTGACCATCTGGCAGCAGGTACCCCTTCCCTGGGATGCCGGCCTCAGGGTGTCTTACAGATAGCGTGAAACAAACAGTCATTTTAAAAATTGAGATCCTGGGGAAAAAAAAAAATCCAACACAATTAAAAATTGTAGATCTTGTCAACTTTCATTAGCGTTTGTGCTCCTGAATTTATTAGTCTTTCAAGCGTATCTTCCCTGCAGAAGCCATCGCTGTTCCAGGATATGATTGCTGTGGGTGCAGCTTTTTGGCAAGGAGGGAGTCAGGCTGCTCTCGGCCTTGGAAAACTCCCAAGAAGTCCAGAGCAGAGGGGAGAGGGCACAGCCTGTTGGTTAGAGCAAGGATCAGATTGGCTTTGCAAGGGAAGCTGCGCCTGCCACATGTTTCAACTTTTATCCATTCTGGGCAGATTTTATGGGAATGGAGGTCTGATATACACAGGAGCATTTCCAACTACTATCTACAAAAAGGAGAAAAAAAGTCTTGACTTTTCTAGTCTTTCTTGACTATGATCTAGTCACAGAAGGAGCAAGTTCCTGCCCCTAGTCTGGTAGATATTAAGTCACATTCTTCCCTAGGAATTTTTCTTTTGCTATTTTAATGGCTCCACATGGGTTACCAGAGACTTTTCAGTAGACAATGGCTCTGCCCTGCTAAGATAAGCTATCTCAATTCATCTGTCTCAGCTGATAAACCTCCCCCTTTCTGCTTCTGCTGCTCAAAAAGGAAAAGGGCTCACATTTGTGCTGAGAGCTCAACTCAACTGCCCAAGGCATCAACACTCGCCCAAGCTCACTTCAGACCCCGAGAGTCTCACTCTCTCCTTTGTTGCCCTCCTCCTTCTCTGCAGATACACCAAGAGCCACGCCGCGTCCTCCAGCTCCACTGCCAGCTCTGCTGAGGCTAATGGAAGATGCCGTTCCCAGTCCTTCCCCTGCTTTCAACACTGTACCGCCTCCCCATCACATTCTCTGTATCTTGTCTCTATTTTCTCTATGTATCTTCAACGCATAAAACTTGCTATTCATTCCCCCTAAAAATCCTGAAAACTAGCAGGAGACAACTAAATCAGGAAAGACTTCTGCTATAAGTCTTTACGGTGCCATAAAGAAGAGGCAAAGTCTGAACCTTTCAAAGATGCTGCATGTTGAGTAAGTTGATAGTCCCTTGTGATGGATGTGTATTTGAGTCTGATGGCTTAAATATACAAAAAAAGCAGGAAGAAAAAGCTTGGAAAAAACTCACCTCTCCCCGTAGCACAGCCTGGTTCAAACAGCTTGTGTGGAGCTAATTAAAGGTGTCAATCTCATGATTTGGTTTGAAAATAAAACCAGTCACAAAAGCTCAGCTTCCCAAAACTAACGGGCACATGGGATTGAATGAGTGCAGTATCTTGTCCACCAGCTCCACTATGCAGGATTTTTTTCTCAAAAGTGAAGAACTGAAGCACAGAATATTGAAAGCAATTCTGTATACAGAATAAACAGCAGAAATCCCTTCCCACCCGGTAGAAACTCTAAATAGGGAAAAGACTTCTATGATAGAGAATTGATTTCATCCTTACAAAAAATTTGCCCAAGTACCCTCAATAAGATTAAAAGAAATATATTAATAAGTAGCAATAAGGCACGATGATGGGACAAGCTGAGGTTTTGGGAAGGAGTTCCTCCGGAGTGGTATCGATGCGCTCTTCCTTCAACAGTGGGGAGTAGCTGGGAGGTCCCTCTCTGGGTCATAATTATAATTCTGGCAAAAGCCACAACAGACGAGGCAGCAACACACAGCACGGCCCTGATGCTGCAGCCATCTGGGGACTGGCTTTACTTTCTCATGAGAGTAATTTACAGGCATCAGACAAGCCACATGTGTAAGGCTGAGCACACACATAAATGTTCTCAGAAGCAAAGCCAATTAACACACCACAAGATATCACTCAGTGATTTGGAAGATATACAAACCCTGTCTTGCTTTTTGAAGCACTGAAGCAGAAGAATTCATGGTGGTGTCTGATGCTGTATCTTCACAGAAACGTCCCTGATCAACTCACTGCTCGCTGGTCCCACAAGAGCATCTTTATGCTAAAGCAGCATCTACCGCACGTACGAGCTTGGTCCAACAAAAGCAGCATCTTGGATCCGAGGCGCTACCCCTGCAGTGCCATACCCCCTATGGAAAGATTACGATCATCATTACTATTTATACATAATAACAGTCAGAAGCCTTGGCTGGGATAAACGGCTCCCAGGGCTAACACAGCCAAACATAAAGGGAGATGCTCCTTTTCTCGAAGCAGCTCCAAAGAGGGATTCGGGGCCTGGGAGCAGGTCAGCGGCAGTCGGGATTAGGATTCCTGACTCCCTGCCTGGCGTCCTAATATTAGCTCGCATTGTCTCCCAGACTGTCTCGTCATTCTTTCACATGAACCACAGGCCCGAATTAGCATGTCTCGCTGCATAATCTGCCAGCCTGTCCTGTGTGCTAAATTAGTCGGGGACTGAGCAAACATCATGGGAACAGCTCTTGTATAGCATATGTGGGCTAAGTTATTCCTACAGCATTGTTTGCTCTATATTTTCCTAGCATCATCACAAAAGTATGATGGGCCAGATCCTGGAGCTGTCAGCTATACGCTCGTTCATGCTCCAGCCTGGCATTGCTCTCCGGTGAGGCGCAGAGATGAAAGCCGGCTCAGCGGCGGCTCTGCTGGGAGCCAGCTTTGGGAAGAAGCATTAACAAATAGACTCCAGTTGGGTGGCAGATGAGCAGACCAAGAAGCCAGCGACGGTGCTAGGGCTTGTACAACCGCCAGCCCATCCTCGCAGCACACGCCGACCTCCTTGGTGTGGTATTTACAAGCTTCCTTCCTCGTTTCGTATTCAGCGACACACTGATCAGCTTTCATCTGCCACATGGGGTTCTTATCTCGTCGTGCCCTCCAGCTGCAATCTCAGGGCTGTCCATAAAAATACACAGCACCCAGCACAACGGGGCTGTGGGCTGATGGTGTTTGGAGCCAGTACCCACAGCAAGTTTCACTTGGCTTCAAGTCAGGCTCCTCCTGCTACCAGGGGCCACTGGCATTAATTTCCACCACATTCATTATCCTCTCATGGACCAAACCCCACTTCTGTGGAGCAGGGCTTTAATTGGAAGCAGAGAAATATGGGGAAATGACAACAAATCCCATCTTGACTCTGGGTCGCTCAGTAAATAGCCACCACCTCCTCCCCAGGTAAGGGAGTGCTTGCAAGGCACAGTTTAGCAAAGCAGCAGGTAAAATGAGAAGGGGAGGGCATGGGAGAACCTGGACCTCGGGGTGACCAGTCAGCCAAGTCACAGGACTGGTTTTATAAGGTGCATGCAGGACAGCCTGCTGTCTTGGACAGCAGCAACTGAAAGACAAGCGACTCGTTGAGTATTATCCCTTTCTGGCAGCAAGATCAGCACAGTCAATTAGCTGTAAAATCTGAATCATGTCTCTGGCAGGCACTCTTGAAGAGGAAGCAGCTCCACCTTCCTGCTCTGCCCAGCGGAGGTCCAAGGCGTCCACCGCACAGTTCTGCTGACAGCAGCTTGCCAGACTGGTCATGGGCAGCCACCGCAGCGGGGATAAATCAAGATATTGCTCCCATCATGCAGCAGGAACAGCTCAATTCCCAGTCCTCAGCATGAGGTCATGGAGGCTTTCCACAATCCCAAGACCACTTAGCAAAACCCTGTGCAAGAAACCCATCCATGCAGCACCACATATGGTTGGACATCATATCTCCTATATATCCTTCAACATCATTTTACTGCTAGGCTCATTTCTTTTTTTATTGCTGTAGAATTAAGTCTTAACACTCCTGACTTGCATCAAATGAGCTTTTAGTTGAAGATCCGGATCCATGGAAACAGAATTGTGTTGTACAATGACAGACACAGTCCACTGCCCAGCAGAGGACCAAAACTGGGAGAAAGGAACACATCAGAGGATGACCTACAGTGAATTACTCATGCCTGCTCTTGGGAGAAGTTGCTCTCCAATGACTCTTTGGGGACAACATCTGAAGCAACAAAGTTGTCTTTGCATTTCTAATATGTTGGCTATAATTCTGCTCCTGGCATATATGTTCCCAGTTTCTGTCTCCTGCGCGTGTCTCACTAGGCCCTACGTCCAGCCTTACCGGCTGGAGATGAGTGGTCTTTGTGCTCCGCAATACAACAGGGATTAGACTCAAGGCATATTAGCAAAGTAGAAGGCTTGCTTTGGACAAGGGCCAATTTCAGCATGTCGATAATTTATAAAAACACATCACTCCCCAGCCAAGCAAGTTTCAGTTCCTAGATGATTCAGCAGCAGCGCTACAAGGAAATATGGATGTGAAGAGTCCCTGTAGGAATTCTTGTAAAATTCTACATTAAAATAAAATGCCCTGAGCCCAGCAGTAGGATGGAAATTGGGAATTAAGGATCATTCCCTCTGTGTCTGCAGGGACTCCTAAAAGTTGGGAAATTTTTAGTGCAATTTCAGGGCGGGAGGGGGAGAAAGAGCAAAGGCAGAAACCAGGGAGGGGGAAGACCCTGGGGCAGAGAAGGAAGAGAAATACAGCTCTGGGTTTTGTTTTGGCCACTTTGCAAGGGCTGCAACTCTGTTGACACTAAAAACATGAAAATCCTCTGTGCAGGTAAGGGGAAAAAAATGGAGTGAGAAACCTCTAAAAACAGGTTTTCAAAAGGCAGCCTGGGAAATGGGAAGTATAAAGAGCCAAGGACAGTGCCAAAGCCCATCTGAGCACTTTGGATTTTGGATGTGATCCATGTCTATTTTAAAAAAGGATGAGAAAAGGAAATATAAAAAGGAAAAGTACCACACAACTGCCCAATGCAAATTAATTTCTGAAAGGGCATGGCAAGCCAGAGATGAAATATTCATCTCTTCTGACCCCTTCCAATTCATTATCCTAATGTGAGCTTCAGTACCACAGTTAGCTTTTGCCTGCATGCAAAGTCAGCAGAGAGCAGATGGCACTTGCACAAGGTGTAACAGGTCTTCTGAACAGATTTCAGCAGGAGATAGAGTGAAGGGGACCAAGAGTTATAAGACCAATGCAATAGCATTAAGTTACTTCAAATGTAGTTACTGGACAAATTCCTGTTTGCTTAGAAACACTTTCCAAGAGAGAGCACATCCCCCATTCCTCCCTTTTATCATTTGACTCCAACACCCGCTTCCCCTGCAATGCCCAGGAGCACTTTGCAAGGTCGAATGGCCATTTCTGAGCAACCTGACCCGGCGCTGGACATGCACCCCATCATGCAGAGCAGCCTCTTCCCCTCAAGTGACATTTTCCAGCCTGCTCCTGGCAGAGACCTCGCACTCACCTGCGTGCAGCTTGGCAGCCACCCCACAGTTCAGAGAGGTGCTCAGCACCCTGCAGCATGCAACCCTTGCGTGAACCCAACCGTGCCTGCCTTTGCCGCTGTCAGTTCTCTACATGAGCAGCAATTTTGTCCTTCCTTTCATAAAGAAAATCCATTTACATTTTACTGTGCAGCACAGACCTGATCCTCTATCCTTACATCCATGGGAATCCCACCATGGGTTCCCTGGCAGCCAGGTCTGGCTGTTGTACTCAGATTATTGAAATTCCCTGTATTTTAAGTTTTCCTGGTTTTAATTGCTGCTCAACACTGACATTTCAAAAGGACGCTTCTTTGCTCCTTCTTTTGTGTAGAGCCTGTTTGTGTTTTTGCTCACTGCTGTCTCTTCCCTGGAGCCCTTGCTAATGAATGCAGCATGCTGATGACCTCTCCATTATAAATAGTTTAATATTTTAAAATAAATATGGGATGGTGCCATGATTGTGTGGGTATTTCATCTAGCCTGCAGCACAAGGAGCTGGAGCTGACAAAGGCAACCACGGCTTTATTTGTCACTCTGTTGCTTGTTTGTCATAGAAAGTAAGGGAAGGGGCCAGGACCCTGTACTGCAACATACAGCAGCAGATGTGTTATTCCAAGTGTATCACAAGGAGCTGCTCCCCATCCTAGTGCAGCAGATGGATGCAATAAAGAGAAAACTTTCGGGTTGTTATTCAGTTACTTGAAATCTACAGGGCTGCAAAACTATTAGCTGAGCCACAGAGTGAATCAAAGGAAGGTACATGGGGACAAATTCTGTTATATGATTTTTCCACTGCATTGCAACAGAATTAACACATTAGCTTGACATTTAGCTGATATAATTTATTCCTAATTTGGGAGTAAAATTTATCCTGAGCAGTAATATTAAAAATCAAAAACCAAACCAGTAATGACAGAGGAAAAGAGAAAGGGAAAGAGCCCGAGTTCAGGTCAAGTTTTTCAACATGTTTATTAAGTTTTCAGCCCATCAACTTCTCTTGCCCTAATTTCCCTTCTGGGTGTATCTGAATTTCTGCTATATGCAGATTATGTGGGCTAGATCCAAATTCGCTTGTCCCTCACAAAAGCTTCTCAGGCAGTAAAAAGCTCCTAGAAAGTTTACCCAAATGGTACCCAAAGACTGCCTTCACACAGACAACTCCCAGGTGGCATGAAGCCAGGGTTGATGCTCCGCATCTTCCATTCCCAGCCTACGATCTTACTGAGGCATGGGGTGTGAACAGGGACTGCTGCCAATGCAGTAATTTACAGCAATGCAATCCATCCCCATGGACAAGGAGGAGCAGTGATAGCTGATACCAGCTGTTCCCCAAATGTTTCCACTGACAAGTCTGCTTCTGGGCTTAAAAACCCAGCTTCCAGATTTGAGAAACCCACTTTTGTGGTTGCAAGCTTCCTCCTGCAGCTGAGCATCCATCAGGCTCATTGCGCTGCTGCCTCCTCGCTGGGCACCTCTCCCTTACACCCACTTTCCTCAAGCAAGAGAGCATGTGCAGCCGGCCCTGACGATGTGCCCTCCTGCCTTTTGCAAGTCACCCAACTCAGATAAGCACCTTTTCCCCCCCTAAGTAGTCATCTGAACTCCAAAGTGCCGAGTCTAAGCTCCATCGGCCTTTCTCCCTTTGAGCTTAGCTCGCTGGAGAAGCACTCAGCCCATGCACACCATGGTCCTTTTCCACAGAGCAGCAACAATTAAACAGTGTCATGCAAATGAATGGGGAATGAAGGTCATGGTTATTTTTAAGTGACTTCACTCCGAGATTAATGAGGAGGCAGTCTGAAGCTATACACAGCCTCTTGGTTACTATTTCTGACCCCTTTCCTCCCCGTGCAGCTTCCTTCGATGATGTTGTCCCACAACAGCGGTGTAAGGGAGGATGTCTCTACACACACCAAGTCTCACCATCACACATGCATTTAGCCCTGCAATAGGGAGTGCTGTGAATTAAAATACCATGCTTGCATGGCTTGGGCTACAGCTGTTGATATTAGGAACAGCGCAGTAAATCAGCACCCTTGGGAGAAGCTTGCACAAAGGTGGCCAACAGCTCTCCTGCCCCTGGACTCAGAGTAAGGAGAGGGAAAAACGTGTAGTGAAAGAGACCCTTCCAAAAAAATTCGCTTTGCAGCGAGCAATGCGACATCTGCCTCAGCCCAAGAGCTTGGGGTGTGAACTGAATTCAGGACTACAGCAGAGAGGTGTAATTACCTAATTGCCTCCAAATCGTGTCATTTATTAAGTGTTCTGCATGGTGCCGTGGCCTCTGGAGGAGACAGTCCCTGCCCTGGGCAGCTCCCCCCACACCACCCTGCCCGCCAGACCAGCTCCCATGAGCCAGGAGGGTGACAGCCCCAGGGGCCCCTGCACCGCCTGCCTTTCCTTCGCCCTCTCCTCCGCTCCCGAATGGCCAAACACTTGCATTAGTTCTGGTTCACTAACTGCCTGAATGAATATCTATACATACACATATATAAATCAGCAGTGCCCTGTAGATTTAGGCTTCCCCTGTGAGACAGGGTGGGCATAAGTGCTACATTATTAACCACTGGAAAACAAACCTGAGAGCATTGATTAAGAAAGTGGAAGGGTGGGAAATAAACCATTTTCCCCATAGTTTCTGAACTGCAGTTCACAAAACATTAAATTTCTAATTATAAGCCCAGGAAGTTTTAATGTAAAATGTGTCTTGTGAGACAAAGTATAGGTTTTTCTGCTCATTAAAATATCCCCTTGAGTATAATTTCCTTGCCCTTAATCCTGAACCTTAAGGTTTTCACAGGTAAGCAGGTAATTAACACAAATCTCTCCCAATTATACAGGTCTCGCAGCATTGCAGGTCTGGCTGTACTGGAGCTGGATGCTGTTGGATGCCGAGTTCCCCCAGACACCTTTGGGTAACAGGGCAGCGGGGGGCCAGGTACCCTGCCGTGTCCCTGGATCACAGACCACAGCACGCCGGAAAGCTGCGTCCTTGCTCAGCTATGTTCAAGGGAAAGGATTTCTAATCAAAATACATGGGTAAACCTTGAGGGTGATACAGGTAATCAGAGGGCCAAATCTTTGACGACATCATTTCCCGAGTGAGAAACTGCTGCAGACCTGCCCCAAACATATTAACATATTCTTTTCCCCAAGCAGCCAAGCGATACCAACTGCTCTGCATCATCGCAGATACCAGCGCTGCTTGGTAGAAAACCTTCCTGGCAAGCTTGGGCTGGTGGTAAGGAGAAGATACGCAGCTCTCAGTTGGCTCACAGCAATTCTTCTCCAGTCTGCAGTGCGCATCAGGGATGAGTTTTGTGAAGCCAGCTACGTGGTGGGGAGGAATGAGGTTGTCAAGCAGGTTTGGATCTGTGCAGAAAACAAGCCCCTTTGCTGCCAGGCCCCCAGGTGAAATGTCCTTGCCTCTGCAATGCAAGGGTCAGACTGGTCCCTCTCAAACACTGGGAATAGCAGTCCTGGAAACAAGTCAGCCAACCTCCAAGTAGCCTCAGGAGCGGAGGCATAGGTCCATGTCATCAACGTAAGTCCCATTTATACCACCTTGTGCTCAGTGGTGCGGCTCAAGACATGTTTCATTTGAGAAGTAAAGACTTTCTGTGAGCCATTTCCAATTTAAAGGAGAAGGAACGGGGTTATTTGCCCGGATTTATGTACCTCACCAAGGCCAAGCAAGGCTTAACACCCAGATCATCCACCTTTCAGCCCTACTTGGCTGACTAACAGCCTCCTTCCCCTCTCCATTTGAAATGCAAATACATTAAGTCCAGGGTTTTCTGCATTTATCACAACAAATGCAGTATATGTGCAATTGCTAGCACCAGGCAGGCAAGGCTGGAAGCAGCTTTCCTCTTCATGCGGGAAGCTAATTTCCTACTAATGCCCTACAGCCTTCTGACCCTCAGGCACGGCAACCAACACACCAGGAGCAAGAAGCATGGCAGGTGAAATCCTCCTTCTCCAGCCCTAACGCCCAGTTCAAAGTCACAGCTTCAGAGGAGCTGAGCCCTTTTCTCCAACACCCAAGGAAGAGACTAGCATCTCCTTGCAAAGCCAGCCTTTGCCTCTGCCACCCGGTCCACGATGCAGCTCCCACAGCAGGACCTTCTGTGATGAGGGACAGCCCCACATCCCGCTGCTACGCAGGACAGCGAGGGCTGCGGCACCCACAGCCACGCACCGCCGCCTGCCCCCCGCAGCGAGGGACCCCAGCTCATCTCTTCCACCCCAGAGGCTGCTCAGGTGCAGAGTCCCCCTTCTCCTTCCCAGCCAGAGCTGGGCACTTTGCTCAGGGGACTTCGTGATGTTTGCTGCAGCCCACCTTGCATGGAGATAAGTGTCCAGTCCCTGGGGCAAGCTCCATCACGCCAAGCTGTGTATGAGCAATCGCTGAGTATGTAACAGCAGCTCTCCTACACACCGCTGCCAGTAACTCGTTTCCCTCTGAAGTTGAGGATGAAAAATAGAATGTAAAACCAAATTATACTCTGTTTACGTACATAATTCCCTGTGCATCTGGATAAGAGCGTGCCCATGGCCTATGTTACACTGCATCTGATTCTCATTAGGTGCTTGCGATTCCTTCTTGATAGGGTTTTATTGCTCTCCGTGACACACAGAGCTATAGCCGGGCTGTTTACTCTCTACGACTACCCCGGTGTGGCCATCGACTGCACAGCCCGCTGCAACCCGCTCTGGGTGGATCCATAACACAGTTCTCAAATGACAGCCCTGTTGGTTAATAGCTAGACATAAAGCCAGAGCTCTCCAAAGTGAATTTTGTAAATTGGCTGCTGGGGCTTTATTTACAGTAACTGAGACTGGAGCACAGGACACACTGAAGGCAGAGCCTGCTCGTGGCCCCAGGCAGCACAACAGCAGAACAACCCTTGCTTGCACCGGCCGAGGCTCTGGACCCAGCCAGTACCTGGAGCTTTTCTTTAAGAGCTGAACTTCGTATGACTGCGAATATATTGTTTGACTCCATGGGCAGCTTCCCAAGACAAGATATTTTGCAAATATATTTTTCTTTCTGTGATTTACGCCAGGCCTTGCTCTGCTGTGTGTTATAGCCTGATCCGTGTACAAAAGCAGATTACAGCACGTTGCTGGGTGAACAGGTAAGGAAGCACAAAGAGAATTTGGCTGATTGGATGTTAAGCCTCAATTTAAGCAATTTTACTATTTTGTTCTTCAAGATCTTGATTTGACCAAAAAACCTAATGTTCTGGGATGTGCAAAGAAGCAGACCAAGTTCTTTCCTATATTCATTGTCAACTTCAATTGAGGGGAACATCATCAGATATAGCCCTTGATGCATGTCAGAAACATCTATCTAGATGGTATTCCTGCTCATAAAATGCAGATTTACCTTGCAGTAAAAATCCCTGCAATAATCAGCAAAAGAAAGATTTAATATACTTACAGATTTCTTGTACTGGCAAAGGAACAGGAAAGCTACAGACTTACCTTAAATCTGAACTTATTCATTACGTCTTCAGAGAGTGACAGAGGTACTCTCATACAGAATCAAAACCTTAATTTTCCACTGTTAATAAAGCAACAAAATACATGGGCTTAAGTGGAAAAAAAACCCAAACCAACAGGTTTTGATGCACAACTGAGATACTTCAGCAGCCCTGATGTTCTGGGAGTCTCTGAGTAACCAGCACTCGTGAAAAAAGGAGTAGGCAGAAAGAAAGAAAAAAAAAAAAAAAGTTTCTTACCACATTTATGGCTTGTGGGAGCAGAAGGGCTCTTCAGGACCACCACACCACCTACCAAACCACACAGCCTCGCTGAGCATACAGCAATTTCTAGGAACATCACCTGGGCTACCAACTTACTGAGCAGGAGTCACATATATGAGGTATCCCTCCTGCTCCTCATCTTCCTCCTTAGCACTATCCCTATGCCAAGAGATAAGGTTCTGGGACCCTGGGCTGCCTTTGTATCCCTTATCCACAACCAGCCCAGCACCCAGTGGTCAGCATTAACTCCATGAAATTTATAAAGCAATTAGAACTGGGTGAGCAATGCCAAAAAATCTCAGTGAAAGTCCTCTTGGCTTTTTTAAACAAATTCATTCCAGCTGGGTTCATGCTCCCAGTGCATCAGCTTCCCACATGGATCCCAGCATGGGAGGCCATAGGCAAAAACAGTTTTGAAAGGGGCGAATTTTAAGTGAGAATTAGAAGCTGTACGCAAATCCTGAGCTTAAGTGAGGGTCTGTGCAAACAGCAAACACTCACAGGCCACGTGAGTTAAATGGCTAATTAAATCAGCACAAGCATCAGGTCTATGAATGAGCTATGGGTCAGGGATTATGGAAAAAAAAGCATTCATGGAACTGATTAAGTGAAGTATCTACAAATAATTCAATCGAGCAATTAGAGCTCGGCAAGGAAATGTTTCTGAACTTGGAACGTTTTGAAATATTTCTTTGTTTTAACTCAGGACAAAAGAAATGCAAACTGAAAAGCGAAAGCAAATTCAGACAAGGTCCATCCTCAGTCTGCTTAGATTAGTTTGAAATGTTTCATTTTCTCTCTGGCCTTATTATAATTCTGTTTTATAATTATTTGACCTTTGAATATGAAGAAGATGGATCAGACTGGATATCCGGAAAGCAATTTCATTTTAAACATTGAAAACATTTCAAAGTGTTAAAAAAGCTTTATCAAAATATATCTTTTCAAGGTGAAAAAGACATTTTCAATACATCAGCAATATTTTGGGGGGGGAAAAAACTTCCAGTTAAAAATCCATGACCCTCTCAGTCCTTTATCCATTGCATATTACCGAGGTCTAAGAGCGAGAGCCTTGGAGGAGGTCAAGTTTTCTTAGTTACCTTGAATGAGACAACCCCTCAAACAGCACCTATTAATTATCCAGACTTCGGATGCAGAATATGACCAAGGGAAGCAGAACAGGAGGGTTGCAGTCCACATCTCCCACATCTCCTCAATCCACTGCTTTTCTTCTTTTAACTATCATCTCAGTTATCTTAAATGAGATAATAGTCAAAACCCTAGAATTTCTCCAAAGGGAAGATTGGGGAGTTAAGATTTCAGCTGACTCTCAAAATCATGATGGGGTGACTCAGTTTCCCGTGACAAAAGGCTGTAACACAAGCAGGCCACAAAGGCAATAAGGTTTCCCAGTCTGAAGACTAAAAATGAATTAATGTGCAGTTGGCCCTGGAGGAAACATCATGTGAGTAAGGACCTGGTCTGACCCTAAAGCTCCTTTTAAAGTCCCCCAAGGGAGGGCCTTAAAGGGTCGCTTTTATATGTAAGCATAAAGTAGGCATTGATTAGGGTTTGTTAAGATTGAAGATAACTTTGGCATACAAAGGCAAGAAGAGTGAATTGATAATTTTTGATAATTTTGGAAGTTTCTCTGCCACTTTGGAATGACATTTAATCAAATTTTCCATGGGAAATGTTTGATTTGGATGATTGAGTCTGAAGAAATGAAGTTATAAACTTTATCTGAATAATGATGGTGTGTGGCAGTGCAGTTCATAGCAACAGCCTGTTGGAAGTGGCAGAATGTGAGACACCCTGTCCATTACCATCTATTAATTACCTGCATGTTGGGAGGAAAAACGACCATAAGAAGAAGGACACGAGGGTTGCAGTCCATGTCTCTCACATCTCCTCGGTCCAGCACTTTAATTCTTTTTGAGCAAACGTTATTTGCTTCCTGACTGTGTATATGATTGCCACATATTTCACCCTGACGTCATTGCCTCCATAAAGGTGATTAGCAATTTTTGATTGCTTCTTTGATTAAGGTTGATTAAGCTTCAACCAACATCACCAAAGACTGGGAAAGGATGACTCATCCTTCACTTCTGGATGCTAAATTTAGTCTAACACAAAAGGTTGCTGGAGCAAAAAATCCCAACTTTTTAATAAATGATTGCTCTTAAAAGGCCTTCCACCCCAGGATCTCAAATCAATTTAATTAGAAATTGTAAACTTAATTAGACCTCAGAACAACCCTGCCACTGAGGTAAATCTCTGATTAATGGAGAAGTGTCTATAAGGGGCCAAATTCAGTCCTGGCCAGGCTGGCAAAGGCATCAGAAAGGCAGGCAAAACATCTGAGAAAAGGCTGAAGCAGATACTCTCCTGATAAAACACTGCATAGTCACAACCTCTGCCACAGACCGAAGTGTTTTGGAAAGCGTTCCTCAGGAGAACTAGCCCAAAATGTCACCTTGGACATCCTGTGCTGCTGGCTTGCTTGTGGCAGGATGAGGTGGAGCCTGGGGCGTTCGTTGGTCTAGGAGGAGAGGAACGAGCAAACCAAGGTGTCCTCAAGCTCAAGGGCTTCTTCAGGTCCCCTGCAGAGAAGAGGTGCTTTTCAGAGCAGTCTCACGTGCAGGCTGCACGGTTCTTCCCCGAGGTCTGGTCCCAGCAGCCTGGTGAAGCATCACCTGGGCAAAGGAAATAACATTGCAGATAACACTGAAATAGCAACATGTCTCAACAGTTGGCAAACTGTTGGAAAGGTGACTTCATTTTGCTCTATGCCCAGGGACAAAGGACTGGCAATTTAATGACAGGGAACTCTTTGATTCCTGACTGGCAATAGAGAAACTGGCAGAAGCACCACCTGGCTTTTTGCAGCAAAGAAACAAGGTCAAGGACTTAGCTCATCCCATCTGTGTTATTCTTACACTGTAATTTATATTACAGTGGGAACATGAGGCTTTTTCAGAAATCAAGACTCCCATTGTCTAGCAAAAACACAAGAGGAGAGGCAGCACGTATGTCAAAGCCATTGTGCTCCAGCTCCAGCTCCTCAGAGTCCTCTTCAGGGAGGGCCACTCAATCTGTGGGACATCAGGGGAATGATGGACTTCAGATGGACCTGGTACTGCAGCTGCATGCAAAGACCTCATGGTTCTGCTGAGGAACTGCCAGCGTGGCTGGAGCTCACCAGGCAATGGTTGGGGAGAAGGGGGATGCAGATGCATAGAGGGTCCAGCCCACAGGGTAGGAAATGAGATCCAGCTCTGCCACAGCTCACTGTGCTGGTATTTTACAGGAACTTACTCCCTTTTTCCTAGACACCTCTGTACTTCACTGACAGTATTGTAACGCTAGCCTAAAGCCTTTTGGATGCTATAAGCACCCTCCTGCATGAATTATGCCCTCAGTAAAAAAACAATTTCCACCCCCATTTACACCACTATAAGTCTTCAAACGATGATCTCAGCTTTGCATCAGTGCCTTTGACAGACTTGGGCCCCTTGGGTCCCGTTTTGCTGCAGCTCACACATTTTCAGTAGAGGTGCACTGGGAACACAGACTTCCTCCCATCCCTCAGTCTCCTAAAACCTCAGGTGGTTTGGGGAACGTTGGTGCTGAAGATGCAAAGAGCAGGGTTTGCAGCAGGAGCGCGGAGCAGTGCCCTGCGGCATCCCTGCGCTGGCTGTCCCTGGGGAGGGGAGGTGTGGGGCTGGGATCCCCGCGAGGAAGGGACAGGCTCGGAGGGGGAACGGAGCACATTTTCTGCTGAAACCTCATTCCACTTCTCCGTAACTCTGTTGGTCCCTTTGCTTCCTTCACTCTCCTGCTTAGGCCACTGTCTTCTCCTGCTCTGGGGAGGTGTTTCCCACAGTGGGGACCCAGGTATTTTCCCTGGATATAGAATTTAGGCTCCTTAATGGAAACCCAGAGCACCCTGTGACATTGAGTTTCATCCTGACTAATAAAAAAAAAGTCGGGTAGGTAAAGATGTTAACTACAAGCAGAATGAAGGAAGATTTTGGCTTATGGTTTTCCCAGGCTGGTTTATGAAGCCCGGTCACTCTGAGGTGGATCATTGCAGAGGTGTGTGTTACCAATGAGGTACCTGATGTAGTGAGCTTACTAACGCCAGGCTCCCTCTGAAATGAAAAGGAGTTTTGCCTGGGCAACAAGGGTGTTCAGCTGGCCCCAGAAACTCAGAATATTTGTAATGGGTAGTTAAAAATATAAAAGGAAAAGAAAAAAAAGAAAAAGGAAAACCTCCTCTGGATTTAGCGTACAGTCGTTAACAAGGTATCCCACAGGTAGAACATGATTTATTGAAAGCTAAAGAGACTGTCCTGGTTTTGCTAGAATGGAGGTTTTTGTTCTGCTCAGGGCACTTTATATGAAACAGATGCACAGTCAATAAATCAGGCTGTCCTGCAAGAAGGATAGACTGCATTTTCTGTATAAATTATCATGCTCTTGGTAGGTAAATACTATGGATGAAAACAGGGATATTCTTGCTTCTTAAAAAAATATCAATTATTATTGTTGGAGAAAAGAAATCCTTTGGCCTGTAGGACTTAGCAGTGGAGAGAACAGCCAAAGCAAAACTCCCTACAGAAATGCTTCCAGAGTAAGAATTTGATTAAAAGATGAGACAATGGGAATACTCAAAATTTATGTTCGGCAGGATGTTCTGCTTTCTCAAGTTTCCCTTGGATTTTTTCAAATGGCTGCCCCAAAAAAGCAAACACATTCAAATACTTCCTAGAACTGATAGGAGCAGCAAATCCTTTTGAACCCCCCTCCCCTTTTTTTTTTTTTTTGGCAAGGACATTAATCAGTGCTCAGGCAGCTTGCAGAGTGCCATGAGATTTCCAGTGATGCTGTGAGGAGACGCAGCAGAGAAAGCAGCAGGACTCAGCAGTCGAAGGAGGCATCGTCTTTGTTTGAAACTGCTAAAATATGTACACAAAAAGCCGTAACGTGGGTGGCTTTTAGTCAGAATTTAGAATGCAAAAGGATATTATGGTTTTTCAATAAAACTGGTGAGGGTTGATGCCATGGGAGAGGATTTCCTGGAGTTTGGTGCTTATGAATGATAAATACGTAAGAGACAAAGCAGAAGTTCACCGACTGCCGTTCCTATGTGGCTGTATTTTTAAATGCTTGCTGAAAATGGGTGTTGTTTTATTGAAAATGTCAACCACCTAAGCCAGGGCTTAGGCAAATGCACCGTTTTCCTGTGTGGAGGCACTGAAGAATTCTCTGAATGGAGCAGAGCCGAGGGCACATCCCCCGCCTCGCTCCGTCCTGGCTCTTTCCTTTCTTTTCTTCGTTTAAACTGCATAAGCTGCAGATGAAAAATATATAAATAGTAATTCTATATATAGTCCCGGGATAAAACTGCAGTTCATTTATGACAGCTGACAAATCTAAAATGGGCAATGTAAGTGCATTACAAAATGATTAAACCTTAAGTTCTCTCCCCCCGGCTACAAGGCTGCATTAACATTACATTACCCACTGCATAATGCAATCTGCTGCAGTTTTCTGCCAATTCAAAGTTATAGCCAAAATAGCCCTTTCCCTTCTATTTACAGATTGTGTCGCAAAAGCCATCTTCCTTGTGGCAGACACAGCTTCCGCTCACTTGCGTTCGCTCAGAGTCAATAAAACACGAGTTCTACGGAGTTAAAGTTGGTCAGAAGCATATTCTTGGGTTTAAGCCATACAAAAGGCATGTACGCCAGGCTTAGGCCCCTGCTCACGGGATTTCAGAGGTATCAGACTGCGTATCCCCGGGGTTGAGACTGAAATCAATACTGGGTATTTGTGAGAGATGTAATGCATTCAATCTGACCAAAACTTTAATTACATTTTTCATTATGACACTGACTTGTCTATCTCTGGATCTCCTTGCTCTTAGAAAGAGTATTTCAGAGCATTACATAAGGAGCTGTCGAATATTCCCATCGATTTGTCTCTCATTAAGGAAACAGTTCTCTGCAGCAGGCAGGTCGCAGGCAGATGAGGCCGACGGAAATCAGGTGCCCTGAGCGGTCACGGTGTCCGTCCACCCACCCACCCTTTCCGAGCTGCAGGTTGCAGAGGTGACGCAGCCACACTGCCTTCGTGATTTACCGTCATAATGTGATTTCAGGACTCGTTGATAGCTGCTCTTTCCTCGCTGCAGCCTCATTGTGGCATGACATGAATGGCAGAATGTGAAAAAAAGTAAGCATGATGAAGAAAAAGCCTGGCAGAGAAACTTAGGGTTGACAGTTTGTTTTCCCCAGCATAAACAATTTCCTCTGTCCAGGGGACAGCAAACTGGTATTTAGGAAATGCATTTGAGAGCCCAGGAAGGGGGTATGGTCCCTTTGGTGTTGCCGTCGTACATGCGAAGGGCTGCTTCATAGAATCATGGAATCATGGAATGGTTTGGGCTGGAAGGGCCCTTTAGAGCTCCCCCAGCCCAGCCCCTGCAGCGACAGGGACAGCTTTAACCAGAGCAGGGTGCTCAGAGCCCCGGCCAACCTGGCCTGGGATGGTTCCAGGGATGGGGCCTCCACCGCCTCTCTGGGCAACCCCTTCCAGTGCTTCACCACCCTCACTGTAAACAATTTCTTCCTTATATCCAGTCTAAATCTATCCTCCTTTAGTTTAAATCCATCATTCCTTGTCCTGGCACAACAGGCCCTGCTAAAAAGATTCTCCCCATCTTTCCCGTAGGCCCCTTTCAGCACTGCAAGGCCGCACTCAGGCCTCCCCCGCAGCCTTCTCCTCTCCAGGCTGAACAGGAGTCTCAGGGCATTTTTGTGGCCTCCTCTGAACCTGCTCCAACAGCTCCATGTCCTTCTGGTGCTCCATTACCCTGCTGGTCAAACTCTGCTTTGTGGCACTGAGACCACTTAGTACACCACGGTCCCCTTCAGCTCAAGAGGATAGTTAATGACAGCCACATTAAAAATGCAGCGACTTCCATCTTGTCTTGCCTGGGGCCCTCAGGATTTAGCAAGGACTTGCCCAGGGCATACATTTCATCCAGCCTCTCGGAGAAGGCACCTGAGCACTAACTCCAAGGGGAACTCCCCCGAAATAGTGTGTGCTCAGATCCTATAACTAATGCCTATTTTTCCAGAAAACTCAAAGCCGTGACTGTAATGAAAGCCAGCTATCAGGCTTTCTTTCTAAGCAGCCTTAGTTCAGAAGGAAAAGAAACAGGATCATCCCATTACACATGGAGTCTATTTTCTCTGGGGAGAAAAAAAGAAATCACTTTTCTTTCAAAAAGTACTGTTCTGTCAATACTGCTCCTGTTCACAAAGAGGAGCTGTCAGACAATTCAAGCTAAAATTGGCATCGTACTAAAATCTCAGTTTCGGGACTTGAATGAAACCGAGCTGGAAGCACTCACAGCATTACACTTTCACCCAAAGTTTTCCAACTGCTGGTGTTATCTGCATGGCATCGATCCCTGCTCCCTCTGAGACTCTTGATGGCTTTTTCCGCTGCAGCAGCACGCATAGAAATGAAGAGCAAATGAAGAGCAGGGAGGTTTCTGGGCTCCCCAAATCTCCCTCCCCAGGCAGTCGCCCAAAGTCAGTGCCTGCAGGGGACCCAGCACACATCTCAGCGTGCACTGGGATTCAGACCCTCTGCAAAGCATCTCCATCCATTAGCACCCCATGGAGAGGGAATGGAGGTGTCCAAATTACCTAAATGAAACAGCTGCTCTGGGAGAGTGGGATTCAGGAGGGGAATTTTCCTTCTGTTTGGAGTTACCTGACTTCATGGAGAAACTGAGGGTTTTTTTCTATATTGGGTCTTAATTACAAAGCTCTGCTGAAAACTGTGTATTTGCACTGCCTTTGTAAGGTGCTGTCAGCAGCAGACTACATTCAGGGGATAGTGTGTACCCCAAACTCCTGCCGAACAGATGTCTCCCATTTTGCTCCCTGCTGCCGGTGCCTGGGGGTTGGTTCTTCAGGAGCTGCACACACTACGCAGTGTTTGCCCATATGGATGCTGATCCCAACATAATTATTCCAGTGTGATCAAACCAGGAGCGAAATGTAACCCACCTCTACCCCTGCCACATTCAGGCTTCTCCAGGATCCTCCTCTTCCCTTTGCTGCCTCCAGGATCTCTCCGTGGATCACTGCTCCCCTTCCATGCTGCTGCTGCCGTGGGTCCCCTCGCTCCTCCATCCCACTGCAGTCCCTCATGGGTGGTGGTGCCTGGGGATGCGCAGCCACACAAAATGTACCATCACCATTAGCATCCTGCAGCCCTCTCGGGGACACGTGGGTTTTTTTGACGTCTGCTCTGTCTTGGGCTCATGAAACTCAGCTGCTGCATTGTGGCAAAGTTAATTAAGCTGCGAGCCCCCCTCCCCAAATCCCTCATTACCCACCACTTGCAACATGCAATTTGTTTGCTAGCAGCTTGGGGTGTTATTGCTATCATTAACACCGTTGACTGGTATATAAAAGCAACTGTTTATTTATCAAATGCAAGTAACAGCTTTAGGATTGAAAAAAATCCTGGGGTTTTCTCTAATCCAGGCCAGGCTGTGTGCTGTGGGAACGCCCCGCTTTGCATAGATCGGGGCTGGGCTGCGAATGCCTTTTCACACATTGATGCTATTCCTTTTCCATGAGGTTTGAGGGTTTCTTGCTGCTGCTTTTTTGTACTTGCAAATAGAAAGGAAGTAATAGAGCCATTGAGAGAGCTTTCAAAGACTGAGGGAGTAGGATTTGATAGCCCCATTCAAATAATTCCCTCATCAAAATCCTGTTTTTCTGCCTCAGATGTAGTTAATGTCCAGTCCATCAGATGCAAGTGAATATCCCACTGGGGTCGAGGATGGTTGTGTAACAGTGTGTGTGTTGAAAAGGGGAGAAAATTCCTCCCAGAACTTTGCCAGCACTGGTTATACCCAGAGCACTGCGTTCGAGTACCCTGTATTTTAGTACTGGCTGCAGATCTAGACATGTGCAATGACATGCCACAGGGCTCCTTCTAAATATGACTTTTAAAAAAGATTTACAGTAAATCTATCAGGACAGAATAAGCAGTGTTAGTTATGTCAGTTCTTTAATCCAGCTACAGTAACCGACTCAAGAAAAACCTCCTTTAAATACCACCGCCTCGCTGCAGGCAGCCGGTGTGATGCACAGCTCTGATGAGGAGAGCGGGACAGCAGATTAATGCAGCCTGCTGTAACACAGCAAACTGCTGTAGTGTTAGTGTCAATGCCATTTAAAGTGGCTAAACACAAAAAATAGGTGCATGGATGGGTGAGAAAATCACCAGGATTCAAAGCATGTTTAAAGAACAGAATTTGCAGATATCTTCTCCTGTCTGAAGGATTGCATTTAAGTGTGTGATAAGCCATCTAATAAAGTTCACAATAGCAGAGATCGCTTACTTCTCCATTGCAGGAATGGAGATTGGGAGAAACGAGTCAAATCTAAATTTCCCTTCACCTTCCCTCAAAGAATAATAATAATAACCCCCCCTGCAATTTGCTCAGTTATTACCAATAACCCAGCACTCCATCCCTTCTGTGTGCTGTGACTATCTGAACACGCTCTCCAGGTGGGCACCCGCTACAGACTCACCCTTCCCAGGCTGCCGTTGCTCTGATTACCCAGACCAGTTCTGCACCACTGAGCCTTGGCCCCTGGGGGGTCTGCACCATGCAGCGTGGAAGCACCTGAGAGCATCTTCTGACTCCTGGAGGACCTTATATACCCAAGCCTGCTCAGTGGCTTGATGCATTGGTACTATACTGTCTGGAAAATTAATATGCTAGTATGTGTGCTCAGCTAGGAGTCTCTTAATGGAGACTTCTCGCCTTTAGCATGATAATGATGTTAAGTATAATCTGACATACAGCTGCAGAAAAGGTCTCCGAGAAAGCTCAGATGCGCAAGTGCTAGGAAAAAAAAATAAAATACCTTCAATATGGTACCGACTGCCTCGTGATTTTTATATCTGAGGGCAGTGGTATATTTGCTGTACCGTATTCTAAGAAATCACATCTCTCCTGAGCTCTCGTTCAGTGTAAGGAGCCTGTCCGCTCTCCTGCTGCCTTTTATGATATTTGTATTGACTATGATAACAGTACCTCGTGGGCAACTTCACTGCACTGAACTTTGAGAGAGGTTCTCTGAGGATAAGAAGAGTGGCTGGTAATAGATACAGGACTTGCTCCAACCCAGACAACCACTGAAACAGCACTGTAAAGCTAATCAATTTAGTGGAAAGCAGAAATCCATCAATGTGAGCGCTGCCCAGACAGCCCAGCATGGATTAAGGGCTCAATTCCCCACCGCCCCACATCGAGGGGGTTGGTAGTGTTTTGTACGTCGCCTCCTTTGAACTTCACTCGCACAAAATAACTACACGAGGGGTCTGATGGTGAAGCATCTATCCTCGTATTGACCAAGGATTTTGGCTTTCGGGCTGCAATCTGTTTTCTTCCCCTGCAAAGGCAGGCACGCAGCCTTGGTGTCTGAAGGGTGGAGGTGGAAAGGCAAAGAAAAAGAAGTTGGAAAAGTGTTTAACTGCTCTGATGCGTGTCTGTAGGTGCACGGCGACGGATGCTGCGTGCACCCCTGAACGCGCCTGCGCCAGCAGCGAGCACACAAGCTGCCTCTTTATCTCCAGGGTTGTGCGGCTTAGCAAAATATATTACCTGTAATAATGTGTCTCGTATATACAACTGCCTTTCTGGATACATTTTGAAATGTTTAATGATGTGTGGCTGAAACATAGTGATATCTTCCTAATGGAATGCAATGGAAGGAGAGCTCACGCGCATTAAGACATCTTATCTGTAATGGCAATTAATAACCTAGGAATTAAAACAAAGTATAAAACCAAAGAGTTTTAGCTAAAGCCACGGGATATGGGCCTGCAATTGCAATCCAGTCAGGTTTCCACAACGCTTCGCTGTAGTGAAATCCAGATGTCAGGGGAACTCCACCTATTAGTTATTCATTTCTTGTAGACTGTGGGCTTCTCGGTGTTTTTTGTGTCCCTCAGCTGTCTCCAAGTTCATATATTCATATAATTATATTGCTATAGATTTTTCTCTCAAGTCTGTGGCCCTGTTTTAAATTAAAATAGTCAAGGGCCAATTGCTAGAGTTACCAAATGTTATGGTGAAGACTAGTCTGGACGCAGCACAAACATTTGTTCCAGGACCCTAACCTCAGCGGTTCACCTACATTGTGACTCAAATCTTCACGGAGCATCTAAATCAAGTTCCCTAATGCTTATAATCAATTTGACAGCCAATTAATGAGTTAAACCACTATCACCAATGCTTTTCCATAAAGAAATCCATTGGTTTAGGTGACAAGTGACAAAAGACTGCACATTCTCCAAAAGTCTAAACCTAACTTGGCTGGCTATGATAAGTTTGCTTTGAGCAAAAGAAATCAGTAGAAAATCTGGATTGGATTAGATTATCCAATCAGCAGGGCTGGTTAGAAGAGGATGAGCAGGGCTCATTGAAAGAGCTTTAAACTAGATTTGAAGGGGGAAAGGGATAAAACCAGGCTCACTAGAGATAAGCCTGGGGCAGCACACCATTGTTTGAGGGACGGTGTGCTAGCGAGGTCCTTCAGTCTGCCGTCTCAGTGGAGGTAGGGGATGGAGATCTATGTGGCAGCAAAGATGCAAGGGTTATGGATGTATAAGAAACCATGGAAGTCCCTGAGAATGGTTATGTAGGAATTACAGCTTCTTCCCCCAAAAAGGTGGTGGGATCAATAGCCCAACTGAAGTGCATCTACGCCAATGAACGCAGCATGGGCAACAAACAGGAGCAGATGGAAGCCATTGTGCAGCAGGAAAACTATGATATAGTTGCCATCATGGAAACATGTTGGAATGACTTGCACAACTGGAATGCTGCAATGGATGTCTTTAAACACTTCAGAAAGGATAGACAAGGAAGGAGAGGTGGTGGGGTAGTCCTGTATGTTAGGGAGTGTTTTGATTGTCTAGAGCTTAATGACGGTGATGATAGGGTTGAGTGTTTATGTTTAGGGGGAAGGCCAATAAGGCAGATATCATGGTGGGAATCCATTATAGACCTCCCAACCAGGATGAAGAGGCAGACAAAATACTGTATAAGCAGCTGGGAGAAGTCTCACAATCGCTAGCCCTTGTTCTCATGCGGGACTTCAACTTACCAGATCTCTGCTGGAAATACAACACAGCAGAGAGGAAGCAGTCTAGGAGGTGCCTGGAGTGTGTGGAAAATAAATTCCTGACACAGCTGGTGAGCGAGCCAACTAGGGAAGGTGCCCTGCTGGACCTGTTGTTTGCAAACAGAGGACTTGTGGGTGATGCGATGGTTGGAGGCTGTCTTGGGCATAACGATCACAAAATGGTAGTGTCTTTGATTCTTGGAGAAGTAAGGGCAGGGGTCAGCAGAACCACTACCCTGGACTTCCAGAGGCTAGACTTTGGCCTGTTTAGGAGCCTGGCTGACAGAGTCCCTTGGGAGGCAGTCCTGAAGGGCAGAGGAGTCCAGGAAGGCTGGACATTCTTCAAGAAGGAAGTCTTAAAGGCGCAGGAGCAGGCCATCCCCATGTGCAGAAAGAGGAGCCAGCAGGGAAGAAGACTGGCCTGGCTGAACAGAGAGCTTTGGCTGGAACTCAAGAAAAAAAGGAGAGTTTATGACCTTTGGAAGAAGGGGCAGGCCACTCAGGAGGACTACAAGGATGTTGTGAGGTTATGCAGGGAGAAAATTAGAAGGGCCAAGGCCCAGCTAGAACTTAATCTGGCTACTGCTGTAAAAGACAATAAAGAATGTTTCTGTAAATACATGAGCAACAACAGGAGGGCTAAGGAGAATCTCCATCCTTTGTTGGATGCGGGGGTGGAGAAACATAGTGGCAAAGGATAAGGAAAAGGCTGAGGTACTTAACGCCTTCTTTGCCTCAGTCTTTAATAGTAAGACCAGTTGTTCTCTGGGTACCCAGCCCCCGGAGCTGGAAGACAGGGACTGGGAGCAGAATGAAGCCCCCATAATCCAAGGGGAAATGGTTAGTGACCTGCTACGCCACTGAGACACTCACAAGTCTGTGGAGCTGGATGGGATCCACCCAAGGGGACTGAAGGAGGTAGTGGAAGTGCTCACCGAGCCACTTTCCATCTTTTATCATCAGTCCTGGCTAACAAGGGAGGTCCCAGTTGACTGGAGGTTAGCAAATGTGATGCCCATCTACAGGAAGGGCTGGAAGGAGGATCTGGGGAGCTACAGGCCTGTCAGTCTGACCTCAGTGCCAGGGAAGGTTATGGAGCAGTTCACCTTGAGTGCCGTCACGCAGCACATACAGGACAAGGTAATCAGGCCCAGTCAGCATGGGTTCATGAAAGGCAGGTCCTGCTTGACTAACCTGATCTCCTTCTATGACAAGGTGACCTGCTTAGCAGATGAGGGAAAGGCTGTGGATGTTGTCTATCTAGACTTTAGTAAAGCATCTGGCACCATTTCCTACAGCATTCTCCTGGAGAAACTGGCGGCTCATGGCTTGAATGGGCATACTCTTCGCTGGGTAAAAAACCAGCTGGATGGCCAGGCCCAAAGAGTTGTGGTGAAGGGACTTAAATCCAGTTGGTGGCCGTTCACGAGTGGTGTTCCCCAGGGCTCAGTATTGGGGCCAGTTCTGTTTGATATCTGTATCAACAAGCTGGACAAGGGGATCGAGTGCACCCTCAGTAAGTTTGCAGATGACACCAAGCTGGGTGGGAGTGTTGATCTGCTTGAGGGCAGGAAGGCCCTGCAGAGGGACCTGGACAGGCTGGATCCATGGGCCAAGGCCAACTGTATGAGGTTCAACAAGGCCAAGTGCTGGGTCCTGCACTTCAGTCACAACAACCCCATGCAACGCTACAGGCTTGGGAAAGAGTGGCTGGAAAGCTGCCTGGCCGAAAAGGACCTGGGGGTGCTGGTCGACAGCTAGCTGAACATGAGCCAGCACTGTGCCCAGGTGGCTAAGAAAGCCAACAGCATCCTGGCTTGTGTCGGGAATAGTGTGGCCAGCAGGACTAGGGAAGTGATCATCCCCCTGTACTCGGCACTGGTGAGGCTGCACCTCGAATACTGTGTCCAGTTTTCGGCCCCTCAATACAAGAGGGACATTGAGGTGCTGGAGTGTGTCCAGAGAAGGGCAGCGAAGCTGCTGAATGGTCTGGAGCACAAGTCTTATGAGGAACGGCTGAGGGAACTGGGGTTGTTTAGCCTGGAGGAAAGGAAGCTGAGGGGAGACCTTATTGCTCTCTACAACTACCTGAAAGGAGGTTGTAGTGAGGTGGGTGTAGGTCTCTTCTGCCAAGTAACCAGTGATAGGCTCAGAGGAAATGGCCTCAAGTTGCACCAGGACAGGTTTAGATTGGATGTTAAGAAAAATTTCTTCACTGAAAGTGTAGTCAAGCACTGGAACAGGCTGCCAGGGGAAGTGGTTGAGTCCCCATCCCTGGAGGTATTGAAAAGACGTGTAGACGTGATGCTTAGGGACATGGTTTAGTGGTGGACTTGGCAGTGCTAGGTTAACGGTTGGACTTGATGATCTTAAAGGTCTTTTCCAACCTAAACGATTCTATGATTCTATGATCCAACCTGCCAGACATGAAGAATACTGAAAATGTTGCTCTTTGATTTTGCAAAATTACTTTAGAGGATTGCCTTCATTGTAGAGAAAAAAAAACAGAGGCCAAAAATAATTTAGCCTCATTGGTTCCTTTTTAAACAGAGATATCTTCTCCTGATAACCCTTGACATATTGCTCTTACATGATTGTAGTAAGTGAAAAGAAAGACTTCCATCTTCTAGCAAAGTTAAACCTCTTCTAGCAGTTAAACCACTGTTCTTGAATACAATGACAAATCGCTTTTCAGTAAGAAGTTCACAGTGTGCCTTCACTAGGCAGAAATATTATTTGCATTCTTCCATAAAGGACTTTAAATTATAATCATTAGCCACCTTACATAATTTAAGACACAAAGAAACCAACACATGATTAAAAGTAGGTCACAGGAAAGTGACTGTAAAATTGAAATATAAATGACTGATTTCACAAGACTATCTTCATCTCACCATGCTTGTGGTATGTATTTCACCCTCCCTAAAGTTTTAATAAAAGTATTACACTGTCAGCACTTAGTAAATATTAAAATAATAATATATGCCATAATTACTTTCCAGACATTACTAACGTGTTCTGATCTGCATAGGGCTTGACTCTCAAATTACACCAGAACTTTAAAGAGGAAAATGGTTTCCTGTTCCTACACCATTTGCAGGAGGAGCCAGGTTAGCAAAAAGGTTTCATACCGATGTGGGTCCTTGTCCTCATCCCGGGAGGCAGACTGAGACATGAACAGAGCGGTTGATGCACAGTTCACTTCAGCTGGTTTCTGCTTCCCAGGCCTGGAGGATATCCCACCCCGGCCGATAACAAGCAGCTGCACATATAGATCTGTAGGAGGTTTGTTTGCTTATGTTCTTATGCACATTATAGTATGAGAATGGCCCATCGTCTTAGCAGAGGGACCTCTGGAGAGAAACTCAAGGCTGTGTCCTTGAGCTGGCCGCTGCAACACCGCGGGGAGAGCTGTGCTGCGCAGGGGAGGAGAGGGACTGAGCTGACAGAGAGGGGATTTTGGAAGAGATAAGCAGTCGGAAGGGGAAGGGGTAGTGGCACCGCTGTTTATCAGCGCCCATCACCACAGGCACATGGACCAGTGATTAATTGGTCAACTGGGGCATATCAGGCGGTTTCCTGATTTCACATTTGTGTCCTGTTATCACGCAGAAGCTTTTGGACAAGGAAACTAAAGGTAAGAAAAGAGATGATGCAGCCCTTAGTCAACAGGAAAAGGTTTCAGTGTCATGGCTGCTGCCGACCCCTGGGTCAGCATCCTCCAGGCTAGCATACGCTGCGCTGCTCCTCACACCTGGAACGATGGCACAGCTGTGTTCAGCTGAACCCACAGCCACTTATCATCTGATAAATCCCAAGCACCTGGTATATATACACTTCGGGAACAACACCAAAAAGCCCTGCCTGCGCAACTTCTGCAGGAAGGTGTTAGTGGAATAATGTTCTGTAATACCTAAGAGGTCGAGAAAAGTATTCTGATTTCTTTTTTAAGCTATGTATTATTTCCACACCATTGCCTTGGACATTTGCGATAGAAATTGAAGCACGTTTAGATTTAGTTTTTTAGTCTAAAACCAGAGGTAAGTGGAAACAGTTTCTTCTTACGCTGCTCGGTTGCATTGCACATCTGCAGATGGGGCCGCTGCATCCACTGAGGCTGCGTGGGCAAGGGAAGGCGAGTGAGGTGTTTCCTGGCCCCACCAAACAACACATCGGGTGGTGGGAGACAGGAACCAGGCTGGACCAGAAACGCAAGTTGACCCAAGGGTGAGAAGGCACCAAAAAGGCCTTTTGGCTTGTGGGACAGCATAAAACCATGAGCACTGATATCCCTTTGCAGCCAGGATCCTTACTGGAGACAGCAAGCTCTCACTGTGGTTAGCTTGTGGGACTGACCTGAAGACTCCAGCACTAGATGGCTACGAGTTAATTGTGGATTTGCACCCTGGTGACAATCTGGGGTGGGATGAGGAGAGGGGTCAGTGTACAGGACCGTTTGAGTTGTCTCTCCTAGGCAGAATTACCCCTCTGGGTAGTCCTAGAAGTACAGAGGTGTTATTCTTTAGTGCCTCCCTCCTTCTTGTGTCTGGGATGTGCACTTACACAGCCAAAGGAAGGATCACCATTCCCGCTCACCTTTCAAACCTGTCTGAGCAGTCTGCTCTTTAATTTTGCCAACTTTAGCTTTTGTTTGGTACCTAATGCAGGACTGTTTCATTTTTAAAAAGATTTAAGAAAAAATGTGTGCATGTATGTATGACAATTGTAATAAAACAATAGTTCTAATGGGAAGAAAAGCCAACACATCTGCAATTTCCTTTCCCATAATACGCAGTAATTCAGAATCCCATCATGAGATAAGAATTACTTTGAGAATAATTTTCTTTTAATAGCTCTGTCTGAAACTGAGCAAATTTCTTTCCTAGTTATTACAGCTTCTGGCCTGCAGTAAATGGCTGGAGACTGAGTAAGAATTTAAAGGCAGCAGCCTGCCATCACCCACATAAACAGTGCACACCATGACCATTGCTTGAGCAGATTTAAAAAAGCATTTCACATCCTTGGCTATGACACTACTCGTACACTATCTACTTAAACGAAGGCATTAAAAGACTTGGAAGCATTAGTACACTCAAAGAATCATTAATTAATTTCACTGATTTATGCCCTACACTGAGCATGGGAGCACAGGGTTGAAGCGAATGATACACATTGATAGTGGTACCAAAGCCATTTACTTGCAGGAGGCACACAGACAAAAAATAGCACATACGGCCAATAGAGCTAAGGATTTATGACTGTGGGGCCAGAAGGGTTAAACTGGTTATCTGGTGTGACATCTGGTGCACACCTCAATATGAATTAATGCTAGACAAGCAGCATGGACAATCCCACCCAAAGCCAATCCTGTGTTAATATTTGAGGCTGCAGTGATGAACCTCTGCTGATGGTAGGAACCTGCTGAAGCATCCAGCCAGGCTCTAAGAAGCAACCAGTTGTTTGAAACATGGATCCTGAATGACATGTGAGATCTCACTAGCTGCCTTTGACCTCAGGGCTTCCAACAGCAGCCTCTTCAGTTTTGAGTTTCTGTACCTGTCACACCTAATATAAGCTTCCATTCTTTAAGTGCCTACAGCTCCTTAGTCCTTTTCAGTGCAAGATATTGCTTTGGAAATGTGTATCAAGCTGCTGGGTGGGAAGTTTGGCCTTTTCAAAATCCAGGAGTCATTTAGTCCTTATCCACACTGCTAGCTGGGACCATCATTGTCTTTGGGCACGTCCCAGCTAACCACGCGCACTGTGGCTCGCTGCCCTCCCCTGTGGCCACCCAGCCTGCCTCCACGAGTTTCTAACTGCATCCTTGGCACGGGATGGCCAACACCACACAGCTGCCTGTTCCTGACCCCTTTCTCTCAGTGCACCCAAAAGAATGTAGGTCACATGCAAAGTAAGACAACAAGGCAGCAAATTTGCAAATCTCTAAAGGTCACTGGCAGTGGAGGCACATTCAGTCGAAAAGTGTCTAGAAGTGTTTTAGCTCCACAGAATATGATGCATGGATTTTGCAGTGCTTGCCCTGAAAAGAAAAGGCTGCAAAATTGAGCTGACGGCAAAAGTTCACTATGTTACCCCCAGGTTTCTGCAGCTCTGTGACCACACACAGATCCTAATGCACACCTAGGTATGGGGCTGGTTAAAATGGCATTTTACACAGGCAATTAATTGCACTTAATTTTTAGCAGATACAGCGCAGAAGTCTCAGCAGACGTCTTATTCAATTGTTATTTATCAAGTTCCTCTCTTTCTTCTGCTTGTAAGTGAAAATTGGTTTCATTACATCATCTAAATGTGATGGATATTTTTAGATCTATAGTTTATCATATGGAGCGTGTATCTAATGAGGCCACTTTTATTCTACCCAATACAACACAACAACAAGAGCACCAAACTTTCCCAGACACCACTGGGACAACAGGCAAGACCACAGGACTCCTTCCCTATGGAAATGCCGAATTTTAAGTCAGTACTTTTTGCTTAGTGCAAAGATTTACAGCTTTTACTTTGGCATTCAACAGACATTCACAGTCCAGTTTTCAGCCACGATCTCCAAATAAACTGGATTAAAGCCTGAAACCGTTGCTGCTGTTTGAAGACAGAAGGAAAGCCATGCTTTTGCGTTAAGTACTTTTGATCCTAATCTTTGAAAAGATCAATCAAAAAAATACTGCTTTATCATCCTAGCCAGGACATAGAAGGGAGCTAAACATTTAGAACAGTAAAATAATGTAAATAATCAACATATCTTGATCTAAGACCACCCAACTTCTTAGGGTTTGTGATAAAAGGAAAAAAGTGAGAGCATGTAAGATTCCCTCTAATTTAGGACCCTGGGTTAGCTCCAGCTCTGCGGGACGCTGGTCTCCAGGAGACACAGGTATAACCAGCTTGTTTTCAGGGCACTGGGTTTGGCAGCAAGGACACCGACTGCACAGCCCATATGAGGGTTTCTTTACTCAGAGTGTTAAAGGAGATTATCATGTCTTTTGTGGTCTAATAAGGAAGAATAGAACAGGCATTTTCAAAGTGAAGCTGATGCCCACACTGGCAGAAAGCAGTTTATTACCCAAGAGCAGCCTTTAGAAGCAAAAATCCTTACAGCAGACAAAACACCCGCAACGTCAGAAGTTTGGCTGAGACCCAGGAAATGAAGGGAGCTCTCAAGGAATGCTCAGTTTTTTTGGAGGAAGCATAATGGCTTTCCAATGCCTAACATTTCACTCCAGACTAGTCCAAACCAGAACTTGGATCATAGTGTGTCAGACTTGGGAGTTGCATCACATCCAAAACAGGTCCAGGCTCTGCAAGCCTTCCTGAACTGGACCAAAGGCTTATGAATGGGACTAAAATGTCTCTGACATGAATGGGAGGGCAGGGAACAACACCTGAAGGGAGAAATATGGACCTTGGGCTCCTTGGGCTGGGCTGGGGGCTCTCACCCGCACCCAGCCCCACAGCACACTGCCCAGGGCTCTCACAGCCCCTCCTGCTGCGTCTTGCCTGGGGAGCAGCGATTGCCACCCCAGCACTCTTGCCAAGGCTGCTGGCAGCCCCAGCAGCCTCCAAGACCCCCTTATCTCTCCCCAGAGCTCAGTCTAAGGCTGAGACAAAATGAGAAGCACCAAGAGGGTGACCTAAAACCAGTTCAACCACTCTGCTCTCAGAGCTGGGCTAGGAGCAGCTAGGTTAGACTGGAGAACTTGACCCGTCATGTTTAACCTACATGGGATGAGAAAGCAGCTAGCTCTGTTCCCACCCACAGGAGAGAGGAAAAGAGGACACAGCTTAACCCCTTCAAAACTTAACTTCCCATCTCCCACCTGCTGTGAAAAACCAGCCTGGCAAACACAGAGCTGCTTGAAATGGCACAGGAAGGCAGGTACACAGCAAGGACACATTACGGGAGAGGGGTAACAAGAAAAACCTGAAGTTCAGAAAGAGGAGCCATGCTCAGCTAAGCCCATCATGGGCTGAGCGGAGACACAATAGCATATGCTAAGATGCAAGGTGGCTGCTCTCATGGTGGCAAGAGGCTGAGGGCATTTGTTTGTCTCCTTCACATCCCCGAGCTCCATGCACACTGGAAAGTGTTCATTGTTCACAGCCAATGCAAAGCAATTCATTAAAAAACAAATGCAGCCCAACCACTGTACTAAATTTAATAGCCACGATAGCCCCAAGACACTCCTCAACATGTATTTCATTGATCCAAGAGTTTAAGGATCAATGGATTAGTTTACTAATGAGTTAATAAAATGAATCCGTATGATATTTCAGAAAACAGAAGCATCTCTTCATTTAAATTAGGGCCATTCATTTTCCGGAGGACCATGGGAAGGATATTTTAGAAGTGCAGAACACCCACAACATCTGTTGTCTCTAACTAGGACTGAGGTTACTCAGCAGTCCTACAAACCAGAGCATGTATTTCTTTCTCTCTTTAATTGCTGTTTGGTTTCTGCATTATCAATGACCAACATAAGGTGTCCAAATATGCCTCCAGAAAAAATACTACCTTTAGCTGAAGAACTGAGAAGTTAGCATTCACGTGAGCAATGATTTATGTCCGCTGAGTAATGTACTAGATTAGCAGCTTCAATAACAGCGTTCAACCTGCCCGTTCAGAAAAGTGTTTGTAACTTTTAAAGGGTACCATTGATTATTATATTAGTTGCCATACACATTTTTATGGCCAGACTTGAATTGACATCCTGGTCTAATAAAACTTCCTGACAATTGATAGCAATTAGCAGAATTTGCAGCTGTCACAACCGATATAATACCAAATACTCTCTTGAGCTGTTAACCCCTCTGCTTGTCCAAACGGCTTTCTCGTGGCGAAGCGTGCAACGCGATTCACACTGTTTGGTGACTGAGCATGACTTAAATGATCTGTCAGCTTTGCTACCAGTAAATGACCATTCCCTCTTCACCACATGAGTGTCCCAGCTCTGGATTTGTGCCGTGCTGACAAGGGGGCTCTGCGGGCTCACTGCGCAGGGCGGTTGCTGCAGAGGGTCTCTGCAAGGATCGCATCCCGGAGCTCCTCCAGCTCCCGTATTTCTGGCCTGTCCAGGGCTCCAGCCTCCCGAGGGGCTGCTGCAGCTCTCCAAACTGGTGTGCAGTAAATCAGTTCCTGGGGCGTAATCCATGAATATAAGCAGGGCCATTACTTTTCAGATACCAATTTCTTTTGAAAACCTTCATCTCCGTTTCAGGCCAATGCAGTAAATAACGCCAAGCGCACTAAACTAAAGATCCAACCTGTTTTCCGGCTAAAACTCCAGATGCATCTTTCAAAGAAATCAATAAGCACACCGCTCACTAGGATCAGTGGCCAAGAGCTGGAGGAGGACACGTGGGCAGGCATCGCATAGTTGCTCAGCTCTTCGCTAAAAGGCTTTTGCTTTTTTGAGGAGAACAAAGCCCCTGCAGAGGCAAGCTGCAAGCTCTCCCATGGGCTCTGGCGGGTATTTCATGCGATATCTGAAGGATGTCTAAGAAAATGACCAAACTCTGAAACAATGCAAACAAACATCAGACGTGAATTGATCAGAAACCTCTGCGTATTCTCTGATCTGTTACTGACACAAACCTTCTTTCTGAAGCAGGGAAGGAGAAATGGAGGTTATTAATCTGCTCCTGACAGAAAGCAGAACCCAACTTCTTAAAGATTGCTCAATTGTGGGAAAAAATAAATACAGCAAAATGTTTCCTAGATTAAAGTTTTGGATTATTCTACACTCGCTAATTGCTTTTCATATCTAGCACGCACTTGCATTTTCAGGGGAGTGCTGTCAGAGACATATAATGGGGAGAAAACTTTGCAAACTCTTTTTGGCTTCAGTGGGTCCCTGTTGTTTACCCAAAGGCCCTAATACAGCCAGTGGATTACTGCTTTTCTTCCATTCATGTTCACAGAACTTGCTTTCTAAAGAGAAATCCAGAGTCACGTGCACTGATACATCCACACACATGCACATAAAGAAAACTAAGAGTTGTTATGCTATTTTACATTATGTTACGCTGTACAACATAAGTGGCTGATGCCACATTGCAGTGATTTTTATGACATTTGCAGTGGAAGGGTCTGCGCTGCACGTTGCACTGAGGTTTGTGGGAAGCTTCCTTGAAATTGGTGGCATGGCAAACTACCCTACTGCAGGATAAATACGAGAGCGTTTATCTCCTTATGGAGCTGGAACAGGAACCGCTGCCCAAATATTACACATGAGGCAGGAAGGCAACTGTGTGAACAGAGGAGATCTGCCAGGTATTGTGTGCATGTCTGCATGTGAGAGAGCACACGGGTAATGTCACAGTGGGGAAAAAATGAAGAGGAGGAGGGTTTGGGCAGTATCTTTGCTAGGAAGAGGCTTACAACTACTAGCAGAGAGTGTTTTCTGGTGTTTGAAACATGTGGGAGTTAAGGGAGGTGTAAGTTTGCACTGGTTATTTTATTTTTATATAAGCAGGATATTTTGGCATCTACAGGAAGAGATACCCAGTTTCTTCCTTGCCCAGACAGCCTGATGCCCGCAGCCTCTGTACTGCCCATGGTCTCATGAGCAGCTCTGGATGGGACCCTTCAGCCACGAGCCCCCTCCATCTCATTGCTCCCACTTGGAAATGGGGAGGCAGAGGAAAGGCAGCTTTTGGGAAGGGCTTTGCACGTGAAATTGTTACTCAGTCCTTGGGCCCGAGGGAGAGAAGTGCCTTACTAGGCGTGTAATGGTAATGGAAACAAGGAGTCAAGTCTGTCTAATGAGAAGAAAAACGCCACACAATTTATTAATTTAGGCTTCCGGAAATTAGTTTGCTGAACATACTTAAGGACTAAATACAGGTGTTAAGCCCAGCCATTCCCACACTAAATTACATGCTCTCACTTACATACATAATCACTGTCTATTTAAAGTTTTCCCACATTGCCTGCTATTATGGTATCTAGGCAATGAGTCCCATACTAGTAACCTGATACCTATTTTTACAGTACTGCTAAAGTACTAAGTAGTACTGCTGTAGTCTGTCCTAAAATCAATTCCGAATGTTACTGTAGGAGTAAATGTAAAACTTGATGTATGTTTCCCCAAAGGTTAATATCATATGTTTCTGATTGAGCAAGAAAAAAAAAAATCATTTCCTTACAGGATGGATTTTGTTATGTCTTTTGTACAGGCATGGAGGAGGGGAGAACCCTTAGAGGACCAAGACCCCACGTTACTGTGTCAAACCCAGCCTAGGGGAGTCGTCTCAGAAAGCTGCTCAAGAAACTGAGACAATTTGGTCTCTTCTGTCCCTAGTCCAGCGGGCAGGTGTCCACATTGCAGGTGACCGCGCAGCTACCACCAGTGGAGAGGTCAGAACCTGAGATCACAACAGATACCAGATCACCCAGAGGGACAGCCTATCCCTTGGTGACCGCCAAAGGGTATGACTGAAGCTTTCCTTACTTTTTTTCTTTCTGCTTGGACAGAAGAGAGATTTTCAGTCTACCTGGAGGTAGGTAGCTATATCCAGCAGGAACACTCTTCCAGCTTTGCAACCGAAGCGCATCCAAGTCTGTCCAACCTCCAGGATATTTCACTGCGAACAAGCAGGCAACTGTGCTGTGCTCTGATACTGTTACATGAATCAGCCAGTGCTTCTTTTCAGTATGCTCTAAATTGTATGATCGAGCACGGGTCTTAATAGCTAAGTGATGACTCATTTATGACGGCACCAGGACAATCCAAGTGAGTTTTTACCTTTTATCCTAAATATAATGCACTCCATCTATTACAATTTCAGCAAGGTCTGAGCAAATTCAATAATCAGACCAGTATTATGCACTCTTTATGCACAGATCTAAACCCAACTGCTACTAAAAGTTTAACAAGACCAGCCTTTTGTATTACTTTATAACAAGAAACACAAAGCGCCTCAGTTCTGGGGGTGTTCTCTCTCTACTGGACGTAAAGGGCTTTAGTCTTACATTATGGAGCACCACCTAATTCAGTGTGCTTTAACAGCTGCAAGAGGAGATGAAGAGATTCAGAGGGTCTCCAGTTGTGCCTGGCAAAGCCGCTGCTAGGAGTGTGCTGGAGACCGGCAAGCTGCAACGCCCTTCTCGCCTCCAGCTGCTCAGCCCCATTAAAACAAAATTCTGATGCATTAAGTACATTCCTGCTATTGCTTTTCTGTCTAAGCAAACACAAGCGGGGAGAGAGGTTATGCGATGGGGAGTGGGACACGAGACTATCTTTTAGCGAAGATGTTGTCCGTGATATGAAAAGAGTTAGGGAATGCTTGAGTTATACAAACATTCCTGAAATAACAGGAAAACTTTAGCAGATGTTTCCTCAGTCTAATTTTCCCTCCTTCTCCTCTTTTTGTGTGTGGCTTTGCAGATCTCTCTGCTTTCTAAAACTCCTTTTGTATGAAGGGCCCGCATTAAAATGTCAGGTTTTATTTTTCCAGAAGACAACTGCCAGAAATGAAACCCTAAATGCTCATTTCATAGCCAGGCAAGGATCTCTCGGGAACCGCTGGGAATCCCACCCCTATTTCTGATTAGATTTTTGTCAGCAGTGTAGGAGCCAAATTCTCAGTTGCCCGAAGGCTTTCATCTCGATGAGAATCAGACTTGGAGGAGGTCTAAGGTATCAAATCATATTTACTGTCTCTGTTAGTTATTGGCAAAGCGTCTGGAAATACCTTGGGGTTAGTGTTTTGATTAGAATTTGATCATAACTTTATAAAACACAGATAGAAATGATCTCATTTTTGAGCCAAGAACTCAGCAGATTTGAGGAAGGAATAACTTTTAGCAACAGTTTATACAAAGAGCTTTGGAAAGGATCAAAATCTTCTGCTGTGCAGAGCAAGGCAATCCGTGACAATTCAGGATTAGGACAAGGCCTTTTGTAGGCTAATTACTCAGCACGCTCCTAGCACAATTTGCTTGAGCAACCTTTAATGCTCTTGGTCATAGCTGGAGCTGGGATACTGAGGAAGATGGATTGTAGCCCAATTTCTACACTTTTATGGTGGGACGTCATTCGCTCCTGTCAATCTCAACAGCGGCAGTGGGTCAGCTTGGCCCTGGAAAGTTTCACCCTGAAAACTCCCCTGGAAAGTTTCACCCTGAAAACTCCCCTTTCAGGGAGTGGACACAGTCATCGTGAGCTATTCATGTACAGAAATATATAGATGGTGACTGGGGTGGGAGGATAAGCAATAAAGAGCCATAAAATGAGGGGTATTATAAGGTGGCAGATGGCTGAAACTTGTTGTTTGTCCTTGGGTGGACCTTTGGCCATGCTCTTCCCCATGTTTTCCCCCTTTACCTGCTCTACTCACAGCTCATGCTCTTTCCAGCAAAAGCCATCTGTGTTTCCTGCTCTCACAGCAGAAAGGGTCCTTAATCTCACACTTTAGGAAATGCAACACAGAGAGAAAAGGCTAATAAATGACAGATGATGAAAACACCCTGCCCAGTTACCAAGAGAGCTGGCCTGTCCTGTGTCTGCAGGGACTCACCTACGAAAGGGGCCTGTTTTCCAAACTGCATTTTTCATGCGCTATCCTTGGGGCCTGGGGATGTTTCATTTCGTTTTTAAGGGAAACAGCAGTGTGAAGCCGGGAAGGGGCTCCTGGACAGCCCAGGCTGCCGGCGGGTGGCTTTGCCCTCTGCTGGATAAAGCCAAACCTGCTGAAATTTTTCTGCTTGCGGATATTCAGGAGCCAGCGGATAGTTTTGCTCAGAGGAATGTTGCATTTAGAAAACAGTTCCAGCCAAACAAACATTTTCAAACCGATTATCTTAGTTTGTAAGATAGCTGCACATTTGCATTCAAGATCTGAATATGCTGGGAAGGAGTGGGGCTAGTAGCACTGATGGAAGCTAAAAGACTGGAGATACAGACACTGCATTGCACAATTAAAAAAAGGGAAGAGAAAAGTGGCAGGTTGTGTCTGGTGTCCTTTATTGTGACCATCCTTGCTTTTTTGCAATCTGATATACTTACACCAATTTCAAGTGAGCATATCAAGATGGCAAATCCAAAGTACATTTGAGAGTTATTGGTTTAAATAACACAAATCAAATACATCTTACTTTGAAACCTATTTGCAGTAACAGGATATGCCATCTGCTTCTTGCAAGGGTAAAGGCCAGAGACTTCAGTTCCAGAGACATATGGAAAACGTGAGGGTTTTTACCCATTTCTCTCAATTGAGAAGCTTCTTCTGAAGAGAAGCAGAGACCACCGCCTTCAAAATCCCATGGAGGATGAGGTGCTGGGAGCTCCTGTGTGACAGCGCTCATGGGCTGGCTCTGGCCAGGCACCGGGCAGAGTTGCTCCTACCAGGGTTGGGCATGGAGGAGAGGGTGCCAGGGCTGTCCGAAACCACCCGTCGGTTTGGCACGGGGGCAGGAGACCATGTGCGAGGGCAATGGCCACTCACGGTTGTGCTGGTGTTTTGGGGAATCATTAGAAGACCCAGTGGCTGGGACCAGTGTTGGGGGTTTAAGGAGAAGTTTTGGCTGGGAAAGAAGAAAAGCTCTCCAGAGACAGAAGCTTTCTCCTTCTCCTGTAATGCATCGGTCAAGCCCAGCATGTGATTTTGGTTGGGTTCAGAGAGGAGTGCTGCTTCCCCCAGTTACAGTGAGCAGCCCTGTATCTTCCCCTTGCATAGGGGCTCAGATTTGCCAATGTCACTCAACCACGGTGCTTCTGGAGGAAAGAAAAATGCATTGACTCAGTGCCTGGCAGTTTCCAGCCCATCATAAGACCAGGTTTCTGCTTCAAATAATGTCAAGGACTAATCACAAGGTATCTGTAAACAATTTTTTTCCCCTTTCATTTATAGTTTAAAAGCCCTTCCTTAATTTTGCGTTCAATCCAACAAGTTCCTGAGGGATAAACAAAGTCCTAAGAGGGTAAATGATTTATCTAAGGTCACCCACAGTGGCACTCACAGAGTGAGAGATGAAACAAAGTGGTTCAGACTACCCCCACCGAAAGAAAACTGCAGTAACTGTGTTTTCTTATCATTTATCAACTCAAAAAGACATAAACACAAACACTTCTAGGGTATCGTCTCCTTTTGACTGATTCCAGCCCAGTGCCATTTCAGATAGTTGCAGCGTGAAATCCAGTTATTTCATACTGGCTATGCTGCACTTGGGAAGACAATAACATTAATTTTATTGTAACAAACAGCCTTAATGAAACTTGCAAAATAAATACATAGTCGTGCAGCCTTCTTCTGTGTTGGAGCTTAGCATTAATCTTTATTATTGTTATTAAGTGTTAGGAGACGAGAACATTTTGATGAATAATAACAGTGCATACCCGATCAATGCATATTTAAAATGTATGTTTACAAAAGGCAGTGGCATGAACGTATGACTTGTGAGCTCTGAGGCTGTTATGGCCAGATAGATTAATGCCAGTAATTCATCATGTGCCGCGGGGATTAGAGAGACGAATAAGAATACTTTTCATGGCTCTCTGGCAAGCCTGGTCCATGTCCCAACCTCTCTGCTCTCACACTTCATCCTCAGAGTCGTGAGGTGAAGGTCAAAGATAAACTAAGTCCGAAACTTTGCTGTCTGCTTATGGTCACTTACAATAGTGATTCACAGGGATTGAAACCAGGAATAAATGCTACATTCTTTTGCCTGGTTCTCAAAGGAGATGAAGTCTTAGAAAGCTTCAGCTTTCTTTCCTTTTTCAGTGATTTACAATTGGAAAAATGGGAGTTTATACACATATAGTTCAAGTTACTGTTAGCAATGGCCCTGACCTGAAGTCAAAGATTTGAACTTTCTTTAAAATGGAAGTTCAGACAGCCCATTGTCGGGGTCTTGTACAGGACTCAGAAGAACCCCCAGGCTCATAGACCCAGGGGCCGTGAGGTACCATCACTGTTACCCAGCTCAAGCTCTCACATAACAAAGACGTCTGAAATGTACCCAGCACTTTCCAGCTTTAATACAGGAATTTGTGGGTGATGCAGAGCACGTCTGAGGAAAGAAATCCAACCTTAACTCAGAGACTACAATGAGCACAGAATTTACCACATCCCTTCATAAGCTGTTCCAGAGCTTAATTAACTGTTAATTTACCACATCCATTGAAAATTGTTTGGATGATTGGCTAACTTTGTAGTAAAAAATGAGACTATTTTAGGCTAAGCTCAGTTGAACAATCTTGCTGTCCTTAAGATCTGACTTCAGTCTCCAGTTCTGCCACAGACCTCCTCTGTCACCCTGTGCAAGTGACTCCTTTCCTCCGTACCTCCATTCCCATCTGCCCCGACACCGCCTCCTTTGTTCATCTTGTCTAGTTGGATTACGGCCCTCTTCCAGCTAGCGATTTTCCTGCAGATACTGCAGCACTAGCATGCTAGCAATTTGCTATCAACTATGGCTTCTAGTTGCTATACAAATATTTAATAACAATTAAAATGCTGGACTTAATGCTGAACGTAATCTCCTCAATAGACTGGATCAAATCCACGCAGCTTTGAGATAATTCAAATCTGATACGTTAGTTCAGACTCACTTCTTTATCTTTTATAAATAAAAATAATATATCAATTACAATATGTTTGCATTCAAAATTATTTGCATTTCAGTTAACTAATTCAAGAGTCAACCGTCTGAGCTTTATTACATACCATCTGAAAGGGCTGGGAGACGGCTGTATGCCCTATTAGCTCTGCAAAAATATTCACTGGCACTTCCCTATCAGGTAATGGCAAGAACAGGAGTCCTTATAACTGTGCACACCCAGCACTTCTAAATTTCCATGCTGCCCATGGCTTACACCAAATTTACACAACCATGGCATGGGAAAGTAAATATCTCCTCTGCAGCCTCTCAGTGCACTTTATGTATGTACACTCACCAGCAGCTAGGACCCTGAGGAGGGCTTCAGCTGCCCCAGCACTGCCGGCGGCACATTGCAGCTGGGCTCTCACACAACTCCAAATTCAAAGCACTGGCAGGAAGTGCCTGTGGTGAGTGGTGGCATGGAGAGTAGGTGTCCTGCAGGCCTTTCCAAACTAGACACCCATTGCACAGCTGCTCCTGTGTATGAAGAGAATTTCCCTTAATAATACAGGGGCTGCTTTGCGTTCAGTGCACGTATGGCTCAGCTGGAGATGAGGAGCAAGACCCAGGAGTACAGGCTGCAGACATGTCCTCATGCCGCCCTTCCGAACCCTCATGCACAACTGCAACACACTGGCTGATGAGAGCATCTCTTTTTTTAGGCTCTCTGCCCTTCCTGCTCAGCAGTGAACTTTCTCCACACATGTATTCTCTATTTAAAGTACAAATAGGATGTTATCCTCTCTCCTCTCTTCCCTTTATCACAGCCTATTTGGTTTTGCAGTAGCATCATTCAAACACTTGTGCAGTTGGGTCAGGCTACAACTGTACTTAGGCACATCAACCCAAGAAAACCCCCTGCAGCTGCAGCATATGGCAGTCATACCATTGCCCTCCCTTTTGAAAAGGGATTAAATCCCCTCATAAAAGGGATAGCCCGACCTGGCCAACATTTTCCTAAAAAAAATGGCTAAATGTACTCCTAATGCAGAATGCATCTCTCAGTGAGAAGCCCCACTGCCCAAAACCAGTGATTCATAGTGAAGTTAAAGTCACTGTGTGTTTTGTCCTCCCTTGTACCTGTTAATATGAAGCGGTTACACTGATGAATCTCACGAAGAATCTCCTAGCCGTGATATAAATCAGCATAGCTCCACTGAAGTGACGGAACTGCACATATTTATATCAGCTGTGGAGCCAGCCCTATATATTTTCCAGAGAAATAGCAGGACTTAAGTTAATGAAGAGGGATCTAAATGGCTGAACCGGAACCAAACCCCAAAATATAGGGGACACAGAAAGCATGAACCAAAAAAATGGAGATGGTTCTGATACCTGACCATACCTTTTGACATGGACAGATCATTTCCACTAATTTATAACAATGACACTCTACACTCACTGATACGTACAGGAGTTTTGCCACAGACATCACTGTGGTCAAGCCAGTATGATTGAGTGTCAGTAGGAAATAACAAATCCAACTAAATCACACCTACAATTTTCTTATGGGATCTATGTATGAATTTTACCCACCACAGGCCTCCTCCCCTAGAAATACACAGTTTACATGCCTTTGGTATTTTTCATGGTTCATTACTCAAGGTAATTATGACAAGTTTATGCTGCTACTGTACATCATTTTGTGATTTTCTGCAATAAAACCATTGCACTGACTAGTCTTGGTTCTTTATTACATTTAAGGTCACTTGAAAGGGTAATTTCATCTACTGAACATTAAATCCTGCAATAATTCAATACTTTCAAGATATTTGAAAGCAGTACTCTCCTCCTTTTCTGCAGGATCATGTGGCTAGCACTGAGCACAGCCATGGCCAGGTATGGCACACAGTTTTGGCTGGAAGAAACTACTATCACAGTTGCAAAACACACCTTGGTGGCCACCTCTGAAATGCTAAACACAGTTAAGTAGCTTGTATGGATAACTTGAATGCCTAATCTTTTTTTAACAGACATACATGTACAAGGCCACCGCAGTGAACAGGCTCACATTTATAGAAGGGGCTTTGGGACCAATAGACCAGACCATGGGCAAATCTTAATGGAATTTGCTTCCCAACTTTGGTAGGAGCTAACCAGGCTTTTAAGCATTTTATCCATCGTTGTTTGCACAGCCAAACCACTGGGATCCCTCAAGATTCTCTAAACTTGATGAATTTGCCACTAAAATGCTCAAGGAAGTGTAGCTGCACAGGAACTGATTAAGTAGTAACACTAGAATAGCTTTAATATTGCACCATATCCTACAGCCTTACCTCAAACCTCCAAGGACTCCAGGTTTTGCCCACACTAGTGAAGAGCAACACTTTGCATTCAGGGTGGTCAGTGTGCAGTAACAACCGTTGTGGTGAAGGAAGTGATCCTGAAGATCAGCACACCAATATTTTTTCTCTGCAGAAGCCATAAGCAAGTTGTCCCATCCCTGCCAAGAGATCAGAGCCTTCAATGCCATTTTTAAATTGTGTCACCATAAATCTTTAAAAACTTTGTTTAAATCATCCCCTGCATTGGGAGGACTTGAGAAAGAAGAGAATGGGGAAAAAAATACTCAATAACAGCTGAGAGGTTTGAGCTACAGACAAGTCAAGCAGGAAAAGGGGGTGTCCTGAACCCAGCACCAAGGGCAGTGATGCTGACTGCCAGAACCGCTGTTGAGCGATGTCCCATTGAAGCAAGGCCATGCAAGCCACCACCACCAAACACACCACTAATGTAACACCTATTTTGGGCATCAGGGCTAGTCGGGAAATAAGACAGCCATATTACTGCTGCTAAGGACTGCCATGCTCTGGGTGCTAAAAAACCTCACCGTGAGCAGCTGACAGATCGAGGCGCAGAGCTGACCGTCCACGGACATGGAGGTTGAAATGCCACCTAGAGGGAAAGCAACTGCTGCCAGCACTGAAAGAGCGAGCAATTCAGGGACAGGCGGGGGCTGCCTGGTCCAGGGTGGCTGATGAGGTGCAGAAAAATATGAACTACCCAGCTGAAATATGCAGACTGCCAGATAATATCTCTCTCTCCTTCTAAGGCAAAATATAACCTGTAAGACTTGGCTACCGGTCCATCATCTTCGAAGGGATCTCTATAAATAAGACCCTGTATTAATAGCCCAGCTCCGCACTGCTTTCCTACAGCTGTTGCTCTTTGGGGACTTTCTAGGATGCAGGGCTCTTCCTAGGTCTTCAGCTGTCACCTGTCCCACCTGGACCTCTCCTATTCTCTTCCACATCACATAGATGGTATGTGGAAACACAGCTCGAGGGCAAGGTGGTTCAGTGCTACTAATGACAGAATAATTTTTGCTTGTGTGTGTATTTGTGCAGTGCTGCCACAGCTGAGAGGGGACTAGAAAGAAGGAAAAACTCTTCCGTCCCCCTACTTTGCAGGTGTATTGCTTCACCAAGTCTCTCTAGATATGAAAACTTGATTTTTCCCCACATTGTCTTAAAGAAATGCAGTAAAAACTGGCATCAACTTTGTTTAAAGCAAAGTGAGTCTGGTCCAAATATTACATTAGGTGCCTTCCTTACTGACAACCTTTATTTGGGGGATGATCTTAAGAGTAGCCAGGTATGGAGCAGCAGTGAAGAAATCACTGTCAGATCCTTTTTCGTTAGAAGTGTTGTAGCTGTCTCACCTTTTTTCTGGCTGGAGAAAAATTCTTCTTTAGCAGGCATTGCAAGGACAGGTCACTTTCACAAGACCCCCTAAAATCAGTGGGGCCATGCCTGTCCTGGGGTGGATGGTGGAGGCATTGCTGTAGGCTGGCATGCAGCTGGAAAGAGGAGAAGGCTCCAGCAGAGACTCTCTATCCTTGACTGCGCACATCCTAAACGAGGGCCTGAGAGAGATTTCTGCCTACCTCTACCTGCTGGCACGATTTTTCACCACTGTGTGCTGAGAAGCCTAGGCTACCTTATTTCAGAGTTCAGCCACATCCAGTTCAGAGAGGAAAATGATAACGAGCAGAAATCTGGAACATTTCCAGTGACTTGAAGAAGATGCTGTAATACACAGAAATGTGCTGATCACAAGGGTTGATGTCTGGGACATGCTGAGGCTCGAAACTCTGTGCCTCTGCCTTATTAAGGAAATATTTTTTCCTAGTTATACCCCAGAAGCAGTGTCTCCTCATGCTCTCCTCTACTTCTTCTGCCCTCTAGGATTTTCCAGTACCTGCATTTCTCCATCACTTCTCTTATTCTTTCTCTACAGCTCTTTTGTTTTCCTACTAACACCTGTATTTCCCTGTTGCCTCTCTCCAGCCTTTCTTCAGCACAGAAGGGGAGGAGAGAGGGCACGGGTTGTTTGCAGGGAATACTTTGGCAGCTCACCTTTGCCATCTCGCTCCCTGGCTACTTAACTGTAGGGCTGTTCACAAGGGGTAGGGGTAATTGCAGGAGTACTTGGACAGCAAAGAGGTTGGAATAAACAGGTGACTCGGGTGCTCTGGAGAAATAACAGGCGTGACCTCTGCTCTTCGGTTTTACCAGCCCACTGCTTTGCTATTTCATCTCTGCACTTGCCCTAACTCTAAGCCTGCGGCTAAAGAAACTTTTAGTGCTTGCACAGGAGAACTTGGATGCAAGATTTCATGGGGGATCTTCACTTCTCACCTACAGCTCTTCACTTAAGGAGGAAAAAATAGCCTTGAACATGGACTTTTGATTCATGAAAAAAAGAACCCAAACACACTCTGCTTGTTTCAGCTGAGTTAGTCATCAAAATAATTTGTGCTCAGTCTCCAGTGATTCTCAGCTTTTGCTGTAAAAGCCTGCATTGCTGTTTCCTTCTGAATTTCAATCAGGTGCCATTACTGTGCGTTGCCCACCTTTTGCTCAGGATAGATGCTTCTCATAACATACTGGAATTGCTCAATGCAGTGAACTTATTCTCTTTAAGAACTGAATCACACTAAGTGGCTTTACTTACCATCTGCTTTTTTGATTTGCTTACTCTTCTGCTCCTACTGTCTGCAAGAGCCATTTGTTTCCTTGCCTATAAATTAGTGGTCCAGAAGAAACTGTGGTGTTGTCAACAGATTACTGAAATACAGTTCTGAGAATGGACCTACAAAAGAGGTTGGAAGCAAAACTTAGCACAGAGCCAAACTATCTGTAATTGGATTTTGAGACCAAAACATAATAATGAACAGAGAGAAGGAAATAAACAGGATCATTTATTTTATTTGATCATTAGCAAAACTCCTTGGTTACATGTGATAATTACTGGCAAAGATTTACATACAGAAATTGTGCCTGAAAATGTTTAAGCTCATTTCTTTATAACAGATCCACTACCAGCATACCAATTACATGACATAAAATGCATTGAGCTGGGAGAAATCCCACAAGGCTTTCAACAGCATAACCTGCTAGCCTTCCCCTGCTCTGTGCTTGGGATTGCTTGCCGGATGTACTGATTTAAGCAATGAATACACATGCTTAGCAATCTGTCATGTATGTTTACAAAATTATCTCTAGAGAAGCTTATAGATTAGCCTGGAAATGAGATGTGACATAAGATCAAGATCTTCATTCCTCACTTTGGTAACATACTAATGGATCATAATGGGTGATTTTGTGTAAGCAAGGTATGTAGGTACATCTGCATTAAGAACCTTTCTTATCAACCTGTGTTTTAAAAAAGCAAAGTTTAGAAACTTGCTAGAGCTTGCGTCCATTAAGATAAAGGCTGAAGCTCCAACTTGTTTCTCTGAGACTGTACCATTGTAGGGGTTTATTCAAAGGCTACTGATAGGAAGAAATTTACTGACTTCAGAATTGGACTCCAGTGGGTGAAGAGCCAAAATGCAATAAGGTAGGTGCAGGGAGGGAAGGAAACAGCCATGCCCATGAATATATAGAGATTCACCTTTCAAGGAAGGATCTGCAAATGAGAAAGGTGTCTGGTGGCTCATTTGGTGGGCTGCGTTTTGACATTAAGGGGGCTAGGAATAGGAAAATACACGTACTTTGCACTGCCCCTACCTGTTTCTAGGCTGGTCTTCCTATCTCATGTAGAAAAAAGCATCAAGACTTCGGCTGTGCAGCCTTTGCCAAAAAATCCCTTCTTCATTTGAGCACCCCCAGTTCTCCTGCAGTGCAGGGAAATGGAGCGGCAAGAGGAAGATGAACATGACAGATGTCCATACTTGAGCCAGTCAACTCAGCTTCTGCACGAAGTATCTGGGTTAGAGAGCCTGTTGCCCAGTTTGCAGCTCTGGATGTCACTCCAGCTCCTGAGGCTGTTTCCAGTGACCCAGAAAAGGAGTGTGTTAAGGACACCAGTGCATCTCCTTTCCTCCAGACAGGCATGGTGGGAGCGGACCCCACCCAGCAGTACTTGCTAATGGGGTAAGGCTAGGGATGGTTTTGGGTAGAGACAGGGTGGGCAATGCTGCAGTTTAAGGGTAGCTGGGAAGTAGGTCTTCCTACTTCCAGTAGGAACCCAGTATTTACAATTCAACAGATAAGATAGCAAAGGAGGTGGCCAGATGAGCAAATCAAAGGAAAGTCTTTTTCAATTTTCCTAGTGTTTCCTCACTGAATTCTGTGGACTTGCACCAGCTGAGGAGGCAGCACAAGGTTATGCTGTAGTTCAGGGCTGCCCACAATTTCTCAGCCACGCTTATTTCTAGCTCAGACATTGTATATTGCAATGCAATGGCATTACTCATTGTCTGTTACAAAGGCTGGTTTTTCCCTGCAAATATGGTGTAATGATCTATTATTTGACAGCAACATTATTCCCTCATTACTGTTTATAAAAGCAGCAGGAGAGAGACATGGATACTGCAGTGTGACTGACTGAATGGGCAGAAAGACCTTCAGAGAGAAGTGAGTCTTTTACTGTTTAGGGTGCTCGAGTCCATACCTTAACTCTTCCTGGACCTCAGGAGGGGGACCTAAGATCTCCTGGATCATGTATCTTTTTGATATGAGCCCTAAGGCTTAAAAAACCCTCTTCTTCAAAAGTTCACAGTCCCCCTATTTATTAGAATCAGCATCTTATGTATTTAGAGGAATGACTGAGGAGAAGCAACCTGTGAGATCAGAAAGACGAGAAGAACTGGGTACCCTCAGGAAGCTAATGTGACAGGCTGGTAACAACCGAATGACATTTTATAGCTCTGAGACTCTTTGCAGTGGACTTCACAGGGAGAGGGTGTGCTGACAATAGTTGACGTGTCCTGCCCTGCCTGAGCCTTATCCCAGCCCCTGCTGACAGCCAGTCCTAGTCAGCCTGCTGAACACGCGTCTGACCTTTCTGGAGGAGGCATGAAGGCAGATGGACGTGACGTTTGCCCAGGATGCTGTAACGTAGCTTTTGTCTACTTCATCCACGTGCCTTAAACATCCTGGGTTGGTGTAGCACCTAACTAGAGCTGCTGGCTGAAATACTTCTTGTGTTGCAAAGATGCTGCACTTCCATGCTGTACTTTCTTGTCTTATGACACCCTGGAAGAGATGGGAGTGAGGAAACACAGATAACCTTGCGAAAAATGGCATAGAAGGTCCCTGGTGGAAAGGGGGAAGGAAGGACACGATTTGTAGTCACACATGCTTCAAACCCTGCTGATATCAGTAAAACATTAAGCTGCTTTTGGTCCCTGTATAGTCCTGACCATGCGAGAACATGGCAGAAGATTTATTGTAGAGGTGCTAATCAAAGGAACTAAGTGTAGTGTAATGCAGCACCTCAGGAACTTGGGCAAACGATGGATGAATGAAGGACAATAGGAAAGGTTTGGATGATCACAACTCGAACTTTGGCAACAAGCCTACAGGGGATACAAGCTGAAGCGACCACCAAAGATCACCAGAGACCCCTATGGAGCACGCGTGGTTAGACTAGGTGTTATAGAACTATGTGATTACATAATGTATGTAAATTAAAATGCATATATGTATGAGAGGGGAAGGACGCGCGGAATATTGTATAAATATGATTAAGAGCAGACATCGGTGTGCTAGCTTTGTGGAATTGCCACCTAGCGCCCATCTCTGCGCAGAAATGAAATAAAGCAGTATCTCACCTGTGTGTGTAGAAATTGGCTTATTGCGCACTGGGCAACGAATCTGCTTTTCGGACAACACTGCCATAAGGCATTTTACAGCTGTGCTAGATCCTCCAGTCCCATTGAGTCACGGGCATACCTGCTTAGACATATTAGCCTGGATCTATTTTCAGCGTTTACAGCACAGCTGTACCTTGGGTGCAGCCTGGATTGGTGCCCCATCATGCTGGACATGGTACAAGAATCACAGAGCCAAGACTCCAAACAATGGACCCAAACGGCAGGGCTACAGGTGAACACAGCATGGTACAGGTTGCTTGGATTTTACCTTCCAGCCAAACTTTGCTTCATTTTGAGTCATTTCATTCCCTCATGCTGCTATCTTTGTCCGCTGGAGAGGCACATCTTGTGCCATTTCCCCCGTTCCATTTTAGTCCTAATATTGCCAGTGGAATGGATTAATGGCATGCTATTTTCTAGTCTAGTAATCTTTGTCACAAAAGTGAGTGAAAGCATACAGTGAAAATGAAGATCTATCAGCACTGCCGTCTGACTGATGGCTCACTCTGATAGCTAATGCCAAGATGAGAACAGAAGATAAAAAAAAAAAAAAAAATCCCTTTCTTATTTTAATACCAAGAACAGTACACAGCACCTGTATCCATCTTTTTGACAAAGACTGTAATGAAAATGGCAGCATGCTGGAATGTCATCATACCTCCGTGATGGGCTGTAATTTCACACCCCTCTGTGGGCACCGCAGACAGTCAGCACTCTGTCTGCAGGTACTCGGGTTAAAAATGCCTGTCACTCACTCCGCAGATTGCATCTTGGCATCACCTAGATGGTATTTCAAGCCCCTCATGCCACACAAGCTATCACGCATCCTATTTTCTCCTAGTTAATTGGGCAGGGACATAAAGTGCAGCGTGCTTTGTTTTCTCAGTCAGTAACTAGCCACATTTGATGCATATATTTTTTTATACCCAACACCAGCTAGAAAACAATGTATTGAAATGAAATCCATTGCCCACTTCTTCAGCCTTCACGCCATAGGCATGTTCTTCACTGACCTTTTCCTCTGTTCCACCTTCTAGGCACACCACAAGCCTCCCTGAACCTTCACAGGAGCAAAAAGAAGTGTGTACTTGTTTTCTGTATCCCTTGGCAAATCTCATCTTACTATTTCTTCAAGCCAAAGGCACAGCTGGATACTACATGGTTGAGATGTTGTTATCCTAGGAACGACCTAGGAAAACTTGGTTTAGACTTTAGCTCTGCTAGTTCAACTTTTTGTGAACCTTGAAGACATTGCTTGTGTCCAGATCCACCCAGGGAGCAGGAACAGCCTTCCCCTGAAAGAGGAGCTGTGTAACTAATGCGATATGGGAACAAGGCTGCGTGATGCTGGGGTGAAGGATAAAGTGTTCATCTGCTCCCTTCCCTCCAGTAAACCAGCTTTGCTCATCAGTGGGAGCCCTTCCCTTGATGGGTTTCAGGCCAAGCCTTGGGAGCTGAGCACTTTTCCTTGCCACCAGTATGTGGAGGAGGACCATATACCCTTTCTTTCCAGGGGAATGTCATGGTTACTCCCTGGGGATTGGCCTTGCCAAGGGGTTGGATACAGGCAGGAGGAGAAGAGGAGGTGGGTAGTCCAGGGATTGCCCTCCTGACTTCTGAATTCAGCAGTTTCAGCAAGGGACAAGGCTGGCCCAGGATACCTTCTCCTCCAGCTTTGGCCAAGGCAGTATGAGCCCACCAAGAGTCTGGCATTGATGGGCAGTGACAGGTATGCACGATGCCCTCTTTCCAAGAGGATGGGGCATTTGGCAGCAATTCAGGTCCCTTTGTAAGTGATCTTTCCTAACTTTTCAAAAGCCCTGGGTTTACTAATCCTCACTTGATTGTTTCCTGCTTTGAGCAATTTACATAGTCATTAGGCCTAGCTCTCATTCTCTTCTCGAAAACATGCCAAGGACTGGGCTGAATGAGAGGGGAAATTTGATTGCTTAGTATTTCGTCTGCCTGTTACTATCGGTAGGGAGCAGCCACACAGCCTGGCAACAGTCTGTAGAGAGCTTGAAATGCTCCAAAATTAAAAAGGCCCAGATTCACACTTCTCCTGACTCCTCATTCTCACAGGCCAAAAAGAAAAAAAGGAAAGAAAGAAAGACAGAAAGAAAAGAGAAGATCATTTGTTTGCAGAATATTTCTGTATGTGTGTATTTTGCAGAAGGTTAATTGGAAAGGGTGTTTCTATGCCAACAAGGGCTGAGAACAGACAGCTGAACTTGGAGAAGCATCCGCCCCCGAGCAGATGTTTTGGATGCACAGATGATGTGGCCCGGTGGCTAGCACATGGAGCAGGCCAGCAGGAGATGGGGCTTCTGGACCACAAGTCTCCCTGCCTGCAAGGCTGGAGGAATTACTTGACTCGTCCCCTGCCCTAACTCAGCCTGGTAGATCCAGCGAGAGGGTGGTCTGACTGCTTCTGTGGTGGGCTTCAGTCCTTCGTTTTCGGTCCTTCCCCTTACAAGCTGTGGCAGAAGTTGGCAGCACTGGGCTGAATTGGGCACCTGCAGAGGGCAAGGCAAGTCCTTCCCATCCTATGCAGGCCTGCTACCTCCTTGGGAGGGGTGAGCAGGAGAAGCCACGGAGAAGTTCGACAGCCGAGTCAGGAGCTGCTGGAATGGCTGCTCCCCCTCTCCAGCAAGGGGAAGGCACCTGGGGATGGAAGGGATTGCTCAGCCGTGTAGCTCTCAGGGACTGGTGTGATGTTTGCCTTGGACAGCGGAGCCCTGGTTTTGACTGCAGGCTTTAGAAGCAAATGCCACATAAAGATACCAAGTCATTAACACTTTATTAACCTGTATTCAGATTGTAGTTATCTGCTCCAACCCTCTCCCCTCAAACATATTTAAAGTCTGGGGTTGGCACAAACAGCATTTTAAAATGAAATCATTTTAATAAGTGCATATCAAATCTCCAGATTAAGTTAAAAAAAATACTGTAAAAACTTGGCTTAAAACTACTCAAAGAAGGCAGAGTATGTTGTGGTTCTTAGTGACTCATTTTTCACGCAAGGACCACAATTTAAGATGGCTTTCAGGACTGTCTTGGGAGGAAGATCCTGCTCCACACACTTTTGCATTCTGAGACATTTGAAGTGCAGATGGGGAAGAAGGTGGCTTAGGCATGCCTCTGGATGAGAAGCTACAAACAGGCTCTAAAAGGAAGCGTAAATCATTTCTCCTGAGTTTCTGGGGTGAGTTACATACTCGTAGTGGTAGATGGGTCTCTAGGACATTCAGATCATTCTCTCCTGGCTGAGTTCAGCACCTTTGCACAGGTCCTCAAAGCAAAAAAAAGAAGTTCCCTAGAAGACCAGTTGAGGTCATGCAGCTGGACTGACCAACATCTTTTGGATCAACGCACATCTCCGAACTGTAAGGGGTATATTAGTGGGAAAAAGATGACCTTCCTCATTGTGAATTCAGGTGGTGCAAACAGCTTTGAAACATGCCACAAGTGTGTCCTATTATAATGCCAGAAAGAAAATCAAACATTTAGAGTAGCTGAGTGACACATACTCCAGCTAACTACAACCTCACTGCAACACCACATCTTGCCGATTCGTAGCTGAATTCACTTGAATCATCAGAAGAACAGATTTTCACCTAGTTTGCTCATCCAGGCTTTCCCACATGACCACGCTGTGCCTCCAGAGCCTGCTGGAAATGAGGGACTATAGCGAGCGCACGCGTACCAGCCAGGCACCCTATGTACGAGCTGCCCCAGATCTGTGTGCGAGAGACACTTTGCAAGAGAGCAACACAAGCACATACAATGCAGAAGCAACAAGCTGTCTTGGTGATAACATCTCGGACACCTTCATCTCATTGAAAACCATAGGAATATTTCCCCTGAACAGAGTGGGTAGGATCAGGCCATCACAAACCTGCAGCCAGCCCCTACCTTATATCCATACCCCTCAGGCTGCTTTTGGAGTTCGACAACACCGTGCCCTCGCTCAAAGCCATTTCTCTCTTAGCTCATGTTTGCAGGGATTGCATTAATTTTTTATTTGCCCCAAGTTCATATGGAAAGAACCAATGTCACTTCCATGAGCTATTTCTTTAAAACAGCCTTGGAAATAATTACCAAGAGACAGAAGAATACAAATCTGTACCCTGTTTAATGGCTGAGCCACTTTCCATATGGGGCAATGCAGCACTTTGCTGCGTGCCACGGTCAGTAATGAAAGCCTCTGAACAACTCTGTTCCTTCCTTTGATCTGCGACATCTGCTGAGGTACCTGCCCGGGAGCAAGGTCAGTGCACTTCATAGCTTTAACACTCGCCAGCGGAGACTTAATCAGTGTCCTTAGCGTTCATCACAAAAATACCTTTCTAACACTTGTGTTGTGTGCCCGTGTATCTGTTCTTAATCAACACATAGGTCCTGTCTACACTGAAAAGCTTTGCCAAGGTGAGTCTAAAATGATGGCTTAGTTTATTCAAAGAAATGACATAAGCTACACCAGCAAAAATACACTGACTCTAGTTACAGTCACAAATTATCTCCAGGACTGAGTTATAGATAAAAGTTTTGCCAGCACAGCAATGCTCCTTAGGGATACCATTTTTTCATGACATTTCTACGCCAGCGAAAGTCATGTGAATGCATCTATGCCAGCATAAAGTTTCTTTTGCCAGCAAAGAAGTGTTGGCCAAAAAAATTAAACTCTTAACTCTTATTGCTTTCCCAGGAAGAGTTTCTAGTGTACACTCAGCTGTAATTTGAGCACTGCGGACAGAGTAATCTACTACATTTGAAATCACTTCTCTCAGCAAGGTAGGCAAGGCACCTCCAACAGCTTTGACTCTGTGCAAGTCTGTGCTATTTACACTGCCCTGACATCACGTAATTTTCTTGTTTGCTTATATAGCTAAAGCCTCTGCACTGGAGCTCTGCACCAAAGAAAAGGTTCCAAACAAATAATTTAGGAGATGAGCAACTCAATTTGTGCACAAGGAAACAATGTGTCAGAGAGCTGCAAAGCAGCTAATGCCACCAGCCTCCTCAGGAGCCTCGCCGGGTTTGTTCCCCGCAGCGGGACGGCGCTCGGTGCGGGTTCATGCACAGCACTCTGCACCCAAACCCAGGAGCTGCAGTAGCTGCAGCTGATGCTGCTACAGCAGAGAGGAATACGAGAGACAACCTGCCCTAATGCCATAACCTGGACCCTAAGCAAGTGCCACAGGAATTTCCAAAAAATACCTAAACTATGGGATCACACCACCCAAGACAGGTCCTTCATCACCATTTAACTCAGGCTTATGCTGTGAGCTCTGCCGGGCAGGTCCTGCCCACCTCCGTCAGGTCTAGAGCAGCTGACCGGGGAGGGAGGGAGGAGGCAGCGCTCGTGTCCTGCTTGAAATTCCTCAGAACACACTCGGACACAGTGTCTGTGCTTTTGGCCGTGGTATCTGGATTGTAATGTTTGTGTTTCTGCTATCCACTAGATGCAGGGCAATAAAATTAGCATTCACATTCAGATTTATAACTCAGTAAAGGCAAGTTCCCTCTAATAAAAACAAGCTCATTTATGAGACCAGATTTCAGGCATGACTTGCGAGAGGGAAAATAACATCCTGTGTAATTCTAATGGCTCACACCTCAGTGGGCAGACACGGCAGATATTTTTCCGCAGCTCTGCTTCTGCTCTCAGCCTCCCCTCATCTGTGCAGTGTCTGTGGGTCATTGGCAAAGTCCTCCGGTGCCACTCCGAGCTGCAGGCTTGGCACCGACCCTCCGCGGTGATCCCAGTCCCACGGCCTCTGCGTATACGCCCTGGGGGAAGGGGAACGACTACGGACACTCCCTCTGCTTTCCATCACACGTCGATAAACGCCCTGGGCCCAGCTTTCTGGCTGAGGTGCCAAACGATGGCCGCAAAGGCTGGGCAAGGAGAAAAGCCCATATGCTGCTGCGCTGCTGTTAGTGCCCTCGTGGTCATTTAATATCAGCGGGCGGCACTCGTGGGACTGCGCGTGATGCACACTTGCCGTGGTGCGTTGTGCCTGGGTACGTCCCCATGCAGTGAGGCATTTTCTTGTCCCCTGTGGGTAAACACAGTGGAAAAACCGAGCGCTCACCCACCCACAAAGCAAAACGAAGCAAGAAGACATGAGTTTAAGCCCTCCTGTTGCATGTGCCCTCTCTAGAGGCACTCGGGAAAGGATCGCCTCTGCCTGTTACTGCAGCATTTCTCGTGCTCCTTCTGGCTCCATCTAACAGATCGCTGTGCGAGATTTCACTGCTTTCGTGTGTTTTACAGTTTCCCTTGCAGCCCTTCTGCTCTCACAAGCCACCCCCTGTCCCACAGCCATCTGCCCAGAAGCAGGAGACCCGGGAAGCAGGTGGGAGGGAAACACCTAAGGGTGGTTTTGGTCTGGCCAAGCAGGGGGAACAAGGGGACACCTCAGCGCATACACCGGGATAGATTTTAGCTTCTTACACAAAGGGCTGTGAATTATGGGGCAGGAAAGCACAAGCAACCAGAAGACTAAAAGCCACCATTCCTCTCTCTGTATTTACTATACCAATAAAATACCTTCATAGCAGCTGGCTGTAATGTAAATCCTCTTTAAGAACTAATGGCCGTGCAGGGGACCATTAAAAAAACAGCTCCGTCATTAAGGCTTTTGGTTGGGAGACTGCCTGTACCGTATCTCTGCAGGGAGGAGCACGCTGCAAGGCTGTGCGGAGCCGCTCGGAGACTGCTTTGCTCTGGGCTTCACTGCTGCGCAGCAAACTGGCTCCCTGGCCCACGCACCAGATAACTGCTGGATTTCAGGGGGGATTTTCTGTCTCCAAATCAATGTTACTCACTAGAAAACAGCTAAATCAGCTCCGCCTTCCTGCAAGCGCCTACCGTGCCCTCCGGCCACGAGCTGCTTGCTGGCAGTGGAGCTGGTGGTCTGCCACTGAAGCTCAGGGCACTCGGGTGGGTCTGAGCACCCAGCCAAGCTCCAAGCCCTTCTTGTGCTGCAGCGCAGGGCGAGCACCCACTGCAGCAGCGCAGCGCCCTGCTGCACTTCTATGCAGTGCTTGCGATACGCCGTTCACCAGCAAACCCCACCTGGGGCAGCTTTTTTCTCTCCCAGCTCATGAACCCTGGGTATATTTTCAGGGCGTTTGCAATGTAACGCTTTTATGGGTACATTAAAAAAAAAAAAAAACAAACCAGCTATCACCTGAAAAACAGTTAATTAGTTGCAGAAGCAACTCCTTCTGAAGTAGTAATATAATTGTTTGCCTCTCTCTCTGTTCCTGGGGCATCTGCCTTTAATCTAACATCTTGCAGGCTTTCCAAACAGTGCCTGGCACTGTGGTGCTGAGTTCTTGGGACGCTACACTTGGAGGGTGCTCTTCCACACTGACAGAAAGGGACAGGCCCCTGTCCATCTCACCACATCCTGAGGTAAGACTTGACTTCTTAGTGCCATATGTCTTGAGAGCTGTGAAGGGGTAAGCACAGGGCATGCTCAAGAGCACGACAGAAGTGATCGGAGCAGAGCCAAACAGTGACGCTGCCTTGCTTGATGGCCTCAGTCCTATTTCACTGGCGTAGGAGGGTATCGGGAGAAACAACCATGAAATCAAAGCACACCGCAGGGATGAGAGCCTGGGGCATTGCACTGATCAAACAGCAATTGCCTCTCTTTTTCTTCCAGTGCAGCATCCTCAGCTGTTACTCTGAGCAAAGAGTTTTGGGATTACCTTGTTGCACGCTGGGTCACGGGCATGTTGGCACAGACCTCACCCAAGCCCCGGGGTGTATCAGCCCACAAGCAGTGGGACCAATGCAGCCTCTGCCCAGCACCCCTGCACCGTGGTAACCCTCAGCTCCCCCCATCTTTCAACCTCCAGTGGGTCAGGCTGGGATGGCTGTGCCAGCGGTGACGTGCTCCCTGCCTGGCCGGCAGCCCATGCTCATTTGCTTGTGCCCAAGCCAAATTAAGCAGGTAATTGCTGGCCCCCTGCTGTGGTTGCTCGTGTCTAAGTAATCTGGGTCACTCTGCCTAAGACCTAAATTCTTTGACACCTCAGAGGTCTCCTCACTGCTCTTCAACTTGCCTGATGCTGGCCAGTGGGTTCAGCAGCTACTGGGGAGGGGCAGGGGAGGGACAGACAGACATCCCCTCAGTCTTGATTCCCAACTTCACCAGCCACAGATGAGGCTCCCACCATAAGGTTATGGATGTCGTGGAGCCGTGGGCTGCCAACCTTTGCAATACTATGGGCTGCACTAGTAACAGTCTTATTTTTCGGGCGATGGCACAGATGGTGAGCCCAACACCCCGTGACTGCAACCTCTCCCAACAGCTGGAGCCGAACCCCATGAAATGGGCTGAATCTATCACAGAGCTGTGGGTTCAGATTTATGCTCCACAATCTGCTTTCAAGCAGAGAAGTTGGCACAAGGAGCATCCTCTTGCAGAATTCTGGCTGGCGGCTGCCTGGCAGGACTTAATCAATTATGTTAATGAAATCTGACCCAACCTGCACCTGCTGACCTTGGCCCCAAGACTTGCAACATGTCAAATGAATGCAGGCTCGCAGATCCATCACAGTCTTTTCCTAAGAGCTGGTGTATCATCCATCCAGTGCATCTTGACAATCTCCGTGTAATCAGCATACAGATTCCTGTGTGCATTTCTCAGATATTCATAGAGACAGAGCATCCTGTGCAAAAAAAGAGAAAAGATCATCCGTGGAAGAGGCAAATGAAATAATAGCTGCATCTTTGCACAAAAACTCTCCTCTGCTCCTCGTCTGGCCATGTATACAGGTAATTACTGCATAGTTTCTATCTCCCTGTTCCTCTATAGGTGTAAGGGAGAAGACGAAAGCCTGGGTTGCTCATTCTGAACCAACAAGCCCTGGTTTCTTCCACTGAAGCCTGGGTGGCCTCACTCCTCCAAGGCCAAATTGTCTCAGTGACCACCTCAAAGGAAGCAACCGTAATGATGAGCTCACCTCCGGTGAGAAGACGCAGCGAGAGCAACAGTTTTGAAATGGACCTCTTTGTAAAAAAATCACATCTTCTTCTGAGTTGGCACAGGTGACAAGGAAAATATCCTTTAGGAGGAAAAGCAAAGAAAACATTGCCTTTGAAGCCTTTTAAAATGGGAGCGTGAAGGTAGCCACGCAAAGACATTTCTCTGAATTTTAATTAGATGAGGAGTTTGATGGGCTGATATTATACTGTTATTGAGATATGCGAGACAAATAAAATGAGCCAGCAAAGGGTAGGTGGTCACATAAAGGACCCGCTCCAAATGACATTTCATTTACTAATGTACGTAAAGGTTAGCGGAAAGCACATGGCACGCTTTCACAGTTTCACACTAACGTAGGGGATTCTCCAATCCTTTCCAAAACTCATCAGATCTTCAGTACAGAGCCCTGCTTGGTGCATCCACAAATAATAATGTCTCCCAGCTGAATGTCTCACCTTGGCTATCAGGTGTTCAGGTTTGTTCACGATATGACTGAACTCAGTGGTAACCCCAGCGTATATTATCTCCTGTTGACTATGCTTAAAGTGTTTACTGCAGGGAGGGTGGATGTTGTAATTCTCTATTTTTACAGCCTATCAAAGTTTTCACCTTGATCATTAGAAACCACAGTGCACAACAGATTGCTAATTGACGTGATATAATTTGGCTTTATCACAGCATTTCTTCTGACTTTCTTTTTTTTTGGGGGGGGGGGGGTTGGTGTGAATCTTTCAGCATTTCAAATATAAACTTCATTATAAATCATATAGTAATTTTGTGACTGAAAATCCACAACCGCACCATCAGGAACTGACCTTGGAGTTAGATGTTTTCCTCCAAAGTTCTGACTTGATAAAATGTTCCTGCATTCCCATGCTTGGTGAAACTCATCATGTGAGTAGGCAGCCGTGAGATTTTCTAGGTCTGCTTTCCAAGCTTGGCTAATCACACAATGTTAATAGCAATAAATTGCTATTTCAACAAAGGGCTGTCTTTTCGGCAGAGACGTGCACCTTTTACTCAGAAAGGTATGGATTTATCATGTTTATTAATAGACATGCTCTACAGCTTTGCCTTGCTTTGTGTACTGCAAGCAGTGACTGAGCCCCGTGCCGTGGGCACGCAGACATTATTAATAAAGCCTTATTCTGCCACATTTAGACAGATTATGGACAAACGATAAGGAAGGTTTTGCATACAAGCCACCCCATCAGAAGTATGTGACAGAGGATCATAGTTTCTGGTAAATTAGATATGCCATTTCCTCCGGGAAAAAAAAATCTAAAACCTGAGGTGGTCTCTCAGAAAGTGTATTATACCCTCAAATGTGGTAAACACTAGCTGCTAGTATTCACCATGGTACTTCATTTTGCCAGTAACTGGGGCATGTCAAGATACTTCCAGAGGAGGATTTGCGTGAGAGCTCTGCCTGCTGCAGGGGATGCGTGGGGTTACACGACGGGTGAGTGGGGCCATCCCTGGCAGGAGCTGTGCTCTGTCTAGTCCCTGTACATGCTGCAGAGTTAAGAAAGCAGGGATTTTCTCACCGGTTTTGTGCTGAAAACACATGCAACTGCAGGTATTAATTACAGGCAGGATTACTCGTGGTGTTGTGGTTTAGCCCCAGCCAGCAACTCAGCACCACGCAGCCGCTCGCTCACTCCCCCTACCCCAATGGGATGGGGGAGAGAATCAGAGGAGTAAGAGTGAGAAACGCTCCTGGGTTGAGATAAGAACAGTTTAATAATTGAAATAAAGTAAAATAGTAATGATAATAATAACAACATAATAATGATAATAATAACAATATACAAAGCAAGTGATGCACAATGCAATTGCTCACCACCCGCCGACCGATACCCAGACAGTTCCCGAGCAGCGATCGCTGCTCCCCGGCCAACCCCCCCCCAGTTTCTATACTGAGCATGACATCATATGGTATGGAATAGCCCTTTGGGCAGTTTGGATCAACTATGCTGGCTGTGCTCCCTCCCAGTTTCTTGTGCACCTGGCAGAGCATGGGAAGCTGAAAAGTCCTTGACTAGCATCAGCAGTACTTAGCAACAACTCAAACATCCGTGTGTTATCAACATTCTTCTCCTACTAAATCCAAGACACAGCACTATGCCTGCTACTAGGAAGAAAATTAACTCTATTCCAGCCGAAACCAGGACACGTGGGAATTAAACCACAAGCATTCATGAGTATCCCTCGACCTCCTAAGGGATCAGGTCTTTCTAGGAGACCCGCTGCTAACCCGCTCTTCCCGGGGCGCTGCTGTAGAGGGGCAGCGGGGATGATTCATTGCACAACGAAGCGTTTCACTGTGAAGCCTTCGCCTGTGCTTCGTGGCAACAGGACATCCCTGATCAACCCCCAGATCTCACTGTCAGTGTGGGAACCTTGTGTGAAGACATCTGGCTCCCTCAATATTTCTGTATTGCAGGGCTCTGCTGCAAAAGGGTAACCAGCTGGCACTGCTGATGGTTGTCAGGTCCCCCAAAAAATCTCCATATAGGGGTGCTCTCAGTACCTGTCTCTTTGCAAGCCTGATAAGCACGACCAGCATAAGAAAACCTACAAAATACTAGTAAACAAGGCTTCCCGGGAGGGAGATAGACTCTCCTCCTTTCCCCTCCTACTCTCTCTCTGCATGCAGGCAAATTTAGCAGTGAGCCAAGATTTACAGCTTTAATTATGAACTTTAGCCCAAGCAGTCTTTCTGGAAGTATCCTTGCCAGGGAAATGGAGAGTGGGACCTGGGTGTGCGCAGCGAGGTGTACAGCTGTGCCTCCAGTTAATTGTACTGATTCTGGTCCTTCATTAAGATGATTTCATGTGAAGGGATTTTATCTCCCCCCCCTACTGCTGGTGACAAGGAAAATAAAATGGGAAAAAAGGAGTCTCAATCTGTCTTTTACTATATTATCTAATAAACCAGCAAAAAATAGCCTCAGCAGCAAAGATCAGCCTCCTTCAAGCTCGCACACCTTAATTAAACATGCTGAGCTCCGGCTGGCAACAAACTCAAAATGTTTTACGCTCTTAAAAACTGTTCATTTGGTTTACTATCTAGTCATCCTAATTTTTACAGCCAAAGCCAATCAGGACTCCTAGCAAGAACCTGACCACGATGCTGGGCCACAGTATAGAAACCTTTTTGCTCATTTCAGAGAGAAGATTTAGGTAAGAAGGTAGGGAGATTTTTGTAAAGAAATCACTTGTGAACCATTTTGCAGAGAAGCAGTGCAGACCACTGCCACAGTGACCGGTGGTCTTTGTATTGAAATATAATCTGGTTTGGACATGCACCTCCAATAAACAGCATAGCTCATGCAGGTTCATCAGTGCAGTGGTAAACTAGGTCTGATTCCATGCTGAAAGTGTAGCTACGTCACGACGTGCTCCCTTGTTGCTCAGCCTCTAACTCAGCCATGGTCAGGGCTGTACTGAGACCGTGGTTCTGCAGAAGAGTCAACATGGGAACTCAAGCCATGTAGAAGACCTTTGTGGCATTGCCCATGTAGATTTTTTAATGAAATAAGCTTTCTGTGTAAGACTAGTATGATTCCATAAATGCATTACGGTACCAGGAGCTTTGTACGAACTTACACAAATTAGTGGCAAGATGCTGCAATCCCTTTTGCAAACGGTTCGAGATATCTTGAAAAGCCCAAATACAGGGAAAGAGGAGCAGCTCAGAGGCACAAAATTCAGCTGCAGCATCCCAGCTGCCCGAGGCAGAGAACGTCAGAGGATGCCTCCCTGGCAGTCAAACAAACAGGTAAAACAGCTGAACCCGACCTCTGGGCTGGCCACCCCGAAGAGCAGAGCATGGTCATGATCAATTTTTGAAACATGTTTTTCATCATATCTATTATTCATTAGACACTACAGAAAGGGGACTTGCCGTTCCCTGTGGAGTCGAGATTGGCCAACACCATCTCCGAATATATTACATGAGCACCGTCCCCGCCGGGCACACCACCGCGTGTCTGATCCCCAGCACAGAAGCAGAAAGAAGCATTATGGCTGCAAAAAGATGACATGCTGGGAGGTTTCATTATGTCACATTTGACCTTCCTGGCTTTCCTAATAGATTGTTCTTGTCATCGGGGCCTAACAAAATGCATTACCTTGCTGACATTTGCTGCTCAGCAGCAAGTACAAATCTTAGCTCCACTAGCTTCATTTGGAGGTCCAGCACTCTGATTTAGAAAGTAACTTCAGAGGCTAAAAAGCTTAATTTTTTTCCTCCAAAAAGATTAAATTTTAAATCTCTTTGTAAGAAGACATTTGCAGCTGAGCAGTCCTTTTAAACTACATTTATTTCTTGATAGGGATGAAATTGAAGTGCATTAGAAAATGTTCAACCAAATCAGTATTCTTAAATATCGGTGTGCAGGAGACAGAAAAAGTGCCTTTTCTTCTCTATGCGGTCCAAGAAAGGACCTCCAAGGACTTTTGAAGCCCTTGCTCTGCACCTATTGTGCGCTTGTGCATCCTAAATGTCCTCTTCATTATTCTTTGAAGACTCTCAGTTTTATGTTTTAATTTTCAATTCCATACCATAGCTAGCTCCTAGCTGGTGTTTGTGGCCTGTCTCACCAAAGTTCAGTAGTCAGCAAGAGAGGTAATTTTTTCAACGATATACTTTAAGTATTCTATCACTTCTTGATGTCCCTTTTGATCGCAGTGTAATTACACTGAAGATAGCTGTGAATAAAGTTACTAATCTTGAACTAATTCTGTTTTCTGAAGGTCACACAACCCTGTCCTTCTCTCAGCCTCTCCTAAACTCTGTTAGACATAAGATCATCCTCAATAAGATCACCACTCTGTGGTGGTTACATTTCAGAAAAGAGCATATGAACATCACTACCACTGACATTGATGGAGAATTAGCTTCAGCCCAATTATACAGCCATGGTCTTTAATCCACTGGTCTTTGACCATGTGCAAGCACAGGCATTGCTGGGGGAATGCCTCTGAAGCCTCTGCAAATACGCACCTTCACCTCCTTCACAGATAAATACATACATCTACTTTCACTCTTAGCCCCTCTTTTAAGACCTGGCATGAAATTGTGTACAAATGCTGTATTTCTTTCACTAGGAAAATTATCTGGAAGAAATATTGTATCAACTGGAGTTCACTAACGCACAGCCAAAAGCTGTCATTAAGTGATACATCATGCATTAAAGATAAAGTTATGGGCTCTAAAACAGATTTGGTAAAGGAAAATTTAACTTACACTAAATTACCTATGGAAATAACTCACCTAAACACTGACTTAATTCATTATGATCAGTGTCATTATAATAAATATCAGATATATTCATAATTGCATGGCATTTATCTTCAGTTAATGACCTGTAGGAAGGTTATTACATAGGTTTCATCCTTTGGTTACTGTGAATGGAAGTATTCACTGAGCTGGCTTGCAATCTCAGTCTTCATCCTGAAGAACAGGTATTGCTGAGCCCTCCTGCAGCATGACTAAGGTGTGGCCCAGCCAGTAGCTCAGCATTCACCCAGTGCAGCTGTACCCTGCCCGAGGGAAGAAGCAGCTCTTTTTTGGTTGCTCTGGCCAGGAGCTACAAGGGGAGGCTATTACTCTTCTCCACCCACCTGGTACTGCTGATGTTGGTCCCTTCAGCATGGTTTACTTGTGAAGAGCAGGCCAGCAACAAGCTTTATCTCAGGTTCATTCGTATAGCCCAAATCTTCAGTGGTATCTGTGGAAAACACAGGACAAACATGTCCTACCCCTAATAATGGTTAGATATAAGTCTACTGCTGCTTCCAGAAACTGGAGTTAATGCTGACTCTGGTGGCAAATGAGTCCATGCAGGGTCAGAGCAGTGAATAATCAGCTCTTCCCCCTGTTTCCAGGCTGGGCAAAATAAGAATAAATTAGTAGAAGATGACAGCGGTCCATCCAGTTGCCTTGTGAGCGTTAGGTTTGACACACAAGTCACTAATCTGGTGCTCCTTATCCATGTTGCTTGTACTGGAAGCAGCTGCATCACCAAATCCTAGAAGAGAAGTGTGAACTTATCTCATGGACAGGTTTTGGGAATCATGGTCCAAGAAGGTACTCAGCTGAATGCTGTGCAAAAGAGCTCATCTTCCATGGCTGCATCTTTAATCTTAATTGTAAGTGTCCTTGGTTTTCCTGAGCCTCATCAAAGCAGTAGGTGGCCCAGCGGGCTGAAAGACCTTTTGTTGCTATTAATTCACCTCCAGGTCTTTTGGTTCTCCTGGGATCTCAGTTCAAGGATGGTGGTTCACATCATCTCTGGTACCCTTAATCCAACTCTTCCTGTCTCTAACCACAGTTAATGCTTGCAGTGCAGAGAAAGCAGCCACCTGTCCTGGTAATTAATGGCTTCTCCTTGGCTGGTGTTTCATCTATCAGTCTTTCCTCTCTGGACTAATTTTAGAAGCTGGACTCATTGCCAGCTACACAGATGATCTTTTCATTTTGTAAAGGTGTTTGGCTTTGTTCACCAATAGCTTAATTAGAGGTGCTCTCCAAATTCCCTCTCTGCTTACACAGCCCTTGCACTTTTTCTTTTTGTTTTCTCTTTCTGTCAGATAGGTACGTCAGAGCTCAGAGGATCCGGGGTGATGAAATGTGGGAACACTGATGAGTTCGTGGGAGGAACAAGGGCTGCAGCACCTGAGAAACGGTTTGCTGAAAGCCTCTTCCAATTGCAGCCACACTAAGAATGTCCCCCCTTGATGAAAAATGAGGGTGTTTGGGATGCTGGGAGCTTAAGGGAAGAGAGGGGACAGACATTTCACAGGCAATACAAAACTGGGAGGAGTGGTAGTATGCCAGATGGTTGTGCTGCCCTTCAGAGAGACCTTGGCAGGCTGGAGAAATGGGCCAACAAATGCAAAGTCCCGTGCCTGGGGAGGAATAACCCCAGGCAGCAGGAGAGGCTGGGTGCTGACCGGCTGGAAAGCAGCTCTGCAGAGAAGGTCCTGGGGGTCTTGGTGGGCACCAAGTTGAACATGAGCCAGCAGTGTGTCCCTTGGGGCAAAGAAGGCCACTGGTCTCCTGGACTGCTTTATACAGAGCATTGCTAGCTGGTCAAGGGAGGTGCTCCTGCCTCTCTCTTCACACTGGTGAGACACATCTGGAGGTCTGGGTCCAGTGCTGGGCTACCCAGGAGAAGAAAGACATGGACATGCTGGAATGAGTCCAGTGAAGGGCCACAAAGATGATGAAGGGACTGGAGCATCTCGTATATGGGGAGAGGCTGAGAGCTGGGACTACTCCAGCCTGGAGAAGAGGAGGCTCAGGGGGATCCTATCAGTGTGTATAAATACCTGACGGAGGAAGTAAAGAAGACACAACCAGACTCTTCTCAGTGGTTCCCAGTGAAAGAACAAGAGGTAATGGGCACAAACTGAAATACAGGAAATTCCACTTAAACATAAGAAACAACTTTCTTATTTTGATGGTGGTTGAACCCTGAAACAGGTTTCCCAGAGAGGTTGTGGTGTCTCCATCCTTACAGATGTTCAAAGCTCAATAGGACACAGTCCCGGGCAACCTGCTGTAGGCGACCCTGCTTCGAGCAGGGACTAGGCAATCTCCAGAGCTGCCTCCCAGCCTCAGCCACTCTCTGATTCTGTGATTTTTGCTGTCTCTAAGGCAAAACTTCTATTACTTTCAGCAGGGTAAATTTTGTCTGCAAATGTTTCTGACATTATCTGAATTTCTACCAGAAACTAGTGTTCCTTCTTTCTTTTTAGGAGCAATAACCATCTGTCCCAATTCCCTGAACGAAAGCTTTTACCTCCTATCAGTAGGCATTGTAGGAAAGAAAGCAAAGACTGAAAGCAGCTTATTGTTTATTGATGTTTGACTGAGTTTATATCCTTTCTGGAAGTCTGCAGTCTTGTGTATGCTGACTATTCTCCTGGATATCCTTCCTATGGGTATAACTGTCTCCTTTTTTAAACTCCTTAATAAATTCTTGGCCTCAACGAGAATTCCTGGGGGCAAGAAGTCCCTGAAAATGCGTTATATTAATACAAAATATATTTCTTACAAAAAGTCTTGAGTCCAGGTGTAATGGATTGTGCAAAGATTTGCTTGGATTTTTCCAAAAATGTGACCCGAGGCCTTAGGATGGAAGAGGGCTGTGATTTGACCGGCACGGTTACCTGACCCTTGACAGAAGCGTGCGATCCAGGGAAACTGACAGCAGCAGCCTTTCGTTCCAGTGTCGCTGTTGTTCTGGTTTTATTTAAATTGGAAAGGCGAGAGGACTTGGGAAGTTGCCAATGTTAATGCTATAGTCACTGACAAGGTAAAATGTGCCTTGAAAAGATATACAGCTCTCCTTTCACAGCCGCATTTGCTTTAAAGTTGGAGCTAAACCTCTCCACGGAGCGGATATGGGGAGCATGGATTGCATTGATTCCCGGCCCTGTGAGGCTGGGAAGAGATTGGGCATCTAACAGCAGGCCTAGCCCTGCTGCAGGAGCGGGTGGCGAAGGGACTGACTGCTTTGCGTGGCTTAATCGCCCTCAGCACGGCAACCTGCAGCTGTTTGTTAAGTTATGGCTAATGTTCAGCTTTATTTTTTGTGAGAAATAACAGCCAGTAATGAAGTAGAGCATTAGTCAATGGTAATAAATAAAAATAATTTCCTTCTTAGCAAGAAAAACAGAAAAAAGGAGCCATAGCTGGGTGATCAGGCTCTTCTTCTTTTCTTCTTAGATAACATCACCAACAAAAACACCCAGGAGCTTTAAGGATTTAAATGCCCACCCAGAAGTTTGTTGGTGTGACAGAGCAGGTTCTTCCCTGACTTGGCTCTGCCACCTTATGTTTAAACCTTAATCCTATTCTCTATCAGGCATGCACGATAAAAGAGATTTTTAGTTCTCTGCCCAGATAACACTTTCTTCCCTCTTGCTTGAGCCTCCTGCTCTTGGCAAGAGCAGAGCCTCCTACAGAAACAGATGTTTCCCTCTTGCCTGTCAAGGACACACCGCTCTTGGGCTGAGGCTTTCCGCTTGCTGGTACGTCCAAGCCCACGGGTAACCCCTGCTCCCCACCGGAGCTCCCTTCTTTCCCTCAGGAAACCCCTGCCCCTCCCGAGTAGCCCTGAAAGAAGAGGCTGAAGGGAGGAAGTTTCCCAGAGTATGTCAAGGCTTTTGCTGTATGTCTGCTCTCAAAAGCAAGTGGGGTGTCCTGGGATGTGGTAATCCCCCTGTATCAGTGACTGATTTGGCTCCCTGTGAATGCTTTGGCCATTTGCACTGTCCTTAATATTTCCACAAACAAAGGGACCTGCTGGCAGCCCTTGGCAGGACCAAGGAAAGGTTGAGAAGAAAAGGACCCAGGCTGACAGCAGAAACCTGCTCACAGCCCCACCAGCAGCTCCCCTTAGGACTGGGGACGCTCAAGGTCATCTTTGATTGTTCAGAAAACCTTAAATTTTATGTAAAAACTAAAGCAGGTGACTGAGTAAGCTCTTACTGACTGTACAACAGCAATCTGTAGGGTCTGTTAAGAACAGACCAAATGTCTAGGGATGCTGCTGGCTCTGCCTGGTTCCTGTGTGTTTACTCATTAGTTCTTTGTGTGCTCTTCCCTGCAAGGGATTGCTATCAGTGTTTCGAAAGATGGTACGTACCAGTTACTACACTTGGCTTCCTCTGTTCTGTGCCTCATTAGTTGTAGCTCTTGGCATGTTGATAAAATGTTATCTCCTAGATAAGCTGACCACACTGTGCGGTTGTCTTGACTTGTGCAGTAACACTTGGCCTCTGTTTCTATGGGAAATAACGGAGTGGAAAGGGTACTTTCTGAGACATGATTAAATTATCTCCTTGGAGGTATTGCCTGTGTATTACTACCACAAGCAATGGTGTCTGGGAGGGCATCTGAAGATGAACGCCTGGCAAGTGTCCCCTTCCCGGCCAGGCACCATCGGCACGTGGCCGCCTGACACAGGAGCACACGTGCCACGTTGTCGTGGTTTAGCCCCAGCCAGCAGCTCAGCACCACGCAGCCGCTCGCTCACTCCCCCTACCCCAATGGGATGGGGGAGAGAATCGGAGGAGTAAGAGTGAGAAACGCTCCTGGGTTGAGATAAGAACAGTTTAATAATTGAAATAAAATAAAATAAAATAAAATAATAATAATAACAATAATATACAAAGCAAGTGATGCACAATGCAATTGCTCACCACCCACCGACCGATACCCAGCCAGTTCCCGAGCAGCGATTGCTGCTCCCCGGCCAACCCCCCCCCCCCCCAGTTTATATACTGAGCATGACATCATATGGTATGGAATAGCCCTTTGGGCAGTTTGGATCAACTATGCTGGCTGTGCCCCCTCCCAGTTTCTTGTGCACCTGGCAGAGCATGGGAAGCTGAAAAGTCCTTGACTAGCATCAGCAGTACTCAGCAACAACTAAACCATCAGCGTGTTATCAACATTCTTCTACTAAATCCAAAACACAGCACTGTGCCTGCTGCTAGGAAGAAAATTAACTCTATCCCAGCCGAAACCAGGACACACATCCTGGACTGACAGCTGAGCCACGGCGGGGACAGCACGAGACCTGATTTAATGACCAGGTGTGCTGTGTAAGACTGGGAAAGGCAAGGAGCAGCTGAGGAGGGTCACGCTGCAATGGGTTGTAAAAGACTGGCTTGAAATAAAAGATCTCCCCACGCCAGAGACGTACTTTATATTCTTGTGACTTGGGGGAATTAGGTATTCTCTGGGGCTGCCCAACCACTCTGCCTTTCTGTAACACTTAGCCACTGTCCACTTGGCATTTGAGAGGATGCCAGGGACTGCATTTGGGCTTGTCCGGTATCCGAGCAGTAGGAGCACCTGGGGTTTCGCTGAGGTCCAGAGCGCGTCATGGGATAAGCTGCAGCTCACCACCGAGCTTTGGAACTATGTTCTTGGTAGCTGTTTGTATATGTGTGCCAGTAAAGCAGCACAAACCTTTGCCTACGAGCCCTTCATGTGCTTCCTCTGCTGTTCCTGCGCTGGTTCCCCAGTGCAAACACACAACATGTGGGATCTTTTCTGCAAGCCTCGGTGATACGTGACTGCCAGCATTAATATAGCAGGAGAAGCAGCATAACCATCTGCAGCGCTGACAGGAACCAGGCTTGATCCATGAGAGCACTCTGTATTTTCAGCAAGGATCAGAAAAACAGCTTACCAAGAAGTAAACCAAAAAACTCATCATTTAATACCCTTGCCTTTTCATCTCCTCCCCAGGATATGAATCTGGACCCTGTGATGTTCTGGCTTTTATTTTATTCAGCTGTCCAGAGGATGAAATGACTGGGATCCCCACTCCAACGAGATAAATGTAGCTAACAGGCAGGTAGTGCCACCGCCAGCAAAGGGCCGAACCTGCTCTAAGGCCTCCGAGTGATCTGTGTTTGGTGATCTCTGCAGATGGTTGAAGTGGCTCATCTCCTCTCTAGCAGAAATTTTTTATGTTCTCCATAGGCGAAAAAAAAAGGAGCATAACTGCATAAATTACCAGTGGAAGCAATCTCTTCCCTGACAGTCTTCCCTGTCTGCTCTGCTCCTAAAGGACCAGTATATACTGGCTCTAATCAGGCTTGTCTGCTCGTGTCGGGAATTTCAAGAAGAGGAGGGAGAGGAGAGACTCTGCTTTCCAACCGGCAGAAAAATCTCCTGCAGCAGAGATTGCTCCCGGGGGGCTCAGGCCCTTTACCCTCATTGATCAGAGGAAAAAGTCGCTCCTAGGCATTACCCAGTTACCTTGGCCTTCGTTTTCAGGAGTAACAAGACCACAACTGCCTCCCGCTGAGCATCTGGCTTGCTTACATTTTAACGAGACTGATTTTCAGCTGGGAGGTACTTGGTGCAGCTTGGATGTCGTCCTGCTTTTCCCATTGCCCAGGCAGGGCCGAGTGTGACCGTCTTCGTATCACACAGGCCAGTGCAACCACAGCAAAGCAGCAGAGCTTCACTCTTGATTTTCAGTGCAGGGAAACGGGATGATGAAAGTGCCCTTTACAGGTTTCCTGTCCTAATCCAGAGAGAAATCGCTCTCATTTTTCACTGAAGTTAAGGAATTGCAGGGGTTTGTAGATTCCTTTAAAGAGCTTGCAAGCCCTGCAGAGGCAGTGTCTGTGTTCTGTGTTTTAGCACCTGCAAAAACCACTCAGATCAGCAACTCGCCAGAGCTACAGAATACATAAACCTGGTATTTTTGCATCTGCTTAGTATGTGCTGTTAGTGGGAACCAGCTGAGTAGGTTCATGTCTTTTTTGCAGGAGAAAGCAGATGACACAAAATCCCTTTCCTTGTATTTTTAAAAGGAGGCCAAGCAAAGCCACTTCTCTCTCCTGCATAAAACATTCAGCAGGGCCCAAGCTCATTATTTTCCACATTTTTGGTATAAATCTCTAGAAGCAGTGATCGCAGCTGGGAAAAACTGCAGCCGACCAACCATGAGATGCTCATTTGGACCGACCTGTCCCCTCCAACAGTTTCAGCTGAGGTGGGACCAAGCGGCCCCTTTGGACTGGGTGTGCATGTAAAACTGTTTTCCTTGGCATCGACTGGTCTTTCCCAGCCCTCACACAAGCCATGAGGATTTGGGGGCTGCCTGGGGAGATGAGATGAGACAGAAAAGAAGAAAACACCAATATTGAGTTGTTAAATGTTGTCTGAACGGCTGGAGCATGACTTGAGCAGGGCATGAAGCATCGGGTGAGAATACTGTATTAAATTGTTTCCTTTTTCTACTTGGGCACCACCTGCTGGCATGTAATTAAATCAGCATCGTCAGCTAGATATTAAACTCTCTGCAGCCCCTGAGAATATGCCAGTTTTTTTCCAGATTATTAAGCAAGGTACAGAGGAGAATATTTTTAATCACCTTGTGCACTCCCTGTACCAGCGCTTAGTCACTATAAATATATTCCCTTATACATCCCTCGTGTTTCTAAGATTGCAGTGGAGAGCTCTGACGGAGAACGTTTTTCTGGGCATTACTTGCTTGTGCTGGCAGGCAAAGCCAGGCATGTGCATGGCACAGGCACCCAGCCGTGGGGCTCAGCCCGGCTGCTCAGCGCTTCCCATCCTGCCAGCGGAGCCCCCCTGGACCTGCCAAAACACAGCCAGGAGAAACACGGTACTAGAATGACACTCCTGGGAGCCAAGGCTACTTAACTTGCTATAAGCCCAAAATATAAAATCATGTAGCTGAGAAATAGTGGCCCAGCTCACCTGGGCATCCCAGGAGGGGCTGCAGTAAGAGCACAGCCCAGGGGCCAGCGAGGCGCTCCCGGCAGGGGAGGTCTGCAAGGGGCATAACCAGGAGAGGACTGTGGTCACATCCTAAGAACTGCTAACAGGTCTCGGGGAGTTTTGACTTCATATCTGACATGGATTCAGCTTTCTTTACAATGTTTCACGCAGGAATAGGAGTAATCCCCATGCTCAGCAGTGTAAGCTCATTCAAGCTAGACTGGCACCGTAGAGCTCATCTGCCGTCTTCAGCGATGGTTCACCTTGGGTCCTCCCTCTTCTGCCCTCAGTAGAACAACTCCCTGCAGCCAGGGCTGGTTTTGCACAGGTACAAGTGGCTTCTTACCAGCTTCTTCCAGCTGCAAAATATGCAGCGTGCAAGCAGCTGCCAGGAGGAAAGGAGACGGGGCTGAGGGACGGGCAAGGGAGAACGCACTTAGGGAGTGAAGCAGTAAATAACCATGCCGTGGTTTCAGACTGGCCAGCTACAAAGCGCAGTAATCCACTGCACTGAAGGGGACACAGCGCTAGCCCACAGATGAAGATAGGGATGTATCCACAACATGGGGGCCTGATCCAGCAAGCCTTCCTCTTTAGGAAGGAGGGGAGGGATGAGTTTACTGGCTGGCAGTGCTTCCCCAGGAGTGCAACAAAAAGGGAAAGAAAGGGCAGCTAACACAGCTGGCTTCTTTTTTCCCCCAGCACCCAAAAGCATCTGCTGGTGCATATGCTGGCAGTGGCGTAAGAGGCAGCACATAGTACCCAGTGTTCATCCCAAGATATTTCCTACTCAGCTTTTGGCTAAGAGCTTCACAGCTGGTCCCAAACATGCTCTTCTGTTTCTCCACGTTGAGGGAAAAAGGATAACCAGAACTTGGATGAGGACGACTGAGAGGAAATGAGAAGTGACATCCAAATTCCTCGTTGCTTACAAGATGTGTGTACACCACAGGAGGAAACAAGCCAAAAAGAAATCAAATTAAAAGCTATGCTTGTGAGGAATTGTGCTGAGAGTGAAAAACCTTCAAACTATCATTTTTGCTGCTGTCTGCTTTTGAAGGCGTGCGGTCTCACAGGACCCCAGGTGCTTTGGGGGAGCTGTGTCAGATGGCTCTGTGAAGGGGCAGGGAAAGCCCTCTGAGAATTTATACAATATCTGACTTCAGCTGGCTGCGGAATAGTGTGACACTTATAAACAGGGGGGCTTTTGGGAGCCCTAGTCTTGCTGCAGGGCAGATCTCTGTCCATTTTCCTGGCTACGGCAGCAGGGAGATACAAGAATAACTCCCTGACCCCAACATGCATGTGAAGCGCCCCAGGACCCATGGGACAGGCTCCCATGGGGGAGGTCAAACTCAGGACCTTACTGCAGGGTAAAAGCCAGCCTGCCCGACCAGCCGGCTCCCACTCGCTCTGCACGGGATGCACGTACAGAGCACAAAAATTAACGATGCTGAGAGAAGGGTGTACAGCCAAGTGTAACCCTGCCACATGCCAGCCCCATGGCACGCAAACCATCTGGGAGGCCCCTGGGCCAAACGTAGCCCCTTCCCCAGGTAGCACGTGGGAGAGCCAGAGCAGGGGGAAAAGCAGCTTTTTGGACTCAGGTTGCTGGTGCCTCACGCTGCTAGGGTGGCCATGGAGAGCAAGGCCATCCTGGACCTGAACTTTTCAACCCCAATGCTCCAGCTGGCTTATTAGGGACACAGTGCTTTCCTCCTTAGCTCATTTACTCACTAGCTCATTGATAAAGAGCTTGAGCAAAAGCCCTGCTTTCAGATACCATCACGGTGCTTATCAGCCTCCCCAGAGGAGAGAAGAAAATGGCAGTCAGCTCCCCAAATGGACAAGTGTCACTCTGGGGCTGGGTTATCCTGAGCATGCTTCAAAAGCAGCATGGCCCAAGCCAAGCAGCTTCCCTTTCCTTGTCCTACATCGCTCTCCAGAGCAGCAGCTGCCCGGCGAGACCTGGCTGCACAGGGAGCTGATCTGCTCCCCAGGAAAGGCTTCTCCTCACACCAGGTGCTGGGAGATGAAGTGTGGGGAGCAATGGTGAGAAAAGAGGGTGGCCAGGAGGCAGCAATTTAAAGAGTCACTTGTGTTTTCCTCTGCTGATATGTCTGTTGGGGTTGGGCTCATTACAGGGCCCCAAGTCTGGGTAAGGAAACAGGCAGGTTAACATTATCCCCATTTTAGAGAGGGCAAACAGAGGCACAATGGTGGCATCTACCACACAAGGCACTAGGCCAGGTTCACAGCTCATCCATGCTACCCATTTCAGTAGCATCCTTCCCAGGAGCCTTCCAAGAGGCAAAGAGCATGGTCCAAAGCCTCTAGAAAAGAAATAAAGATGTTCAGTTTTGATAGAATTTCTGTTATTAAAGAATAAAATTCACTCAGAAGGTACCTTTGCAAAAAAATACCATTTCCTAGAGAATTCTTTGTAAGAAGTGGAAGCTTAAGGCAATCAAAGTAGAGATGTTTCTTCTTTATCAGGCATGGGAAGAAAAAACAGGCATTTAAAAGCAACTTCTGGGAAGGCCCCTGCAATGTGCGGGTGTGTAGAGCTGCAGGTGGGATTTGTGCAGAAGTGACAGAGGAGTGATCAGAAGTTGGTTGAAGGATTTCCTTACGGCCATGCATCTCTGCTCGTGCATGGTGATGGGGCTTTTACTTGGCAGCCCTATTGCTGTCTGTCATTCAAAGCTGTTTCAGATCCCTGTATTGGTAGGAGAAAAGTTCTCAAAATGGTCAGAAAAAGGGATTTTTCAAACAGAAATGTGAAATATTTCCTGGACTTCTTCAGCATGCAGAGAAATACATATCTTCACATCCTCCCTGCAGTAACAACATCCCTCCAGCTCTTAGAGAGACAAAACAACTCCCCCAAAATGGAGCTGTACCAGCAACTGCATTTAGGATGAAAACTGCACTTGCATCCAGAGGAACACGGACTTCCCCCAGTCACTGTAATGTCCTGTGGGTCTGAAGGAGATGGTTAAAGAAGTGTGGACGGAAGCGCCAAGATGCAGTACCTAGTAGAGCTGCAATTTCTCTGCCAGATTCAGCTGAGGGGGAGCGGTGCAGCTCCCGGCAGGCACCAGGCAGTGCTCAGCACTGCCTAACCCACAGTGGGGAGCAAGCCCTCCCCCAGCTGCTAGCCCTCCTTGCTTTGCCTGGGAACTGAACATGCCTCCAAGGCAGCACATAAAAAAAAAAATAGTGAAAAGGATTTTAAATGTGGTTTGTGAGCAATAAGGCTTTCCCCATGTTGGCTCAGTCTGACAATCTCTTCTCATACAAATTTCAAAGAGGGTTTTTGCCCTAGTGAAAATACAGTGAAAGGCTCTCTTTTTATATGTTTTTTAAAGCCTATGCAATCAAAAAGCTCTTTGAAGCTCCAGGAGCCCTAGACATTGTCTAAAACCATCTGCTTCTATTTTTCTGCTGTACTTTTCCTTGATGGGAAATGAAACCAATCAAACTCTTGTTAGGGAGGAGAGGCGGGACAGCCCTGCACCGACAGGCTGAGTGCTGGGCTGGGACCCAGCTCTGCCAGGAGGGACCGGTGGCACCTGCACAAACCAGCACTGCTGAATTCCCAAAAGCCAGGCACCATTTCCCGTACTGCGGTGGACAGGGTTTGATCCAGCTCACTCAGGATGACTGATAACGGCTGCAGCCACTTCCCCAGTTATTTGCTGTCCCCAGCCCTGAAGCTCAGCTCCCCAAAAGGCAGCAGTGTTTGTCACTCACCCTCCTTTCCGGCAGGTCTGGATGGGGAAGTCTCTCCAGACAGGTAACGCTAGAGGACATGTTTGCCCTCTCCTTCCCAAAGCTCAATCTAAGGAATCATAGAATTGTTTAGGTTGGAAGAGACATTTAAGATCATCCAGTCCAACCATTAACCTAACATTACCAAGTCCACCACTAAACCAGTTAAGGGTAGAGTAGCAATTTCATGTTTTCTGGCTTGGTGGCTGGATCATTTATAATGAAAGTAAAAACTAGGAATCATTAAGATTGGAAAGGACCTCTAAGATCATCAGCCCAACCATCACCCCAACACCCCCATGCCCACTAAACCATGTCCCAGAGTGCCACGTCTACATGTTTTTGAACGCTTCCAGGGATGGTGACTCCACCACCTCTCTGGGCAGCCTGTTCCAATGCTTGACTACCCTTTCCGTGAAGAAATTTTTCCTATTATCCAATCTAAACCTCCCCTGGTGCAGCTTGAGGCCATTTCCTCTTGTTCTATTGCTAACTACATGGGAGAAGAGACCTACACCCACCTCACTACAACCTCCTTTCAGGTAGTTGTAGAGAGCGATAAGGTCTCCCCTCAGCCTCCTCTTCTCCAGACTAAACAACCCCAGTTCCCTCAGCCGCTCCTCATAAGGCCTGTGCTCCAGACCCTTCACCAGCTTCGTTGCCCTTCTCTGGACATGCTCCAGCACCTCAATGTCTTTCTTGTATTGAGGGGCCCAAAACTGGACACAGTATTCTAGGAAGTTTTTCCCTTGGCTCAGCCCCATCTGTGATGGAAAGGAAAGCTTGAAGGACAGCAACACCAGCCTTGGAGAGGCCCCAAGGAGCTGCCCGCACCATCCCCATGCCCCTAGCAAGGGAGGAAGATGCTGGCCAGCCTGCAGCCATCACAGCCATCAATTTGAGTTTACCATGTTCAAGCAAGCTGGAGAGAACATCTGTGGATTTGTCATTTAAAAGCATTTTAATGGAGGAAGCCCATTTTTCAGTGCAAAAGCAGAAGCTCAAAGAAATATTACAAACTGTGAGCATTACTTTCTGCTTCTTTCACAGCAGGTCTGAGCCATCTCATCTGGTGCATTATGAAGAAATTATTTTAGGTTTCCTAAAAAAAAAAACCCAACCCACAACACCAGGAGTAATAGCGCAGCTACCTTGCTGCTTCTCCCAGGAGGTAATTGCTTAATAGGAACATCTCACTGCCTTCAAAGAAAAATAAAGTCACCAGACCTGTAGGTCTTCCTCCCCAACTGTTCTCTGCAAGTGCCTACAGCCACTGCTGGTAATTTCTAGCACCCTGGCTGCTAATACATCACAGCTACAAAAATAGCATCATTGCAAACCACCTCATTGTGTAAGAAAATATTATTTACTAAGGTGGAATTGATCTTAGTGGCAGCAGGGTAGCCAGGACAGTCAGAGCAGATCCGGCCTCAACAGTGGCCAGGGCCGGCACCCGTCTGTCACCTGGGGGTGATGGGGTACCGTGCCATGCAGGTACCATTCAGCTAAAAACCCAGCAAGCAAAACGAACTGGGCTCAAACATGCAATGGGAAAGAGCACAGAGTTCCTTGGGCTGTCGTTCCTCCTCCTGTACCCCCAGGCCAAGCAGAAGGTGAAGTGGAAGGAATGAGTGTCCAGACTGAGAGTGTACAGGGGAAAAGCAAATAACATCCTCAAGAAAAACACATTTAAGCAGAGGATAACAGGGAATATTTTATGTAAATGCGGAAAACCTGCTCAGAGGCAGCGCTGGGGCAGGTAAGGGGGGAAATGACCCTCCTTCCTCACCACAGCCCCTACGTTCCCACAGAAATCGGACAGGGCAAAGCTGGCATTTCACAGCCTCAGCCAGGTTTTCACCAACACTGCTACCCTGGCACCACATGTGAATCCTGAGCTTAGAAGCTATTGGAAGGGAAGGGACAACCACAGCTTTGCTCCTTCAGTTCCTCAGCCCTTTTACCTTTCTGACATCCAGCCCCAGCTTTCAATGATCCCGGTTTTTGTAATGGCAGCCTGATTTCTGCTCTCCTCCAGGTCTTCTCAAACAGCTTCAAACAGCCTTTAATCACAGCTCTGACTGCTACAGCTGCTGGCTTGTGGTCTCCCTGTTTCTCTGAGGACGCTTTCCCTCATCCTGCTGTGTTAGGCAGGGTAGGACTTAAAACCAGAGCAGAGCTCTTAGTCCTTCTGTGTCCCCATCGTGTGCTCCCAGGCCATACATGGAGGTTTCCTGCCCATTGGAGGTGGGAGCTGGAGCCTCCTTCCCCTGGATGTCTGTCAACTGAGAGGCAGCATTGACATGCAACACCTGCAGCATAAAAACTATTTGGGAAAATGAAATTGCGGGGAGTGGAAAGCTCAGTGTAAAATTTTGTACTCAGCTTGAGACTGAAAATCAGTGTGCTCTCCATTCACTTACCTGATTTCTTCCCTCCCCATTAGCTCTGAGAGGGCCATCAAAGCATCACAGCTGAATATATTTCCATATGGAGACCGGAGGAGTGATGATTTGGCATTCAAAATGGATACAGTTTATGCAGCAGGGAAGAAATTTGGGGGAGAGAGACTTGGCAGTGAAACAGGAAGGCTATAAGATAAAGATTCAAACACCCCCCCCCAACACACACAGAAACAACAGAAATAATTTTTAACAGCAAGGCCCAGGAGAAAAAAAAAAAAAAAAGAATTATGCCAAACCAGATTGCAATGCAGCGTGAGCTGCATCTAGTGGCCATGGAAAGTAGTGATTTTCTTTAGGGCAGCAGTTCAGCTTGGTAGAAAAAGTAATAACCAAGTCCAGGAGTGGAACTAGTGCTTCTCTCCTTGCTGCTCAAGTTTGGAGCCCAAACTGCAATCGTCCTGCCTTTGGAAAAACAGCAGCTCCAATGAAAAGCCACAAGTCCCAGCATTTCAAACAGCACTATTTTGGGAGGTGCCATAGGTGTCCTCCTGATGCAGGCTACTGTGGCCACCTCTTTGGGGTCAGCCACAATAAAAGAGGCAGCTGCTGCCTGCACCGCTCCCAAAGCGAGCAGTGTGGGCAGGAAGGCAGCAAATGCAGAGCAGAGCAAGGCAGCTGCGTGCATTAGCCAAGATGCCCAGAAGGCCGACAGCACAGACTAAGCGAGCCTCCGCAGCTTCGTATTCTGCTCAGGGCTACGTAATCCCTGGCTGCACATTATTAGGATCCTCAGCATTTCCTCCTCTAAATCTTGACAGTATACTGACAACTCAATTTGAAAGCCAAGGTGTTTCCTTGATGCAGGACTATTTCTAAACAGGAGGCAGAGTACATCAACCCACGGCACGATTCATTACCCTCGACTCAGAATATATGGCATGTCAGGGATAAAGCCATGAAGTTTTGATTTATACAGGCTAATCAAGGAGAAAGCTATTAACCACGGGGCAATGGACTATTAAATAAAATTACAGAAGAAACATAATGTCAAAACACCTAGTTCTGACTCTTGGAACGCATAATTGCTCTTCTTATCTACCCCAAGTCTTCACTGTGAAAGTTAAAGCAATCCCTCCAGCTCAGAGACAATTTTAAACACATTGCAGACCTGATCCAGCTCCCATGTAAGCACTTAGAGCGTGGCAAAGTGCTTGAAACTCTGAATAATGTCACCAAAGGGCTTTCTCAAGAGTACTTAATAATAGTGAGCTCAAAGATCAAGACCTAGGTGCTACCTGCTTCAAAACTGTCAGTAAATTGCCTTTGACTGACAGTAGGGTTAGTTTTGGGGGGCACAGGCTGGAGGGATGCTGTGCATGTTGCCGGAGTGCAAGAGCAATATCCATTGTTGACAATATTACACTTCTGCCATCTCCATCCAACAAAAACTAGTCCATCTGAAAGCTGGGCATCTTTGTGAAGAGAAGGAAGACAAGGGCAGCTAAAACTGAAGAGCAAAAGAGAAATTCAAAGCAGCACAGAAAGCCGTCAAGAGCCATATGTATCTCTATAGATCCACTATAACAGCTATACCCCGTTATAACGCAGATGGAGCAAATGATGAAAAATCCCAACCCATGGACAACTTCCATCCCCATGCCCAATATTAGGGCTAGCTTTAGGGACCCCTCTCTCCAGGGCCACCTAATGCCTTTCCACTACTGCCTGGCTTGCTCTCAGCCCTCACGCTGATAGAAAGGTGCCCTCCCTGCTCCATCCCTGAAGCTCCTTCCCACTCTGGTCCCATCCTGCCCAGTACCACTGAAGCCTCTACACCTCCTCCCACGGTGTGTGCCTGGTTCCTCCCCAACGTGATCAAGACAGCAGGTGCTGCTACTTGATTTTCCTATCCTACTATGTCTGTGGCAGGAACTTTCCTAGCAAGGCCATCGGCCACCTCCCTAAGCCCTGTTATTCAGCAGGGAACCACTTAAAAGAGCAAGAGGATGGGGACTCAAGCAGATTTCAGTGTTCTCCCACAGCAGGTTTTAGAAACCTGGCATTGGTGCATAGCAGATCCTCTCTCAGTCCCAATTAACATGTTTTGCTATAGCTATTTGTCCAGGGCTTTTTTTCCCCCTCCTCCTCTTCTCTGGTTTTGTGCTTAGCTTACCTGTTTTGCTTTTCTGTATCTGTTCCTCCTCCATGAGGCAGACAGAAAGCAGAGCCTGAGAGACTGGGGAGTACTCATCACCAAAAGAGCGAATGCAAAGACACAGCCCAGAGATGCACAGAAGGTCAGCCTTACCACCAGCCCTCCAGCTGCAAATTCACAGAAAGGCATTTCTGAATCCCACTTGGCAGCTTAAAGAAAATAACTCACAAGTCAATCAACACAGGTAGCTTGTTCTGAATCATATGTGCAGTGTGGTAAGCAAGGGCACATGGAGCAGAAGTAGCAATATCATCCTGCCTGCCCTTCCCAGAGCCTTGGGTTTATCTGCTCATGCAGCAGCACAGAGGCCAGGGACTCTGGGCTGTCCCAACCCCAGCCCAGGGCTAGCTCTGCTCCAGCCTTCATCCTCTGGGATTCTCTCAGGCTGATACAGCTCCTGGGGCTTTGCTAGGGACCTCTGTCTCTGAACTCTCCACACCACCACCACCATTTTTTTGGAGAACTTGCAAACCATATTACAGTTCCTCCTCTCATCTCTATATTATCAGGTCTGCTAACGGTTGTCCAACTGGCTGCACAAGTAAGTGCTCTGTTGAAATCTAAACAGATGGATTTCAGTACTCTTCTTGTGTAGACTGGGTGCTAGCTTAGCAGAGATTAGGTGTGATAGGAACCTTTACAGACAGCCCACCCTCACTTAAGGTGAGTCTAACCTAGCAATATCCTATAGCATCTCTTAAGTAAGATACATAAGAAGTTTGACCATAAAGCAAAAAACCTCCCACCTTCCTTCTCTATCCCTTCATCATATCTTCTCATCTGGCTCTCCCCAGCTTTCCTTTCAGCCTAAATCATATTGCTCTTCTAACTCAGCATCTACTTCCCAGTAACCAACTAACTTCTAAGCCTCTTTCTTCTACTCCTGCCCTATTCCCCTTCCAAAAAGTCAAAAGATAGAGCCCTTCTGTAAGCATCTCCTACCTGCCTTTTTAAGGGTTTGTTGCTCCCAGCCAAGTCAGTGATTGACTTTGATTCCTGGATGATTGGGATCAGCTGAGGAAGGGAGGGATCAGTGATCCATCACAGATAAAGCTGAGCCCCTTCACCCAAGGAGGGTTTACTAGCCTGAGCTACAGCAATTTCTGCTCTAGACTAAAAGCTTTCTGAGCTGAGGAGCTAGTGCTGTAGCTATGCTGCTTATAGAGCACAGCAATGGAATAGGCTGGAGATAAATAAGTGAACTTTCACTTTATTTTTGCCCTCTAATATCAAGGTATGGTGAAGTTCTATTTCTTGCAGTGATTAGCTTTCAGGATGAAGGAGCTGGGTGCTGCTCTGCTCACAGCATTGATTTCTTTTCTTGCACTGTAAGTTGATCTTAAGCCTTTTCTGAGGTTTTTTTTATTTGAAAGACTGCCCATGTTCTAATGGGTTGCTAACAAGCAGGCCTACAATTTACATTCTGGGTTGTGCTTGGTTCCTCATATAAGACAACTTTGTTTCCCAATTCTTATGGATGCCTAAACACAAGGATGAACACAAGTACTGGCCTGGTCCTAGTGACTTTGGAGTTACTCTGAAACATGAATGTTGGCTGTCTCAGACTTCCTGCATGGTGTTCAAGGGTTTGAAAAAAAATCTCTAGCATGTATTTCTTTGTGCAGGGAAGTAGTTTCCCCTTAGTGTAATACATGCATGCTCGTCTCCTTTGTTTCACAGAGGGGTTCTGCTGTCACAGGTGGATTATTGCTCTCTCTCCTTTGTATCAATTTTCTTAAACTATCAGCCTGAGATCTCCTGTTGGTTTTAAGCTCTGAAGTAATCTCCTGGTATGCCTAACCTGAGCAGCTGTGTGGCTTTTGGGGGCCCTGGGAAGCTGCAGGAGCGGGGTCTTGTTTGGGTCTGTGCAGCAGGGGCACTAACAGGTGGAAGGAAGGAGAAAGGACAGGAAAAAGTCTGCTGATATCAACCCCAGGCTGGTGGAAATAGTCTGTGAATGGCCTCTTGGGTTCCTCTGATTGCTGGATATCTGTGGTAAGGGAAGATGTTGGTGACAAATCTGTCAAATAAGGTTTTCTCTTAAATCAATAAAACTACTTTCCTCTAAAAGGGATTTCTTGGTGCTGCCATACAACTAGCTTGAGAGAAAAGAGCCATCAGGTTTAGATGTCAACAGTGTCAGTTTAATGTTAGAGGGAAGAACTTGCTTACATGCCAGTCCTGAGTCACTTCTCCCTGTTGTCACATTTCTGGCCAGACCAGACATGAGAGGGGCCATTGCTTCTGCCCCTCTTTGTCTTGAAAAGTCTCTTCAACATTGGCTGACTGGAGAGTTTTGCTGCTCTCTGACACTGTGGTCTTGGCTGGCAATCGGCTTCCTCAGGCCTGTGGTGAGATTTGGGCATGCATCTTGTTAAGAAAGCAACAGGACAAGCTGGGGATGGGCTGTACCCCTGCAGAAACACCAAGCTGGTTCTTGTACAGCCTCTCCTGTTGTCTTTGCTGTGACAAAATTTGAGGCAGGTGCTGTGGTAATCCTGGTTATGTTAAACCAAACATAATAGTGATCACAGAAACCAGCCAGGTCTCTTTACTCATTATTTATCTTTAATAAAAATCTGTGACAACCCCTTTATAGCACTCCCTACCTGGACTCTGTGCCCTTGACAGTACTACCTCTTCCCATTCTCCAGGTGGAGTAAACTGAGGCAGGGATACTCCTTCCCTCTGCAGGGCCAGGAAACAAGCCCAAGCCTCCCATGCCCTAATTTCCTGCATAAATGGCAGTCCTGGTTCTAGTGTAGGGAGCAGGCAGAGGGTTTCTCCTTCCTCTCTCCTGCTGCAAAGGAGCAGAGGGCTCTGTTCTCTAGTGCCCTGTCCATTTGCTCTACCCTGACCTGTTCATGGCAGGAACAGTTCCGCTCTCATCCTGGGGTAGCAAAATTCACTTTGGCCCATATTACTGAGACGTTTTAATTTTCGAATGGCTTTATCAGTCTGAGAAGGCTGATTAGGTGTGCTGAGGATTACAGCTTGGATGTCTGAGCTGCGAGAGAAATTTCAGATTTGCTCCCAGTCCACTGGAGAACATATTTTAAGTATGCTGAAAATGAAAGGCAAGCACTCTAAAAGTGGTTTTGATCATTGATACAGCAGCCTGAGGATGTCCAGACCCCTTACAACATTGTGAAGCTGTGTCAATAATTTGAAGCAATAAGATACCATTATGGCTTCAGCATCAAAAGCAATGTAATGGCTCTTTGCTGTCAGCGGGTTAAAGGCTTTCTCTGAACTACAGTGTTCTCAGTGGAAGACATATATAATGAGCCTGGCATGGTGCAGTCTGTCACAGCTCATTCAATGTCTGCAGTAAAGCAGACCTACCTCAACAGTCCCTAACGCAATATTTTTCTAGTTGAAAATGCTGTTACAGCACATCAAAACTGTAAGTTGGGGAATGGGAAGATTTTAAGGCACCTTCACTGGGAAAGGCACAAGTGTTTTCGTAGGTCAAGGGGGAACTTCCCATTGTGTTATTTGTTTTGAAATTATTTTGGAACATATAATAGAAAGTAAATGGTAATTCAATAAAAGTCAAAAACTGGAAAAGCCATTGAATTCTTTTTAAAGCATTTGGTGTTTCAGTGGCTTCCACTGCATTTTCCAGTCTCCCCTGCAGCAACCTGGCCAGAACAGAACAGAGAACCTGCCTCTTCCCCTTCAGGCAGCCTTGCAGGGCTTCAGGATCACTTGATATCTCTGGACTTGATTTTGCAGGGTGGGCACAGCAGGCAAAGACTGTCAATGAGGTTAATATTGCTGAATTCGCCTGCTCCTTGCTGAAGCAGCCAGGGCAGCCAAGCAGTGGAGCTGGGGGTCCAAGAAGGCTCTTGGTTTGGGAGACCCATCTTACAGGAAAACTAACTCTTGGCAACCTGGAGAGGTTCTAAACAAGCTCATCACCCCGACACCTGGAAGTGTGAAGTGTCCCGAAGTGTGCCTGGTCTGGCAGAGCTGTCACGAGCTTCTCCAAACAGGGCTGAAGATGCTCCCAAGGCAGGAAGAGATGCCCTGTAAAGCACTGAGTTTTCATATTTGATCTGTGCCAGCTCTGTTGAATACCACCAGGTGTGTTAATAAGAGTGTTAAGGTGTTATCTATTTTACTGGACCTTTGGAAGAAAAAGATGGAAATGAAACATACCACTTAGGCTTCCTGGGAGAGCTATTATTAAACCAGCTCAGTGCTTTTTTCCCAGATCATAACCCTAGTTGTCTTTTCTATTCTAATTCAAGTGGGAAAGTAAGATGGCATTGTGTGGCCTTCAGTCTCTCTCCTATTTGTACATGTGTCTCAGGAGATTAATTATATATGATAATGTAATTATAGAAGTGAACAAACAAGTGCATTGTACATTCCACCCCCCCCCAAAGAAGCTGCAGTCTGTCATCAGGACACTAGATGGTAGTCTCAGTCCAGAAACGTTTCAATGGATGCTTGACATTGCAGCGACAGCAAATCCTGGCTGCTTCAGTGGGGTTTGCTCCTTGCAACACAAGATTTGAGGTAAATCAGTTGTGATGTGGAAATGTTATTCAAAGCTGAACTCTTTGCAGTTAGGTGTGGAAACTGGTAACCAGTTCCCAGCTGATTTCCAGAAAAGGAGATCTTGAGTCTGATAATTTTGCACTTAAACATTATTGATCTTCCTGAAAACCAGCGAAATATCTATTTGTGATGGTGTGAGCACAAATTCTGACCAAGAGAGAAACCCAGTCCCTAGGTATCTCAATGACTGGAGTCAATGTGATGCTGAAAATGTTAGTTTTTTTTTTTTTTCCCCTTCATTTGGAGCAGGTGTATGGGCAAGTGTCACCTCAGACCATGGAAATGGCCTAGCTTGTAGGCTATTATGTGAAGGTGTCCTATTTCACATTTGGAATGGACAAACTGTGACCCATGGAGCCATAGTAATTTTATCATATGTGATTACATTGCTATTGTCTACTTTGCATAAACCATGAAGTACTCACTGACTTGCATTCTTTGCTGTTAGGGCTCCAATATGATTTCAGTTCAAGCCTATTCTTTGAAGGAGGTGGGCTAAAAACTTTGATTTGTATCTTCCATATTCAAGCCCCAACACTGTTGTGAGACATTCCCTTTCATCACCTGCTTCTCCTCCCCTTAAAAGTCAGAATTTTTAAGGCTTATTTTACAGTTACTGCAGGTCTATTTATAAAAAATAAAATCCACATATGCCATTAAACTTTCAAGAACAGAAGAATTCGATAGCAGCACTGAAGCAGAAGAGACTTAGTTGGCTTCGTTTCCCCACTGACCAATATTCAGGCTATTTCAGATGTGCTGGCTGGGGAGGCAGCTTCTTCCAGCTTTCCCCAAATCAAAGAAAGAATTCCCTTTGACACCAGTGATGTTAAGGAAGACTCACAGCCATGTTCCTGCTTGCTTTGCTCAGTTATGTTTCAGTGTGAGGTTAATAAAAAATGCGTGTGGGATGTGGAAATAACCGGTTTTAATTATTAGATATCATAGATTGACTGAGAAAGGAATCCAATTCTCACTCTGCTGAGGGACTGGGAATAGAATGCAAGGAGAAATCAGGCATATGTTACTTCTAATGTGACCATTTTGGTTTCAACAAATTGCAAGCTAGTATTGATTTCTATACATAAGGTACCAAAAAAAAAAAAAAGAATTACAAAACTTCTCAGCAGCCTGAAAAGCCAATATCGACCAAACTAGAATGGCATTTAGGAGAGCGATGCTTAGCTGATGAAAATAAATAGCAGTAAAATAGCTTCTCACTTGTGATTTTTATCTAATATTGTAGCAGGTCTGTAATCCTTTGCAAGTGTCATCTAATGCATCACCGGTGACTGCAGAAATGTGCAGAATTAATAAAGAAGGTGCCTGGATGTGGAATAGCTACCCACCTCCAATCTTCCTGAAAGGTTTCAGTTTGATGTATGATATTCCTCTGATGAAAGTATAAAATCTATTAGTTCACAAAGTGAGTCTTATTCTTGAGTTCCAGCAAAAGAAGCCCTTTGCTTGAGGCCTCAGTTTCATACCATGGATTTGTCCTTATCCCAACATTCACCTTCAGCTGTGAAACTGTGTGGTCGTGCTATAGGACTTCTAACAGGAGCAGCTATGGGGTTGCAAACATGTGGATTAGAATAAAATCTGGTTTAATACTTTGCTACCTCTAAATACCTGAAGCAAAGGAATGGAGTAACAGATAGTAGAAGGGTGTGAATTGTCAGGCTGCACATGAAGGGAACTCTAGCAAGAAGGGGAGTAGAGCATGGATATGTGTGACTGGGATGCTGGGAAATAAATGGGGATGTCCAAAAGCCAAAAATATGACAAGCATCCCCCAGAAGAGTGTTGGATTTGTTCCTCTGGAGATGCCTTCCCCTAGTCATCCTGTCCCTAGAATACTACTGTCCTAGCATGAGACAAGCATCAGTAGTTTTTAAGGAACAGAAAGAGAAGTCTTTCTCACTAACACAGGCTAATCATCATTTTGCATTTAACAACCTTCTTTGACTACGTTTTGGTTTCTCTTTAGAGCAAGGGAGCCAGGGTGGATGGATGGGAGAGCCCAGGGGGGTGGACATCAGTAGAGCACAGCATGCAGGATCGGTCCATTGAAAACTGCAGGTGCAAAGACAACTTCCTGGTTCCAGAAGGAGAGAGCCTGTGGAGCAGGTATTAGGTCTCTGAATGCATCTGCCCAGTGTTTAACACTTCTAATGTTCTGGTTAAAACTAGGGCTCCTGGTCTCTTCTCCCTTCAACAGGTCCCAGGTCTCCCTCAGGTTCAGCGGAAAGTAAAACCAGCAGGATGTTCCTTGTCTCCATGGAGCACTCCCCAAAATGCTAGGCTCTTTTTAAAGGGAATTTAGACCAACAATCCTTAGTTCCTTCAGTAACATACTCTACTGAGATGAGAAATCCCTACTAGGCAAGTGCCACTGTAATTTTTAGGCTCAAGAGGTATAAACCAGTTTGTTGTACTGATTCTGCAAGGATGTAAGCTCTTGCTAAGTATGGGAGGTTGTTGCTTGCAGTAGGATACTGGTGTTTCGAGTTCAACAATGCACTTTGCCAGCTTTGAGCTTGAATCTTTATCTACTTGTGGCCAACTGCAAGCAAGAGTGGCCCCATCCCATGGGTTACAAATATTACTGTTTGACTGGTATCATAGTTTGAAAGGAAATTGAGGTGAAAAGCAGCAGGTGTTGTGTACAACCAGACAAAGAAAAAGTTCAGGAAGCCTCTCTCTGTATCTTCAGATCAAGATGAACTTTGATAAACTTGCTTATTAAAAAAACAAGCACCATTTTTCTTCCTCTTCTGACTTGCAAATTAAGCTAAACTCGCATTATCAAGTCTGATTGGAATTTATTTTCAGCTGAAGAGTTCACCACAGACTTAAAAGACTAAAGCCAAGATCATAATTGCATATTGTGGACTGCCCCTGCTGCAAAAGTTTTCCTGATTTCAGAGCAAAAATCTACTTAGTGAAAGGGGTTTTTGTACTAAATGAACAGTTAGAAATGCAGAAGTTGATGTTTCTCATTCAAATGCAGAAAGGATATTTTGATTTGAATCCCTCCTCCCTCCCTTTGAAATGCTATTTACCTACATCAGAGTCTAATAAGGTTAATGTGTTAGATGTTCCCCCAGTGTAAATTGTATCAGTGGGAAGAATACTGCCTGAATAGAGTCCTCCAGCTCTATTCATTTGCTTTCAATGTGTCAAATTAATTTTGCCACATGGGTAATAAAAGCTGTGCTTCTGTGTATTTCTGTAAACATTGTACGATTTAGAAAGTGTTTATGATTTCTTTCAACAATGAAACTTAAACTGTGCGCAGTTCAATATCAGCGAGTAATTTCAGAAGCGACTGAGGCATGTAATTGAGTTTGTCAGTGTAATTGTATTTTGGAATAGATAGTGGTATGTTTTTTTTAGTCATTACTGAGTCTCGTATTTAGTGTGCTGATTAATTCTATTAGAGGAGTTAATTAGACTGAGAAGGTGGGGGTGAGAATGGATACAAATCACTTTAAAGCACTGCATTTAACTCAGAGTTGATTATTCTGTGCATAGAGAAATGCCGCCTCTCCCCATTTTGGACTCACGTGTGTGATTAGAGCTCATCAGCGCAGCCCCGCGCCTGCTGACAAGGACGGACGATGAGTATGGATGCAATTCTTTCTCCTTTCAAGTGTGAACTTCCAAATTGAGGCACTGCGGGGTACAGAGTTGACCTGACTTAAAAATAATAAGCTCCTGTGCATACTCTGTAATAATAAGAATAATAATTACAATATCTGTATTTCTGGCACAGCCTCTTCATATTGTTTCCTGTAAAGAACAAAAGGCAATAAGGAATAAACAGGCACCATTTAAGGGCATTCTGTGGTTTTGCAGACTTCAGAAAAGCTTGGGCTCAAGTCTTGGCATGGGAGATTCAGCTTTTCCCCTGAAAAAAGACTTGGATGCTGGAGGTCTGGCAGCTGCAATATCTGCCCCGGAGGTGCTTGAGTCTGAATGTAGAGCTCTGTTGGTATCTCCAAGCAGGAGCCGGCACTTCTTGCCCACAGGCAGCTGCATGGTCTCTGCCTGCACCAGAAGGGTGGATGCTCTGCAGGAGTTGGCTTGTCTAGAAGAGGGAGCTGAACTTGCAGCTGCGTTGAAAAAGATTTGTAGATCTGGGCTGGTGGTAGACATGAACCATTTTTGGAGAGCATCACTAGCCCTGGGATGGCAAATGGAGGGGAACGGACAGACATTAATTCTCCCTACCTGTTGGCTGGGTGCTGTGCATAAAAAAGTACAGCTTTAGGAGTGGCCATGGAGGAGCTTATGTGGCTCTTAGTCTTCTGCATCTGACCTAGCTTGGACCAAACCAGATCAAAGTGTGGGCAGGCTGAGCTCAAGCCATTCTACACCTCTCCAAGCCACAGCATGCCCCAAAGCACTTCTAGGTGTGAGATGGGAGGGACTGAGGAAAGCAGGGATGGAGAATTGAAATAGCCTCCTCTAAAGCCAAAATACGTGAAATAAATACATACAGAATAGATTTTTAAGCAGCAGTGTGTAATTTCTGAATCACCTGGAATCTTTCCAACTAGACAAACACAAGACACTGTCAGAAGAGCATTAAAACATGCCTTGAGGCATCAACTGAGCTGGACAAAAGTCAGGTCCCTTTACAAATGAAATGTACATATTAGGAGCCGGTGTAATTTTCTGGAAAACAGTCTCAGTCTGAATAGACACGAAGGAAGGATACTGTCAAACGAAGCAGCAGTCAGGACTACACAAAACCCAGGTCAACAGCCTGTACATTTTCAAGAAATTGTGATGCTGTGTCAGGGAATTGCTCCCAGGCTGCCTGGTCAGGCCATTATAGTGCTGTCAGTAAAAATGCCTCTTATCTTCCAACTCTTTCCACGTACAGATAAAGCAGCCGTGGTCAGTACAGGGCATATTTTAATAAGATTCAGAGTGGTAACATCTGGCAAATTCACATGTCATATGCTTCTCCTTCCCCATGTACAAACAGCTTGTGTTCCCATGCTTTTGTGTTTCCCTTAGATACTGGCTTTTCTGTAACGGAATACGAATGATAGGTTATCGGCTGGGAATGGCAATGCATCTCACGATGGCACGATATGAAAAAATGATCAGAACCTTTCGCCGTTGGGAAACTTCATATCGGAAGCCAGCTCTGATAACCCTTTTGAGAGAAGAGCTGGCAAGTCTCTCTTGCTGCAAAACAGAAGGAAAAGGAAGAGGGCCCTGGAAAGTCACAGGAGGGTGAACAAGAAGTTCTTGTCATCAGCTTCCTTCTGCTGCTCCTGGGAAGGACCTCTCAGCTGCCTCTCACCAAAGGGTTGTGCTCCACAACGTCAAAGAAAGCACAGAAGAAGTCTCGCAGCCAGAACTGAGAGGAGACTGAAGAATCTCAGTAAAGATTTAGAGGTGCATGGAGGGAGAAGGCAGTGGGAGCCTCATACAGAAGAGCAGCAGCATGGCTGCCCAGGGATGTCGTGCTATTGGGATAAAACAACATCTTTTTGTGATGGCAAATCACCTCCTGACTGTTGGGCTTGGCTGCTGGGTTCAGTGGCTATTACAGCAATGGTCCAGGCCTTTGCGTGTCTACAGATGCACATAGGTGCCTCTAGGGATAGTCTAAAATGCCCAAGAAGGTTTAGTCTCTGCAGTTGACAGGATTTATGAACCTGAAAATGTTTAGGCACTACTGAGACTCCCCGGATCCTGCTTTACTCACTTTTGTATCACTGCAATCCCAGCTTTGTTTGACTGTTAACACCTCAGCCCAACATTTAGGCCCACCATTGTTTTAGTCACCTCTTGTGCTTGATTATAATCCAAAAATCAAGCATAGTGTACAGATGGGGTTTGCACTTGTCCAGGTTGAGGTATCATTGGTGCTGGACTGATGCTGTTCTAATGTAAGACTTCAGGTGAGCATCCAACAGCAGTACAGGGCACCAAGTCCCTGAACACATTTATGCAGAGCTTTCCAACCCCTTTCAGTGCATGGACCTCTGCAGCTTTTCCAGGTCTTGTGTTTTTAAACTTGCTATCCACAACCCTGTTTGCCTCAGTTTCTTTCAACAGACCACTCAAACGCTGGTGCTGCTGGCTGACTACCTCACACAACCACGGCCCTGCAAAATACCTGATCCCCGAGTAACACAGCTACTTTTGTCTCTTTGTCAGCAAGAGCAGCATTTTGACAGCTAAAGTGATGAGCCACAGCACAGCAGCGAGGGGGAGAGCTGGGTCTGAAGGGCACTGATAGCTCAGCTGGGCAACGCAACACTGCCCCATGGGTCCTCCGCCGGTCGAAGAGCTACGTGTGTCCCCGCAGGGACCTCGGCCTGCTGGAGACATGGTGAGTCTTCTGGAAAGAGGTAGTGGGGCTACCAAGCTGTCAAAGCCACTCACCCGTACCAATAATGCTGCGTAGTTTGGGTTTTGTGAGCAGACCCGTGTGGTGTATGGACAACCGGCCAAATGGAGCTGGGTGCGGACAAAGCCCCGTTTCCTGCTCTCCTGGAGCTGCTGTTTCGCTTCCCTCCAGGGGCATTGCTGTGGGTTTGCCTTGCAGTCAGTGACTCAATTACTAGAAAATGGAAAAGGATGACTGAGGCTAGGCAGCCTTCCTCCCTTACTGCTGACCTCTTCCTTAGGGGCAGGGCAGCACACACACACTGTCTCCATTTCAGATTTAGGGATGCGAGTCTCCATGGAGCAGTCACCTCCATCCACTCCACTGCTGTCCCTGGCCCTGCAGAAGGGGAAAATGAAGCAGGACTTTATGTGCTCTTACAGGACATAGGCGGCAGTGTGGAGTGGTAGCAAAAAGGGATGTGCAGGAGTTTTGGGGTAGGCAACGTGCGCCCCAGCAGCTGGCCCTTATGAGAGTCTGTACTCCTTTCAGTCCTCTGCTCCCTGTCCCTATGCTGTCATCCATGTACTTTGGTTTCTTTGTCCTTCTCTGAGTCGCCAACACAGATTGAGACTTTTCTTTGAATAAAATGATACTAAAAATGAATTCTGTCAAGTACACAGTCCCAAACACACAGCACATTTTTTTAAAGCAAATTGTATTGTTTTTACAGTTTACATTTAAAAAATAGCTGTAGTTTACACGCCGAAGTTCAGCTGTTCAAATAAAACCTTAAGCTCCGTTCTTCAGTGGCATCTCCCAACAGGTAGATTGTTTTGGCCGTGATGGCTGCTCTATATGTCATTGCAAGCAATTCCCATCAGCCATGCTCCCCGGAAGCCGGAGAAGGAATTTAGCTGATAAAAACTCTGAGCTGAGCAAACAGCTGGCAATGAACTAATTTTCTAAAATATTGTTCCTCATCTGTACCGAAACAATTGCAATTTATTTCTGCCAGGAGGCTGATGGAGCTGAGCAGTGGAGGTGAGGGTCACCCTTAGGCTGGAGCACACGCCTCTCCCAGGAGCCAGGGCTGCCGTGGCTGCAGGGCACTGCTGGGTCATGGCATCGGGATGGAGGATCCATCCATCACTATGGAGCAGGGAGGAGTCAATGTCCAGCTCTCCAAAACCATGAAATTCAAGGAAATCCAATTTTAATTGAGTCTTTCCTTACAAAGGTCCAGCAAAATAGCCCTAGGGGTCATGCTGGGCCTCCACCAGGATGGCCTTGGTCTCCTGCTGGTCCACACTGGTTGGAAGGGGAGGGACAGTGGGTCCAGTGGTAATGTTGCGCCCACTCCTTCTCCTAAGAGGGGACTACCCACCCTGTGTTTCATTAACACCGGTTGCAGCCTTTAGAAGGGACCAAGTCTGTTAATCCTCTTTTTTAAACAGAGGAAGGTGCTAAATCACCAGGAGAATGACTCAAACAATTCGGCGGTCATAGGAACCTGGTGTCCCGGCTCCAGCCGCTCTGCAGGAATGTCAGGGATGCTCCTCTGGGACCATTTGGTAACGCACAACTGTCTGGGTAGCTTAGGGCCATCCTGTTGCAAACTTTTTCTTAACTCTGCTTCCTGAGTTAACTAAGTCATTGCATCAGCCCACAAAATGAGCTGAGAACAGATGTGAGTTATTCCAGTGTCAGGGGTTTGGACTATAACCACAAATGCAGGCATAATTAAGATTTTCCTCCATTTCTCTTATGTGCTAAATGGAAATATTAGATTAACACAGCTGTGCCGTAAGACTAACTGCAGAGAGTCTCTGGAAGACGTGCCTGCATGGAAAAGGTCATTACATTGCCACTGGATCGTTATTTCACTTACTTTACCCAGTAGTTAAAATGCATGTTTTCTGTCTTTCCCAGACCGTTCATCTTCTATTGTCCAGGCAGCCAATAAGGCAGAATAAATGAAGATCATCAGAAAGCTGTACATTTTAAGGCTTTCTATCATTATGCAAAATCTGTATCTTCATTAATCACTTTTTTTCTTAATGAATTTGGGGACTAGTGTTTCTGCTGCTAAGTACTCAAAGGAGTTATTAAATTTCTGGCTGTCTGGTTCCCCCATCTGTTTCCATAAAAATTTACTGCAATTAGTATTTCAGCAAAATTTCTAAAAACTGCCAGGTTTCTTAAGAACAGGGAACGCTACTGTAAGCATGGGGGGGAGCTTATGGTGTCTGAGTGGCCAAAAGTGATCTAAAATCCACATTAAAGCAGCCTTCCCTGTAGTTTGCAGGAGGGTTAAGGCAGCAAAAGGGAGACTGACAAAATGAGGGGAGGCTGGAAAAACTGCTGCCCATGCAGGTCCAGCTGTCCGCTGCTGGCTAGATATTAGGGTAATATTTAATTAACTTTCATTTTTCTGAAGGAGGCAGCTCCAGAAGCACATGCAACAGCCAGGGAAGTGGGTAGGGGTGTGCAGCACAGCTACTGAGCACGCAGAGGGGCTATGGGGCACCAGGCAATGGGGTGGCAGCTGGAAGTTAAGCACCAGTCCCGGGGGTAAGTACTGGGCATGGGACTCTGCTTCCTCGCATGAGAGCCCCTGGCCACTTTGTGTCAGGGGGCCTCTTGGATTTTATTCCGCTGAAGCTGTGGCCAAAAGCATTGCTGCCCTCTCCCTGGCAGAAATAAACTGCAGAATATAAGCCTGTGCTTCTGCAAGAGTGTAGCAGGAGCCTTTGCCTTGGTATGTGCACGTCAGGTGTTTAAGGAGGCTGGCGACAACTCCGTCTCCTGGAGAAGGAAGGACCAGTGTCACACCTCTCCGGAGCATGGAGCCACGCCACTCTTCTACACTCATGTGGTCTCAGGGAAGGTCTTTTGCTCTGTACTAATTTCACAGTTCTGCAGCTGTTTGTAATAACATGGGATAAACATCTTTTTTATGGCCAAAAGGTTATGTCTTGTTCCTAGACTCTGAATTAACAGGCCCTCTCTGCCATGCTGTGCTCCTGTGGTGCATCACAGCCTTTTGGGTGCTGTGTGTGGCCATAACATTGAAATTCCCCCTCCAGATGGCCTCCCTGGCCCCACTATGTACCTGGTCAGTGTCAAATTAAATGGATCCTTGAGTCTTTATATTCACTATACTTATGCCAGGATAAATTTTTGCAGCTGATAAATTTCCATCTGCTTTTCACAACAGTGGGACAGGCCCAGTTTCTCAGGAAGGAAGGGTTGCAGGGTGTTGTCTGAGCTGAAGCAAAAACGACGATCCAAGAAGGGCTGACTGACTGGAAGGGGTTGGCTCCGATGTGCCAGAATTGCCCAGGAGAACGATAATAAACAGAATGAGGAGAGCAATTGCTTTAATAAATAAACTGGAACATGTGTGTGACTGATATCGCCAGGGGATGATAGATGCCAAGAAGTCTGTTTTTAACATCTGCTCTTCAGCAGCCTTAATACATTATGACCAGATCAACATATCTTCTGCTGCTGGTGTCAGGCGGCCTATAGGAGTTAGAGACTGGGGAGGGAAATACATGCAGACAAGCCATATAGGCATGCATACATATGCACACACAGGCATTTTCGTACACATGCCTTGTCGTACCAGTGGAAGGATTAATAATGTGAAATCGATTCAAAATGGCACTTAAGTAGCCCGGACAAAGAGGACCCACCAGTGGCTGATATTCGTTCCCAATGATCTCTCTTTTTTGCAGAGTATAAGCTTGAGGATTGCCATGTTGTTGGCAGCTCGTATCCCACTTGGTGCATCCATAGATGCAATACGTTCTTTATCATACTGCAGTTAAAAGGCTTTTCATCTCTTGCCAAGGCTTTTATGTGCTGCAAAGGCTGAGGGAAGCAGGTGAGGTGCTGCAGGCATAATGGTCATTTTGAAAAGCACTCTTACCAGCCTGCAGCCATGGGCAGGGAAGAGCAGAGAAAGAGAGGAGCAGGGAATGAAAAAGGAAATGGAAGGAGGGCTTGGCGCTGAAAACCCAGCTGCCATCAAGCTGTTGCGGTGCTGGCAGAGTCAGCAGTGGCAGCAGCACGGGCACAACTGTCTGCTCTCTCCTCTGCTGCAGGGTGTCGTGCCTGTAGTGCCTGGGAAAAGCACCACGTGGCTGCTCCTCGGCCTCCCCAGCTTGCCCTCCAGCCCCGGAGCTTCAGCCACAGCTGAAAGTGGGTTTGAGAGAAGGTACAGGACTGTGAACGAGCTGAAAACTGGGTTGAGTGAAGGTATGGGACCGTGAACATCCGTCGTTCAGGCACAGTCGGGCATTTCTTTTGCCTGTGCTAGGTTTTTCTGCTCAGCCCATCTTCTTCACTTGTAGTGGAGATGCTGGGGAACACCGGCAGCATTTTCTCCCAAGGAAGAAAGGACATGAGAAAACGGTTCTCTTTCTTCACTCAACTTACTCTGCGAGCTCGGGGGGAGTCCATTGAAGGACTTAGCACAAAGATTAATGTTTGGCCTGCGGCATTAAGCAGAACTTGTTCATTTAAGACAGGACAGTGGCTTGGAAGAATAGGAGGTTGTGACCTCTCTGATGCAGCAGCAGTTCTTCTGACAGAAGGTGATAAATAAAAGAGTCAGTGCCAGAGTGTATCTGAAAGCTTTGCACCGAACAATGTGAAAAATGCTTGCTGTGACCCCAAGAACCTTTACATCAAGAGACCTCCTGGGCACACATGGGGAATAAGGTCTCGTTTTAAGTGCTGCCATCAGTGGGTTGTATGGGGATAGCAGTAACTCTAAAAGCATGCTTCATTTACTGCAGATGTCGGATTTTTCCCTCAATATCGCTCCAAAGTACCTAATTTAATGACAGACGTGGACTTGGAAACTGAGGAACTTTCAGCTTTTGTGTTTATTTAGCCACTTACCAGAACACCAGCTGGAAACGGTAGATTTCAGATCATTTTTATTTCTGTCTAAATAGCAGGGTTCTTTCAGAAAGCCAGGTACTCTGCTGGGTGTTACTATAACTGCTCACAGTCCAGTCTTCGCTATATTACAGCTGAAATATGTAACGGTGGCTCCTGCTTCTTCCAGGAATCAGAACCAAAGTTTTCAAGAATTAATTCCTAGGACAGCAAACTGGCCTGCCTTAGGCTTCACGCACATCGCAGGCTTTGGAGGAAAGGTGGTCAGACAGCTGTTCTGGGGACAGGTCTGCTAGTAACGTCAAAGTCCACTTGTTTGATCATGTCCTGATATGAAACCAAGAAGTGATCCTCGATAAACACAACAAAGCCTAAATTAAAATAAAGTACTGATAACCCACCAGATTATCGTAAAAATCATAAGTTAGGACCAGAAAACCAAGGGGCTGCCTTAAAAATCAAAGGAGGTGGAGAAATATAATACATTCAGTTTCTTTCTATTTTTGCCTGCAGAGCCTTGAGCTTTTCACTCAAATGAAAATGAAGACTAAATTAAATGAAAACTACTCTAACACCGCCTGTCCCTGGGGACTGAGGCAGTTCAGAAAAAAATCACAGCGTTGCAGGAGAGCTGTAATAAATTTGCTGGAGTTGGCGACTCCGCTTCGATGTCAATCACTATGCTGCTGAGGGCACATGTGACAGGGCAGGACAGCACGGTGCTTCCCACCTGCAAACACCCTTAGCGGTTCGAGGAAGAGCTGAGCTGCCTGAAGGTGGTTACCGATGCTGAGAACGTGAGGCATCATCACATCCTCTGCTGCTACGTCCAGAATCTTCCCAAGTGATACGTTCGCAGCCAAGGAAATCTTGAAATGAAGCCTGCCGATTTTCCGGCTCTGCATGCACCGTAGTGCTCTCCAACATTTACCCCTCCTCCCTCCCCTAGAATCCTATTTCCCGTAATTTCAAGTGTGGTTTCCTGCTGGGTGAGGAGTATGTGAGGACTCTGTGCCAAAATCCTCTTTGCAACTTTTGAAACCACTGTGGATTTGAATGCCCTTTGTGGAGAGGCCCGAGAGAGACACAAATACAAAACACAAAAGTGTTTTTGACGGGATGGGAGTGAAAAAGTGACATTTTCCCTGCCACGGAGAGCGAACACACTTCTTGGGAAATGGCAGGAGAGATGACCCTGGCCAGGAGGCTTCATTTGTTTCCCTGCGCATTGCTCCGATCTGCTGTTCCCAGGAACGGCCCGTGGAACGGCGTCAGCAGGACCACGCACGGGGCGTTTGCGCTGCAGACATGAATTGAGGAAAAACCCCAAGCGACTTCAAAAATGTTTTCCCCTCAAAATACTTTTTTTTTTTTGTTTTCCAGTGGACTTCGGCTTGCTTTCTGAACGGGTCCCCGCCACAGGCGGAAGGAAGCACGGCAGCCACCGGAGCACCCACCGGCCCCTCAGGGCCGCCCGGGCCCAGCCGCACCTCAGGAGCGGGGGCAGCAGGAAGCACCTCTTCCCCCTTTTTCTGGAGCGGCACAGCTGCTAGCACACAGCAAATCACCATTAAGCAATAACTAATTAATGCTTAGCGTTAATCTCACTCCTGGTGAGACCTCATCTGGAGCCCTGCGCCCAGCTCTGGGGCCCTCAGCACCAGAAGGACAGGGAGCTGCTGGAACGGGTCCAGAGGAGGCCACAGAAATGCCCCGAAGGCTGGAGCCCCTCTGCTGCGAGGCCAGGCTGGGGGAGCTGGGGGTGCTCAGCCTGGAGAGGAGAAGGCTGCGGGGAGACCTCAGTGCGGCCTTTCAGCCCTTAAAAAGGGGGCTGATAGGAAAGATGGGGAGAATCCTTTTAGCAGGGCCTGTTGTGACAGGACAAGGAATAATGGATTTAAACTAAAGGAGGATAGATTTAGACTGGATGTAAGGAAGAAATTGTTTACAGTGAGGGTGGTGAAGCACTGGAAGGGGTTGCCCAGAGAGGCAGTGGAGGCCCCATCCCTGGAACCATCCCAGGCCAGGTTGGCAGGGGCTCTGCGCACCCTGCTCTGGTTAAAGCTGTCCCTGCTCGCTGCAGGGGCTGGGCTGGGTGAGCTCTAAAGGTCCCTTCCAGCCCAAACCATTCCATAATTCTATGACAACTGACGGGTGCTTTCGCCCCCACAGTGGCAACACTTGGGAGCGAGGCCCCGGGCCCGGCCCCGCGGGCAGCGGGAAGGGCGAGGCTGCGGGCAGTGGCGTCGCTGCCCGCCTTGCGCATGCGCGGCGCGCAGGCGCGGTGACGACGCGCTCCCGCCTGACCGCGGGTCAGGGGCAGCAACATGGCCGCGCCCGTGTGCACGCCGGGGGCACGGCTGGAGCGGGGGGTCTAGTCCCGTCCCGTGGTGGGGAGAGCCGGTCCGTGCCGTGCCGTGCCGTGCCGTGCCGTGCCGTGCCGTGCCGTGCCGTGCCGTGTAGCCGTCTCGTCTCGCCAACCCCCGCATGGAGCCGCGGGAGTCCTGGGCGGCCTTGGCGGTGAGTGCGCGGGCCCGGGCCTGCCCGTTGCCAAGGCGACGCGGCGGCCTCGGCTGCCGGCCCCGCAGGCCCGAGGCCGACGCCGCGCTAAGGGGCGGCGGGAGCGCGCCTTGGTCCGTCTCCTCTTGGCTTCAGCAGCCGCCCCGGGGCGGGGGGTGCCGGGGCCCTGACCCCGCGGCAGCCCGGCGGTGCTCCGGCTCTCCCCGGGCCCAGCCGTGGCTGCTGCGGTGTGCGCGGTGAAGCGTGTGCTTGGGGCCGCATTTCCCGCCCTAAAAGCTACTTCTCAAGGTGTACTCCCAGCAGTGTCGCATGCAAGCGGTAAAGCTTCCAGTCTCCATAGCTAGGGTCCTCCTTGGAAACATCCAGCACTCGCTCTTGGTTCTGTGTGGAAAAGCATGGATGCGCTGGCCTGGGCTCGCGTGAGCAGAGCTGCAGGCCTGTGCCTGCTGGGAGAGTTCAGCTCCCTGCCCCAGATACTCCAGGGGCAGTCGGCTGCCGTCCACGAGATCATGGTTCAATGCATTTGAATTAGGTCCTGGTTTTATTTAATCGCTTTGCTGGAGTTAAGTTTAACGGGTATGTTCAACTCCTGGTAAAGGTTTTTCAGCTGTTCGATTTCTGATAATGCTACTGTTGCTGAAAAGTGGGGGAGAAGGTGCGTTCTAGTTGTCTTATTATCTAAAAATCATTACTGTTTTGCTGCAGATGGCATAGCCACGCAGGTATTGTCACCCTCTGGCAGATGCTCTATTAGTTCCTTCATGAATTTAAATGACATTTAAGATACAGAACTTTGAAAACTAAAGAAGCAATTAGTAACTTTTGATTCATGTTTTAACAGATGGCTAGATTAAATCTGATTAAATCTGACCAATGTTATTTTGAGCAGATAAGGATTTTGATGAAAAAGAGCAAAGAAAAATCAATGCATGCAAAATAGCCAACTAGATTAAAAGAGTAATTAACTTATTGATTAAAACTTTAGTAGTAGATAGTGAACACCTCTGTTGGGCCGGGGGGGGGGGGGGGGAACAACAAACCAGAGTAACACACATGTGATTTGTTTTCAGGCAGAGTTAAAAAAATCTGTGCAGCTGTTTATTGTGTGCTGTTCTATATGAAGTAGACTTCAAACTGTGTTTTTTGTTCTGAATAACAGTGATTCTAAATAATGTCTCATAATGGATTAATGCTAACTATTAATTTTTCTTTTCTTTTTTTGAAATGAGTTTTTCTATTTATTTCAGTCTCCTCCTCCTGTTTTTGACAAGTAATTCTTTTCTACAGATCAGACATGTCCTGGGGAAACTTAAAAAAAAAAAGTCATCTAGAAATACAGACAATGGGAAAAAGACTGAGCTTTAGATGAAACTATTTTTTTTAGGGTGTGGTTTTAAGAATTGCTTTGGATAAAAACCTTCCCAGTTTCCTTATGACTTTGAAAACATCTTTATTTAATATGATTTTTTTTTTTCCTGTAGGCTTTTGTCAGCAAAAGAAAATAAAGCAGCTTTACTTTAGGCTTTGTTCAACAAAGGAAATGGGGGGTAACACTTTAAATTAAGAAGTTTGCTAGAAAGATGTGCATGTGCTTTCTAGAGATGCTTACAGGGAAGCAGAGTTGCTGCTGTCTTTCCCTGATCTTATCACACAACTTCCCAGAGGTGCTGGTCATTCTGTGCTGTGTCACCTTGATAAGTGGCATGCGCTGTCTTGCTTTTACGTGTAGTGGGTAAGTGTTGCATTGCTTTGCTTGTACTATTCAAAACACTGAGATTGTTTTGAAAATACGTTAAAAATGGTTTAAAAGTTGTAATATCTATTACTTTCTCTCTTTTGTTGAAGATTCCTTGTTATAGCTGTAGAAGCTATTGAGGTCTGTGTAAGACAGTCAGTTTATAATTTGACCTCAGAAAGGATACGGTCAGTAGTGCTTTGGTTTAGGCATGCCTCAGTTACTCACCTAAGCACCACGGCTTCACCCCTATGAGTATTAATGCACTTTACTCCATGGTTTTGTCTTGAAGGCTGGTGGAATTGCTGGTGTCTGTGTTGACTTGATCCTTTTTCCCCTGGATACTGTGAAAACAAGACTGCAGAGTCCTCAAGGATTTAGGAAGGCTGGTGGTTTTCGTGGCATCTATGCTGGTGTTCCCTCCACTGCTATAGGATCCTTTCCAAATGGTAAACTTTCTTTGGATTACACTTTGTCGTCTTTAAGTGGGAACTTATACATAACTTAAGTATAGGACATTCATGTCCATGGCTTCCTGTCCTGCAGGTGACTGTTTGGATTCTGTGAGCCCATGTCCAGCTGTGAAGAGCACTTTCTAGAATTCTACAGTATTGAACAAACTCTTTGAGCAAGCCTGGAATGAAGGCTGCTGCATGTTCACTCTGAAAAGCCACCCTCGTTCCTTGGAAACATTCCTGGATATGTCTTCATAGAATCATAGAATGCTTTGGGTTGGAACGGACCTTTAGAGGTCATCTAGCCCAACCCCCCTGCAGTGAGCAGGGACAGCTTTAACCAGATCAGGGTGCTCAGAGCCCCGTCCAACCTGGCCTGGGATGTTGCCAGGGATGGGGCCTCTACCACCTCTCTGGGCAACCTGTTCCAGTGCTTGACCACCCTCATTGTAAAAAAATTCTTTCTAATGTCTAGTCTAAACCTATTCTTCTTTAGTTTAAATCCATTATTCTTTGTCCTGTCACAACAGGCCTTGTTAAAAAGATTCACCCCATCTTTCCTGTACACCCACTTTAAGTACTGGAAGGTCGCAATAAGGTTTCCTTGCAGCCTTCTCTAGGCTGAACAATCCCAACTCTCTCAGCCTGGCCTCATAGGAGAGGTGCTCCAGCCCTCGGATCATTTTGGTGGCCCTCTTCTGGACCTGTTCCAGCAGGTCCATGTCCTTCTTGTGCTGAGGGCCCCAGAGCTGGATGCAGGGCTCCAGATGAGGTCTCACCAGAGCAGAGGGGCAGAATCACCTCCCTCGACCTGCTGGCCACACTTCTTTTGGTGCAGCCCAGAAAGCCAACCGTATCCTGGGCTTCATCTACCAGTACCCTACTATTCATCTACCAGTACCCCCAAGTCCTTCTCCGCAGGGCTGTTCTCAATCTCTTCATCCCCCAACCTGTACTGATACCGGGGGTTGCCCCATCACAGGTGCAGGACCTTGCATTTGGCCTTGTTGAACCTCATGAGGTTCACACAGGCCCACCTCTCCAGCTTGTCCAGGTCCCTTATAAGCCTGTCCTTACTTATAGGGGCACCCTAAAGCATTTCCAGGTGCCAAAGAGGGCTTGAGTCTTGCTTGCCCTGGACACTTTTGTCATGACGCACTCTTTCATGGCATTGGAAATGAATCGAAATTCAAAGTGCTTGAGCACTGGAGGTCTTTGAGCTACTTGCCCTGGGGATACTATGTCTGTCTTTTTCTCCCTGGAAACAAATACAACACTTAAAATGAGAAGACATTAGGAATACTTTTGAAATGGAAGCTTTAAAAAAGTAAATGCTTGTAGTCCCTGCAGAGAAAAGGCATCTAAAATTCCTAACGCCTTTGTCCATTTTGTCTTTGTAGGGAGGGATAAAAAAGCAGCAAGCTATGCTGTCAGTAGTAAATGTTAGGAGAACTTTGCTGACAAATCCACCGACACCTTCAGATGTTTGATGTCCTTCATAAGATGATATAAAAAAAATTCAGTTCTTTATCTTGTCTGCTCTGTTATCTCCTTTTGAAGTGATAAGCATCTTTTGATTAGCAGAAGGCAATTCACATAGCCCTTCTTTACAATTAAAATCTGTTCCCCCGCAAGACATGTCAGTTTTTTCAGGATTTACATCTTCAAAATCTGAACTGTGGTTTTATCTTTCCAACGTATGACTGAGAACTGAAATTATGTTTAGGAGGAGTAACCCTTAAGGTGCGAGTGCCTTTGTAGTTGACTGTTGCAGTGAATAAACACAGCTCATGTTGCTATGCTCAGTTTAGTTTTGTATGTTTCTTCTTCACTGGACAGGACTTTTAAGAGTCTTTTTAGATAGTCTTTTAAGAGTCCAAGCTTTTAAGAAGCTTGGAATAATTTTTTTATGGAGCTAAAGTGCAGAATATTAAACTGATAATAGCTAGGAAGAAGTTATTAGTAACTGCTACTGAAACAGTTTTGCACATTGCAGGGTAGCAGACTTGTATCAAGTACCTTGATGATTTTGGTTGGTTTTTTTTTTTTTTTTTCTTTTCAACTAATCAACTGATTTGAGTGGTTTGGTGGTGGTTCCCCACCCCCCCCGCCCCAAAAAATAAAGACCATCCAATTCAACCAAACGACCTTCTCTCTGCCCTTCCTATCGATAAATATGGAAGACACTGTTTTCTCAAAATCTGCTGGACATTCATGACTAATTAACACATCTTTCCTTATCTCAATACTAAATATGGCCTTAAGTCCTAACATGTTTGATATTAATGGGAGGTTAGCCAGGAGCATGAACTTCTGAAAGAATTATCCCACAGATTATGTTGATACTGTTGTACTTTTTTGGGGTAAAAATACCCTGTTTTCAACTACAGTTGCAGAATAATAGGTGACAAAATCCACCTCTAAATGTTTTTGTGCTAGTTCTGTAATGGAGGAACAGTTAAATGACTGCATGTATTCTTGAATTTCAGCTGCTGCATTTTTTATTACCTATGAGAATGTGAAATCCATGCTGCACCACAGCTCTACATCTTACTTGACTCCAGCAACACACATGGTGGCTGCCTCCCTTGGGGAAGTGGTAAGAAAAGTTGATATATTGTGTGTCTGTGCAAGGAGAGGAAACCATTTGATTATGAAAACTTAGGTTTGGTCTCATATCTTGCTTTTTTGAGTGTTGACCATCTTGGTGCTTATGACAGTTCTTACAAAAATATTACTTATTTTTTAATGAAGTGTTGGCACTTGTAAGGATTGTTTCAAAGTGAATAAACGAGTTAGTAACAATTCTTAGCAGGCCTGTTGGCTGATCTTGCAAAGTCAGTAGATAGTGGAAGTGTGGATTGTTCCAAAACATGAATACACCTTCACATTGTAATGTTTGTGCATCAGTGTTAACATTCAAGAATGGCTTTTACAGACTTTCAGCTTCACATGGGGTAGTCATAGAAAATATTTTTATTTAAAAAAATAGCCGTAAGACAGTGATGTTATATGTAAAGTAGGTAGGTGCCATCATCTGAAACCCGTGCACCTTGACGTGTAAGAACCAGTATTAACTAATTAATAATTATCTCCCTCTCCTTCCCTCTGTGCATTCACATTCAGCCAACACCATTTACCAAAATATTTTATTGTATTTATAAACAGATTCGTCTAGTAGATGTACAAGTGACATGACAGGATAGGGCAACTGGTGGCTGTGACTTTGCTTACCGAATGATGTGTAATGCTTTCCTGATGAAGCCTGTCTCAGTGGAAAGTGTCATGGGTAATCTAATGAAGCTTTTTTCCCTTGGGATGGACATATGTGTATTTTAGTGACAGCTTTTCACATGGTCTCTCTGATAGCTGTAGCCCTTAGTTTAGTGTATTGCTTGGGTTATTGCAGGATAAAGACACATGTGAATAACGAAAATAACTTCTATATACAAGCTTTTTGAGGACTCTTCCCCCCCCCCCCCCTTTTTTTTTGGAAAAGTTGCTGTGTTTCTTATCCATTAAATCCATTATTTTGTTTATAGCAGGTTCTGGAGCTGCAAGTAATGGCTTCCTTTGCCTAGGTTTATACAATACCCAGAATAATTGGGACCAAATTCTGTTGAACACTTTAGGTGGTCATTAAGGAAGGTCACAAGAGGAGCCTCTGTTGTTTTCATGTCTACATTGCCCTTGCCTTGTTAACAGCATGGACTTTGCAGAAATTGCGTGCGTGAGTGGGTGTTTTTTTGGTTGGTTGTTTTATATTGTAAGTTACAAATGAAATAGCATCAACCTGTTGAATTTAAGTAACAAAATACCTCTTGCCCTCATGACTTTCCAATCTGGTATATCTAGGCTGTTTCCCAGCTTATATGGACCACTCCTTAGAAATCTTTTTTTTTTTTTTTTTTTTTTTTTTTGAGAAGGAAAATTTTTCAGTACTAAGGAAATATCAAGGCTATATTTGAAAGTGACTTTATATTCCAGTTTAAGATCATAAAATTAATTTCATTGCCAACGTGCAATGCCAGGATGACTGGACAACCTGTAGATCCACAGAGCTGAAAGTTTAGCTCTGGCAAGAGCTAGTACGTGACGCTCTGTAACAGGAACTTCCTGTGCAAAGAGACTCTAGCAAGTGTTGAAAGAGAACACTTCTCGATGTGATCAAATTATGACCATTCCTGTCTGATCCAGACACAAACTTTTCAATAGGTAAATACTGAAGACACTTGATCTTAGAAGCTTGAATATTGTGTTTTTAAAAATTGTTTCTGAGATTATTTGCAAACTAAAAGAGCAAGGTTGCTTTGGGTTAGCTGAATTAAATATATTCTGGGTTCGGGCTAGGTGTTCAGCTGTAAACAGTCCATTGCTGTTCCTGCCAGCGCTGTCCACCTCTTTTCTCCTCCTTTTGTCACACTGGGTGTTTCCTGGCACTGCAGTGATGAAATGGGGTGCAAATTGCTGTGTTTCCACAAGTTGGGGGAAGGGAGATGGGCTGTGTGAAACTAGCTTTTCTGGCTCTTTTGCAACTTAAACTTAACCCATGATGTGGGGCAGAAAAATGTGTTGTGTGTGTGGTTCCATATTCTCCTTTTATTAACTGAGATTTTTCATCTCTTGTAAGACTAGCTTCTTTCTCTCCATTACAGGTAGCTGTGTATTTATACTCCCTGTGGTGGCTAAGCTTACTTGTAGGTTGGTCCCAAGCTACCAGGAGTGCAGAGGGATCTGTGCGATTTTAGCTTAGCACCAGGTGCCTCGCTGTTATAGCGGCATAGCCTAGCTTCTTCCCATGGGAAGCGGTTCAGCTCTCCCTGCTCTCTTGTGGGTTCAGCTTTGATTCCCAAGTAATTTTTATTCTTCTGTGGAAATGGTACTGATTAGATTGAATGGGACTTAGCCAGGGAACTTAATTTAACATACCAAGCACATGAAGATAGGTGAACGCAGCACCTACTAACCACTCCGGTAGTGGTTATAGGCAGGAGTAGATAGAAGGTGATAGATTTAGGGCTGGGTGGGATACGTTTGTGTTGCTGCCTGAGGTGATCTTCTTTTTGATCTTGATTAGAGCCTGTGCTGTCAGATTATGACTTCTAACTTAAGGCAATGCACAGAACTTATTTCCATGGAAATTCTATAAAGGCTGTTAGAAATAAGCAAGAGGTTCTTCACCGCTATGGCAATGCATAGCCCTTAAATTCCTTGTTTGCCTGATATCTCATGGAACAGCAGATCCAAGGGGTGTTTTAAGGTTCTCAAGTGCTGTTTCAGAATCAAGCAAAATGACAACTGGGCTCACAAAGAGGTACCAGTGTTCTGTGATAAAATCCACTGGAAAAGAAGGTCTCTTCTTTCGTGAGTGGGTTATTTATAGTATACTTCCTCTGCCTGTGAGGATTCTGTGGGAAAACTATAACCAGGTAATTTAATCTTCAGCAGCCAAAGAACAGTTGGCTACAAATGACTCTTTGCATGATTACAGAACCTGTTGCCTGTATTTTCCAAGGTGGTCTGTAGTTTCGTGACCCTTACAACTCAGGCTCTTACTGCTTTCATTTTCAGGCTGACAAATGGAGATACAGCATAGTTAAATGAGTTGCTCAGGGCTGTCTCATGTGCTTGGCTTTTGCTACACTAAGGCCAGAGAAATATACAGTGATAGCCATTGAAATGGCAATCTGACTTTATGGTGTGGAAACTGCGATGTTGTAATAGCCATTTTTCAGATAATAAGATTCTGCTTTTTGCTAGCTTTTCTTCTCCTCTTGGTGTGATGGGAGAACTAAGCTGTAAAATAATTGAGATAGGGATTTAGAGATTTGCTACAATAAACCTGTAATAAAATAGCACAAAGCAATCTCACATGTGTTTTATATAAAGCCTTAGCTGATCAATAGAAATATATAAACTATTCCAAATTGCATCAGGGTAAAAGTTATAATTATAGTTTTATTGATTAGTCATTAAGTTTTAATCAGGGCATAACCACTGGGACTATTATTTTGTCAGTAGTTTTTTTTTTAATACGCACTTTTCCTCCTTTGTACACTTTAATAATTACTAGGATATAAATTGCTTTTAAATGTGAAATAATAAGCCAAAGACTCTGTCATGTTAGGATTCCCAAGGCATCTCTTTTCATTTCCAAACTGTCTTGTTCCAAAATGGAGAAATTAAGATTTAGAACAAGAAACTGATGTTGGATTTCTAGGTTTGCTGTTCCTTCACTGGTGAGGATAAATGTCAGCTACCTTCTTGTGCATCAATAAAATGTGAGTATGTGCTAAGCTTAAAGACATGTCAGTGCTGACTAATCTGTGTTTTGAAAGTGACCCAGTAAAAATACTAGGTAAAGAGGAAAAAATGCAAAGGTTGCATCAAGATATGTTAAAATATGTTGGAGAAATCTGTCAAATGGGAGCTCTTAGTTTTTATGACAGCTGCTTTTCTGTATTTTTTACAGCCTGTGTAAATTCACGGGAAACGCAGTCCCCTGGAATTTGTTTGGTCCAGTTTCCCAGTTCCAGGCTAGGAGGCACAAAACCAAGCAGTAAAAAGGCAGTGGCTGTAGCATGGGTGTGTTTTTGGTTTGGGGTTTTTTTTTTTTTTTTCCTTTTAGGCAGGATGAAGATAGAAGGCTAATCTCATCTCCCAGAGTGAGATAAAGAAAAGTATGTACAAAATCTGACCCTGTTAAGCATAATTATTTTTTCCTATAACTGAATCTTGCTGTATAGGGACTCTGAATATCCCATAATGCATGAAAAATTAGTTACAAAGACACAGCCAAAACTCTAGAGGGCAGATATATGGTATATCATCTCATCTCATCAAGGAAGAAGAAGGTTGAAGAATACATAAGTTACCAAGGAGGGAGAAAACCCTTATTATACTTGTATAACTGTGAAATTTGGAGATAGGAAACATGCTTACTGCATCCAGGGCTTTGGAATTTTTCATCTTGACTCTACGTTGCCCTGTATGTTTAGTCTGCCTGTATCTTTACAGTGAACTGCCAAATGTGCTTGGAAAACATGATATCATAGGGAGTGGAAAGGAAAACCAGATGTTCTAAAATTTTACTCTTAATATTCTAAGGCAGTGTAAGTAACTCTGAGAAGGAGCAGTATCTTTAACCTCCTAGTGCCTATTTTAAATAGTAACCAGGTGCGTCTTGCAGATCCGGAGTTAATTGTACAGCTCCAGATTGATCTGTACAGGATTTTTTATGTCAGTTTAGTATGACAGTGTATACTATTAATTACAAGAAACTTTGATAAAGAGAAGTCCACCTCTGGGCCTCCCTCACCAGCCTCCTGCAAATGTGGTTTTATGGGAGAAGTTTAAGATTGTCCCAGTTTGACTGATGAGGTTTCCTTCATGAGTGCCAAAGTGGTTGGATTCAACACAGTTAATTTTACATCCTGCTGGCTTTTCCGTGGAGGTGAGAATAAAGTCGTTTGGATCATGTTCTAGAGAAGCTAGCTGACAACAACCTTTTCCATCTAATATTTAGATATTGTTATGGTTACGTTCTGAGCTTTGCAAGATATTTAGTAAAAGTTTTGGGCTGTTGCTTGTAAATATCAGGTTCACTCTTATCGTCTTTCTGACCTTTTATTTTTGATTGGCTATTTTTGGTGATGTCTTTTTTTTCCCTTCTTTTCCCCCTACTCTGTAGGAAAGCAAGCTACCTGAGTTTTAGCTCACTTGTGAGAGAAAGTGTGTGGGAGGACTGAGGACCAGGATGGGAGGTAGATGTCCTGTTCTTTTGGCAGCTAGCGGTAATGACCATGCTCTCAAAGTAGATTACCGGCTGAAGTTGCTGAGCTGCTTTTGTCCTTGTGTAAGTTTGCAGAGTACTTTAGGATTACAGCGCTGGAGATGATGTCCCTGTGCAGTGCATCCCCAAGGCTGCAAGATCCCAGGTTACTTGCAATGAAGTGGTGTGTCTACAGAGTATGCTGTAGCACCAGACAGAGAGTAACTCAGGTCCTGAAAGCTGCCGAGCCATATCAGTGATGCTGTGCCTGCATTCGTTTGCCCTGTTATATTTTTAAGCTGATGTAGCCATGATACTTTAGGTTACTCACTTGGCTTGTTTTCATCCTGCTTCAGTGACCCCTGACTCAGGGACCACTGCACTGTGGTCCCTTGAGTTGTATAAATGCTGGCAAAGCTCATGGGTATAGAAAGATGTTTCTGGTCTGGCTGCAAGAATGCTAAAACTCGGGCTACCTACTTGGCTTTGGTGGAGCACGAAACTCGTAAGAAAAGATGGAAACCTCGGCTGTGTTCTTCTGAGACAGCTCTGAATGGTTAGGTAGGAACTGCTCCCTTCAAAAATGAAAGGTTTGGCTGTCCTCAGCAAGAAGGATTTTGGCATAGCCTCTCACTTAACTTTTTTCCAAAATTTGAGAAAGGGGGGATGTTGAATCAATTTGAATTGAGACTTCCAAAAATTTGTTACTTCACTGGGGAGAGGGGATGAGAATGGCTGACTTGTCATACTTTGCGTAAGCTAAACCAAGTAGCAGGAAACATGCTCAAGAGAGCAACAGCTAAAACGTGGAAATGCAGGTGGACATTCATTTCACTGCCTCGTCTTGGCTTAAATAAGTAGGTGGGTGGTGTGACATTGTCACCTCAGGTGGCTCCCCAGGGCAAGGTGAGGACGAGTATTTCAAGGTGAAATTCCAAGCTGACTTGTGTATTCCAGTGTGTTACCACATAAGATGCTTTTGTGATAAGAGCAAAGTGTGTGGTTCATCTGTGATTAGCATCTGACCCTCGGTATTAATAACTTGGGAATTTTTTTATCTGCTGTTGGGAGGTGTCAAATAGAAAAGCTTAATGCAGGAATTATCTTTCTGGGGAATTCAGATAGCTTTCTCTACTAGTCCTAACTTGTTTCTTAGAAGAAGCAAGCCCAAATGCAAGCAAGTTTCCAGTTTACAAATTACAATTCTGTAGAATGACATTTTGAGCGTGCTTTTAATTCAAATAAAGAAGGGAAGTGCATGTTTTAGATTATTTTAGGCTTGCTTTTTTTTTTTTTCCTTGGGAAAAAAAGGCATTTTAGACACGATAGACAACATCATGTTGTCTGTCTTTCTCTGTCCATGAATCAGCCCCTTCTTCCCTCTGCCCTGGCATTATCTTTTTGAAACAGTTAACTAGTTTCAGTTTAATAAAGGAACGGCAATCTCCAAAAGTGTATTGGTGTGAATTCCATGAGAGTAACTGGCTAGGTCAGAGAAGAAAGTTGCTATCAGTGCCGATTCTGAGGAAAAGGCAGAAGCGCGAGTTGGACAAATCCACAGAGTAATGTCATGAAAGAATCTCCAGTTGGATAATTGGTCAAGGCTTTGCGGCATCGTAAGCCCTGGAAGATCAGTTTGCAGGAGTCCATTCTAACAGAGATGAAACAGCCGCTCACATCAGACATAGAGTTAAGGTTTTAGGTATTTCAAGCTCTAAAACTTGCATGTTGGAAGAAGTGGCTTTTAAGTTCAACAGGCAAGTTGGATGCTCTAGGGAGAGTTGCTTCTAAATCAACAATCGTCTGCTGGAACAAAGATGTGATTTAGCACTTATTATGTCTAGACTTTGGGCTAACAGCTTTGAATTTTTAACTATCCGTTTTCTAAGAACTGAACTAAGAAATGGACAAAACTGTTTAAAACCAAAAAGATGTATTTTCTGCTTTGCATCCTACCTCCTCTCAACCAGTGTAGTATGGGCTGACAGACCATAGTATTCAAAGTAGTATCCAAAGTCTGACAGCAGTCAAAGTTTTATGGGACCTCTTCCACAGTACTTAAGCTATTTTTTGCTATTTTCATTGATCAGTGCCTGTCATTTCGGGTGTGCCTGTCTCTTGTGCTGTGCATATCTGGATGCATGTAGGCTTTGAGAAGAGGAATCTGCCGACCCCAGCAAGATGAGCAGTGGTGGGGAGTGCAGCAACGTGGGTGGTCTTTTGAATTAATCATGGTGGATTTTGAAATATTCATAAATTAATCTAGGTGAGGTCAGGTCTGCAATACAGATACTGCAGGATTTTTGCCAAATCCTTATGCAGAAGTGTAGCTGAGCAGTGGTTGGAAGATGGTTGTGAAGGTGAGACTGCTGCCATTAAGAGCTAGTGGAGAAGGAACATAGTTAGAGTGGATGGAAACTCAAATTAGAGCTGCAGCTGGAAATTGCTTGTAAATAAAGATGAATGGAGGCATGAATCCACAAGTGCTGCCAACAAATTCATCATACAATTAGAGGCTCAAACAGCAAATTAAGAACTGTCAAACACCTAACCAGCCACCCATGCTTATCTTCTCTTGTATGCTCCATGTTAACTGCATGTATTACTACTTCTTCATCAGCTGACCTTCCTAGATTGCTTTGTGTTATCTACTCAATTCAGGGCTTAGAGGACATGCTACTTTGAAGTACAGAGTGGAAGCTCGATGGTTGTCATCTCTTTTCTTGCAATCCTAGGGCTGATACTCAGCTGATTTAGAAATATTCATAGCTTGAAGTGTCTATAGAGGAAAGCTAATTTGGGTTAAAGAGTGTAAGTGAGAAATAAATAATTTAAAAGTATTTCCTGATGGATTTCCTGCCTTGCAACATATTCTGCTAGAGTCAGCTTTGGAAATGTCTGAGATAGTTTAAGGTAAGTTTATTCCAAAGTAAGGTTCTGCACAGGGTTTGTCAGGAATAACAATTTCTGAGTAGCTCCATATGTGGACAAGCCTGTAATTCTTTAAGTGAAAAGGGTTTAGGAAAGAGTAAGGGATCAATTAAAGGAAAATACTTGATAAAATACAATGTAGTTGAAATTTCCGTGTTCTGGGCCAATGTAACCCCAAGAGACTGAGCAAATTGTAAAATCCTAGTCATCTTTCAACAGGAGACTTAATGTGTTTTCAGAAAATATTGCCTGTGTTCTCTTGCCTGGAATCTCATTAACATTTGTCCTCCTGTAACACAGCCTGACCCCACTTGGCTCCTTGGAAACAGTTTTATGCTGGATGGGATGCACCATGCTACTTTTGCTGAAAGAAAGTTTGGCTGGTAGATGTGATTAGTTTCTTAAGCCTTTTAAAATAAGTTTAACAGACTCTCAGTTGTGGAAAAGTTGCTGGGATAGATTGGATCATGCAGACAATTCTGTAGGTTGAATGAAGGGTCTACTCTTCAGCTTTAAGGCTTTCTGTGTTTAAATGTGGTAGTAATTTATGATTCAAGCATCAACCAGGATTTTTTTAAAGCTATTCAGCTGTCTGATTTTTGCCAGTCAAGTTTAAACCAACTGCTTGTGACTGTACTGAGGAACTTCAAAATCTGTGGGACACTTAGTCTATGCTGGAGTACAAGAGATGTGCCTAACAGTGGGCTGCTTTTGGTAAGTTTTAGGTTTAGTTTTAAAAAGGAAACAAAATTCCATACTGATTAAACTTTGAAAGATCAATTTAGTTATGCAAAGCACACAAACTTTCAAAACATCTGCAGCAAGAAGTACTTTTGTAAAGAAGTGTTTAGCGTAAGCTTTGTCAGCTTCACAGACTTTTCCTGTTCTTTGCCTGTTAACTGATATAATTGGGGTAACAGTTTCTCGTTGCTGTGAAGAGAGCTCAGCACAAACCTCCACTGTTTGAGGATGAAAGTTTTCGAAGGTGTACCTGACATGGTTGATGGAGAGCTAGGCAGGGAGCCCACAGCAAGAGTTTTAGGGCCTGTAGCTGGGCAATTGAAGACCCACATGTGGGGAAGCAAATCTGAGAGAGGGGCAGAAGCCCATGTTGAGAGGGCTACTGAAGTGATGGACAAGGAGCCAGCTGAGGACTTCAGGCAGCTGGGGTGAAAAGGCTCAGCCAAGGTGGCCGTTGGGAAGGGAGAAGTGTGCGGTGGTGCAGATGATCCTCTGGAGCAGGAGGAAGGGAGCTCTGAAGGCAATAATGAGGAGTCTGACTTGGTTTGACAATGACGGGATGAAGTAACACTCTGCAAAACAGCTCTGCAGATTCCAGGTGGAGTCATCTAAGGTGGAAACTTGGAGGAAGCTGAAAACATTTGTGCAGAAGCTCTGGTTTTCCAAATGCTTGTAACATTCGGTCCGTGTGAATGGTCTCATCTCTGAAATAGTATGTTTTTAAGCTCTGGGAAGTGCTGAGATCTGAGGGATCTTGCTGGGTGAGATTGCTCTTTGAAGAAATGTTTCCTGCCAGCATACAGGGGAGCTGCAGTTAAATTAATGAAGGCCCTATTGTGTCAGTCGGAGGAAAAGATGGGAGAAAGAGCTTGGCATTGTCTAAACTTTCCCATCCAGAGCCCATTAGGCAAAACTTGTTCTCTCCATGGTGTTTGAATTAGGAGTGGAGTCACCTGTTCATGACCCCAGCAGCTTTGCACAGGACTGAATTTAACTGTGCTGGAAGGGTCCATCCATTGCTGTGCTTGAGTGTGGGAGGGGAAAAGATTAGCATATTCTGAGGTTTTATTTTGAAAATGAACACTTTTTCTCTGGGGCTGGCACTTAAAGCAGAAACTGATAGTGGACATTACATATAACGGGCAGTTCCTGTCATCTCTGGAGAAAATTTCCTCATTAAAATAGGTGTTAATGCTTCAGTTCTCCAGTTGTGCTTTAGCAGGTTGCACAGCCTGCTGGCAAGCACTTGTGGAAGGACTTGTTCACAACTTGTTGTGATCCACGGCAAATTACAGACCATAGAGACTTACATTTTCGTTCTGTCTTGGTCAAAAGGGCAGCAATTATTTAGATGAAGGTTTATTGGTGTTTCAACTGTTACGGGTCTGTGATTGCAGCAGTTCAGGCTTCTCTGTTCAAAGAAAGTATGAAAGCAAATAGCAAATGCATATTTCATGTTTCTCTGCTTTTCTGTTAATTTTCCTGGTGGTAGAAAGGGTTAGGAAGTTCATCTTCTGTCTACAGATACATCTCATGCTCCCCACCTCCCCAGCGATCTAACATTTCCAATCCAAGAGTTGTGGCCAGAGTTTAGAAACAATTATTTGGAGGATAAAATACTTTGCTAATCTCATAATATTGCTTTGAAAAAGTTTTTTGTTTTTTTTCTCTTCTGTCGGAGAGGGGTATCCCAGTAAGATCTGAAGAGCCAAACATAAACTTACAGAGTTTGGAGGCACTGAAAGCTGCAGTACCGAATTCAAGGTTTGTTGAGAGCCTCTGACTTGAACCAAGAGGGAAATTTCCCCTTCTTTTTCAGGATCCAAAGGAAATCAGTGCAATTTAAGATCTCTTAATTTTAGACTTGCCTATTATTTTAATCATTCAGTTATCTGAGAAATGGAAAAGGACATTTTTCATGTTTCAGTTTAAAAATAGTAACTTCCTACTTACAAAGGAGCATCTGACATAGAAATTGAGATGCTCAGATCATGTCATATTTATTAAACTATTTTGGGAAGCAGCATTTTTTTTTAATGTAAAACAAACAAACAAACAACAAAACAAACCTGAGCTATAAGGTGGCTTTTGTCTGCAGGAGTATGGCCAGGGCTAATGCAGAGTGCACTTAAACCCCAAAACCCAAACACCCCACAACACCAAAAACATCTTTATGGCTTCTTCTCTTTGAATGGGGTTTTAGAGTTGCTCTGTTTGTCTTGCTCTTTCTACATTATGTTGGAGCAGGCAATCCTTCAAGACCTTCAAGAATGGGGTGAGAGATTAGGATTGTGTTGCCAGAATGACTGCAGCCTAAACATATGTCCTTTGATAAGTCATAGCCTCTTCGTTGTCATTTTTGTGCAGCAGCTTTTTCTCCCAAATGGGTTAATGAGTATCTTGCACAGGTATTGTGGGGTTTAGTTTAAAGTCTCTGCTCTCTGGATATGAAGTTTTATAGTGTCATAAATTAGATTCTTATTTGATTAGAATAAGCTTAGGCAAATTACATTCAAGAGTAACTCTCCACAGGTATGTTCTTTTAGTTCTGTATTAAGTATTAAATTATATTTATGTGCTGAACATCAATTAAAGCTTCCTAGCCTACTTGGACCGATAAAGTCATTAAAACTAACCTCTTGCTCAGGAAATTTAAAATTAAAATCCTTTAGAAAGACAACATTCTAAAGGGTTTAAAGCTGCAACACAGAAGAGTTTTCGGGAGCTCACCACATGTTTCTGTACCCGGTTTTCAAAGCAGGCTTAGATGTGCAAGCCGGAGACTTGCTCGGAGTCGCTGAGCACAGGTTCCTAAATCACCAGCCACTAATGTATTCTAGAACAGTTCTCTGTCAGACTACTCTTCTCCTGCCTTGTCAGAATGGCTGGCTAATGACTAAGTGGAAAAAATTTGGTCTTGATCCCCACCCAGTCCCAGGTTAGTGCAGGGAATAGATCAGCTCATTACCAGGAGCACATTGGGTGCCAGCATCTTAACAGAATGGGCTCTTAGTCTTTGCCCTTTGGTAGCCCATCTTGAGAGCATGGATAATATCTGTCTGTTATTAAAGATAAGAAGTGCTCATACTGTATGGTTATGGGAGCTTTTAAGAGTGTGGGTGCACGCATCAGCTGCGCAAAGTGCATGCCAGGCTGCATAAGGTAACGCTTTCTCAAGCTGCCCTCCTTAGAGGTACAAAGCTGTGAATAGTGGTGTACCGACTGTCCCCAGTTCTGAGAAAAACCTGGCATGCATCAACCCGATTTAAATACCCAGCATAAGCCCTTAGTAGCAACTGTAACACCTGCTGTGTCTTCTTCTAAATGTTTCTGGATACATCTGCACAGACCATGCCTGCAAGGTTAGTGGTCAAACTCTAGTATAGGTGCCTAAAAATAAATGCACATGTTATCTTTGATTCTCTCCTAAATCCTACAAAACTACTCATGTAGAAAGTGGTTAGCCTCGAGCACACAGGATGGGAGCAAAAGGCTGTTAATCTAAATGGGATATGTTAATATTTGGATAATAATATAGCTCTGAGGACCAGGAGGAGTTGTGCTCTTTTCTAAAGATGTCATTGTCTTATGCTGGGTTTTGCCTGAAGAACAGAACATACTGGATAGAGGAGTAAGGACCTGCTAGTGAACTAGAAGTGGTGTCATTTGCAAATAAGTGCTTACTCCAGAATCTGCAGTGGCAATGCAATGGGTTCTTTCTAGTCCAGCCAGCTACTTCAGATTCTTTGTCGTGTTAACCACAAAATCATTTAAAAAAAAAATAATAAAAATCTCCTTTTGGTTGGGAGTTTCCTTCAGCCATTTTCACAGTAGGCTGTGTTTGCTGCTGGTTTCCTTGGCTGAGCAGTGAGCTGGTTCCCTGGCTGTTGAATCGTCAAGGCCTGGATGACCTCCTTGCACTGAACCCCCTTGTAAGCAGGGCTATCCCCTCTTTGTTCTTTTTTATTGTGTGTCCTGTGTTATTGTCTAGAGAAAAATGCTCGGTAGCCTTGTGCTGATGAACTAGATGAGTACTGCCTAATTTTGAACAGCTGTTCCAGCTTTAAGTGGGATTGGCCCCTGTGCAGAAGTTAGTGATTCAAGATAAGGTGTTTCCAATAAACTTAGGTGAGCCCACACAAAAGGCTTTGTGCAGGTTCCTGGTGCTGTTTGCAGCAGATCTTATCTTCTGTTAGCTACAGCTACATAGGAACAGGTTTCAGATGTACTGAAACTAACTGTTTAAATCAGTATATATGAAGAGGCTTTGTGTTGACTTTAAGTTACTTTTGAGACTTCAGTTGCACTGGTCATTTCTTCACGATCAGTCGAGACGTTGGTCAGAACAACCAGGAGAGTCTGGTTCCAACATGAATCTGACCAGGAGATGGCAGCATTGATGCATGCAAGGAGTATTGAAAAGTTAAAACACTTTTCCTGAACTGACAGAGGAAAAAAAATTACCTTAATTTAATTGGAAGATATACTGTCTTAGCAATACATAGATAAATGTTAACAAAATAGTCCTATTTTTAGCTGTTGTCCCTAACTGGTTAATGCAAGTCAGTAAATTAAAAATGCACTTAGGTTTGCATCTGAATACTGGAGTCACCCTTTGACCTGGTAATGATTTAAGACAAGGGTTTTGTAATTCAGTACTCTTTTGTTCAGGAGGGGTTATAGTATTAAAAGGCTAGAAAGATAATAGATGCTAATATTGTCATTTCTGCATACCTGCTCTGTAAACTAATAATAGCTTTGCTTGTAGCTGTAAAATCGGGTTTTTGTTAAAGCTTAAATCTAAAAATCCTTGAGCCTTTTGTTTCAGTGGTATTGTGTTCCTGCCCTTATGGTATGTATACATGTGCATTGACATGGGGGAGGGAGTCTGAAAACTGGAGAATTGTATTACCTGACTTGGTAAATAAGGAAGGAGCTGACAGGGCAGCACCCATTTTTACCCTGAATTTGGTCTGTAGGCTTTTGAATCTGTCTTTCTGCTCCCATCAAAAGACAGGAATAACTCCTGGGTCCAAAGCTTGCTTGGGAAAATGAGCGTGGCCCCTATCAACAGGGTGCTGTTGTCTGATGCCTTAATGTTGGCCCAGGTAGCCGAGGGCCCACTGCTGTCCCCTCTCCGTGGCTGGCTATGCAGATGTTTGACAGAGAGCTAATTCATCACAGGGCCATCTCCAAAACCAGTAGGATGCACCAGGACTGGCCTGAGTCTGGCAGGCTGTATTGTGCTCTGCTGTGGCCAGCAACAGACTACATCTATGTGAACAGCCTGGAGATTAAAAAGCAATTTCTTCCTGGGATCTTGGTGATTAGGGAGGTGAATGGGCTCCTACTGTGTGAGGTCACGTTATTGTCTGTCTGTCTGGTCTATTTATCTAGTAGTCAATGCAGGTATAAGCATGTATGTGGACAGTTAGTGCGGAGCAGCCACGCAATTATGTCTTTCACCCTTGCTCATGCAGTTTGCTTATAGCTTTCAGATGTCTGCAAATTTAAGTAGGCATTCTCTTAATGCAGTGTTGCTGTACTGGTGCTGCTTGAACAGATTTAGCTAAGAAAGCAAATGGTGGAGATGTGCGTTGTGTTCTTTTAACTTTGGCAGCGGTACCTGGAAGGCGCTGCAGTGATTGAGATCTGAGCATAATAGATTTGAGATTTTTCTGCACCCATCTTTCCCAGGTTGTTACTTTTTTTTTTTTAACCTTGTGGGCTAGTAAGACACATGTGAATCTTGCGTACTTCCCTTTAGAGACCCGTGTTTGACTGACATCGAAAGACTGCTTGGATTGTTATTGGTAGTAAGGTACACATGTAGGAAGAAATAAGGTAACACATTGTAAGTTGAGGTGCACAGCGAAAACGTTACTGTTCGGTCTGATGTTGGCAGTTGCAGCTCGTGGCTGTTTCAGTACCAGAAGTGCCCTGTGGAGCCAATCTGACAGCGCAGCCCGGGTGACACGAGCCTTTATTTCCTTTCATAACAGCACAATGTAATCACTGTTTTTGTTCTTGTGCAGCCACAGATTCCCTTGTAAGCGGAAATTCAAATGGGAGAAACATCAAAGTTAATTTGAAATGAAATGCACCCCAAGTAGTCTGGGGAAAATGGAGACATTACTTTGTAGCCACCCTTCTCCTGCCAAAACTGCAGCACCCCAGATGTCAGGAAGCCACGCTGTGCTCTTTGTCTGGTCTTGATTGACTAGATTGTTTTTATCCAAGCCTTTTTAAAGCTTTCCTCCTGCCTCCATATTTTTAGGAATAAAAGGCTAATATAAGGATGTGGAGTGTTATGAAGCATGAAGTTCTATAAATATTTATGCTGAACTATCAAAAAAATTGACAGTTCTTATTTTCTTGACAGATTGGGGTCACTTGTTTTTTTTGACCCTGAGAATTGAAGAGCATATGGAGTTAGATCTGTTTGTAATGACTTTTGGATATTGTTGTCTGCTAAACTTGTAGGAATGTAACACGATAACGGACTTTTTCTTGTTCTCTTTGTGAAAATGGAACTTAAACCTTGTGCCGTGTTACCCACGAATGACCACTCAAGTCACTGTCTCTGTGCAATCTGGTGGTGAATTCCTGAACTTTCATTGGAACATGTAGGTTTCTGAGTTAGCAGCTTGGTTTGCCCCTGCAGATGGACAGCTTTTACCTCAGTTGCTCTTGACTTGAAGTACTTGGTGATCACCTTTTGTCTAGGGACCAGGTGCATCTCAGTGTGCTCCTGAGCCTGGCACAGGATGGGACCGAGGAAGGTGAAAAATCTGGTGAGGGCCTGTGGTGTCTCTGGTGTTTTGCCACCAGTCCCAGCACTGCTTTAAGTATCTCTGAAAACAAACTCTTCTTAAAAGTTTAAGTGATGATAAACAGGCATTTTCTAGAGAGATGAGAGGCTTGTAACTCTCCAACACTTCAGGATCCTCATTCCTCAAAATTATGTGCGCACAAGCTTAACTCCTACCTGAAGTTGTAGTAGCAGGTGAATATTTTAAAGCCAGGTCTGGCTTTTTCAGAAAAGCTGGAGCTTTGTGGTGGCAGCCACATTACTACATTCAGCTGCAAGGGCCTTTCTTGCCTAGTAAATTCGTTGTGTAGGAAAGAATCAATCCAACGCTTCACCTGAATGAAATCCAGTGTGTGTTTTAAGGTAAGCCTTGAATGTATTGTGTGCATCTAAAGCTAACCAGAGTGTCTCCTGCTGTCAGTCACTAGAGGGCAAAAGAACTACCTAGGAAAGAAGTTTGTTCTTCAAGTCCTGACTCTCCAGTTTCAATCTATGAAAGTCGGGGGAAAAATTCCTGTGGCTGCCAAAACACATGATGGCTTCAAAATTTGGTTTCGTCAGTGATTTCCCCGACGCAAATCTACTTCTGGTTTGGAAGTTAAAAATTTCAAGGGTACTTCCATTTTTCTGTTAGTACAATTTTGTGTTCAGAAAGTACATAGCTCAGAGCAAATACATAAACTGCTCATAAACAGCTTTTAAGTCCAGCTCGTATAATTACAAAAATTATTTCCTCATTTCTCAGGTCTCTGTGCTTGGAACAATCTCCAAATGCGTCAGCTATATGAACAGTAAGGCAGCAAAAGGAATTGCTCTCTGAACGTATGGTTCTTTTGCAGGTTGCGTGCCTCATACGGGTTCCATCTGAGGTTGTCAAGCAAAGGGCCCAGGTTTCTCCTTCCTCGAGTACTCTCCGGATTCTCTCCCACACCTTGTATCATGAGGTGAGTTCAGAGCAAAATTTCAAAGAAGTTGCTTCATTCTTCCCACTCAGTGCCATATGTGTCCAGAAGCATTCCTACAACTTTATTCCAGCTCTGTGCTCTCCCAGCACTTTCCCATCTATTGTTCTGTCGCTAGAAGTGATTGGCATGTTATGTTTAAGAAAGCCAAACCGCCACCTCCCTCATGTGCATGCGCTTGCATGCACACTCTAAACAACCCTTTTTCCTCCTCTTTTTATGTGGGGTACCTACATTTTTAAAAAAAAAAAAAAAAAAAAAAAGGATTTAGCTTTCCAGTTTCCAAAGCTCTGCTTGTATTTATGCAAACAGTCTTTGTCTGGGACGACAGGACATCGAGTCTCTGTATCTAGAGTTTGCTGAATGGTTTCCAGTTTTTGAAGCAGGCTTTGGAGGGGATGTCCTAAAGGCACCATTTTGGAGAGGCTCTGTAGGAGCTCTGGGAATGGGTGCTCATCCAATATTGGTAACTTTTGAAAACTAAGGGCTTTTGTCATCTTTTCAGTAGTTACACTGTTCCTTTCTGTAAAAACCCGTTCACCACTGTTTTACTGAGTCTCACAAGGTGCGTTTTTCAAATTGTGTTACATAACACAAAGTGGCTCCTGAAAACACTGTGGGGAAAAATATTACACATATTTCCATGTGTAAAAGCCAGGAAAAGGAAGACATAAATATAACCTTTAAATGACCCACTTGATTTTTATTTGCTTGTAAATGAAAACTATTGTGATAACCCTGCACAAGAGGGTCCCTGGAACTTCTTTCTGTGATTTGGTCATTCTGCTCTAAAAGCTGATGCTCTCAAAACGTATGGTTTTTTTCCCTTTTTGTAGCTGCCCAGAGAACAATAAGACTTGCCAAACAATGGAATAAACTGTCCTATAAGATATTAAACATATTTTTTATATGCACTTATAAAATAAAATTTTATTTGTTTTGAATGTTATTAGCTGGTTAAAAATACAAAATATTAGTCTTGATAAAAGCTCTAAATCAAGGCTAAGATGGTGGACATAGGAAGCTGTCATTGTATAGGTTCATTTTGCATGGGCTATTTAAACAGAAGAGTAGTAGTTTCAAAATATTTATGAGATAGTGGATACTTCTAGACCAAAACATTGGGCAAGTAGAGTTTGAAGCAATGTGTTTCTGTGCCTTCTTGCCCTTTTAATTTTAACTGTAAGGTATATTTTCTTCCCTATAACTGATTATTCTGAACAGTGGTTAAATGATCTTTGAAATGAACATAAAACCCTCCAGTGCTGTAAATCATGGAATACAGTATACAATGTTATAATCAATATAATCAATTTGCGAGAAGTTCAGATGACACTTAGTAATGCTGTAATGCTTGCCTCGTAATCACTGATAAATTGTGGTCTTTGGCAAACTAATTCCCTATAGCTGATGGTTTCTTTTGTTGGTTTACAGGGTATTCAAGGACTTTATCGGGGTTATAAAAGCACAGTATTAAGAGAGGTAAAACATTTGTCTTTCTCTTTTTTTTTTTTTTAATTGATTCCTTTGCCTCACTTTGTTTTCTAACAAGAGATAGTAGTACAATTGAGATCAACTGCTGTAACCATAAGCTCTAAATCCTAGCGTATTTCATTCTAGATAAGTTAGTAGTCTGTAATTTAAATAGAATACTGAGAATGTGCACTAAGAAAACTTGTAATACATGCAAAAAGTCATCTCCCATCCTTTCAATTCTCCTGCTGCTAAATCGTAGAAGTATGGTAATGTGCATGTTAACATGATGAAAACCATAAAATAAAGTACTGAAAACTTCCTTAAGTCTTGTGATTGCATCATGTGAAGTATGTATGCCAACAATGGTGAACTGGTGGCATCAGGCCAAGTTTGGTACAGACAGATTTAGGCTTTCTTTAAATATGTTTGTCAGCAGATGCCAAGAGATTATCTGTCATCTGTATATAGGGAGGATTGTGCGCTCTTTTTTTTTTTTTTTTAAATGTGTAAAAGAAATGCATTTAGTCATCCAGTCTGTAGATGTGATATGGCATTACTTAACTCTAAATCAGAAGTACTTCACTGTTTGGGGAAAAAAAAAAAAAATGGAGCTAAAAATATTTTGGCCTGCTTGGCGGAAAATAGTTCCTAAACGACAATCTCTTAATAAACTTACTGTGAATTACAGGTTTATTGCTGTGGAAGTATTTGATATGCTGTGTGAACTGAAGGCAGGTTATGAAAGAAGTAGAAAAACATACTGATGAACTCCCAGTGTAAAACTGTTTCAGGATCAGATCCCAGGAGGTCATCTCTTGACAAAGCAGAAGTTGTACCACGAGTACCTCAAATAAAGAGATGAGGCTTGATTCCTATGAAAATGAAACAGCTATTGTCCAGGAAGGGTTCCTTACTTACTGTGATGTGTGGGTTTGTCCTCTCCTTGTATAACTCAACGGAGTAAACTAGGTTTGGATCTTTGCTGCTTTTGTTTTTTTAAACACAGGATCAGACCTGTTGGCTGTGTTGCCATTGATAATAAAGCCAGTTGCAGAGGCTTTTTAATCCTTCGTTCAATAGCTCTGCTTTTAAAAGCCTTTCTTCATGCTGAAAACTGTTTTTAGGACAGTTATGTTAGCCAGCTCTTGTTACAATACAGAATAAAGATGGATATTACCTAAAATAAGAAATACCAAATTTAGTGTTCCTTAAAGTGCTGACAAATGACAACGCACTGCAGTCTATTTTAGCAGTTTTGAGTGTTTAAAAAAATTAGTTATTTGTGCAGAGATGACACCTGCTTTTCTGAAATGTAACCCCCACCATAGCTTCATCCTGTATTTATTTTCTGGCTCACTAAACACATGTTATTCACTCAGATTTCATTTGGAGATGGGCAGAAAAAGGCCAACGAATCATTTTGATTTCTCTGAGGGATTCTGAATAAATGAATACATTTAGATCCCATTGAATACAGATTTCGCATACTAACAGATAAAACACATGGCTACTACTGGGTGCTATTCTCCTTAAAATTTGTTTTGACATATGTCAGGGTGGTAATTAATTTGCAGACCATATTCATGGCATAGTGTGTGACCCTGCTGAGATAACTTTGTTTACTCAAAATGGCAGCACTTTGTTGGAAATTTAATGGGGGTCCGCTCCATTATGTATATTCATAAAAGATCCATCAGAACTGATTTCAGTTGAAGTATTGCTTTTTGGGAGAATCTGTCCAATAGAATGAGAAATAAATCATTACCAAATGAAATGTGCTTTCTCTTCAAAATGAAACAAATCATAAGTGATGTTTAAAAAAAAGTAATAAAAAAAATCTTTGAATTTAATACCCTGTTAAGACTATTGCATTTTCTGACACTAAATATTGTAAAGCAATGTCCATTCGAGTAAGAACAGCATACTGAAGATTCAGCTGGAACTGTTGTAAGCCTGACATTTAATCTGGGTAGTTTCCCTTCTCTTTACATACACTTCTTCCTTTAGGGAAGGTCTTTGTTTTCAGATAAAAATCTGTATTAATTCATTATTGGACACATCACGTAGCTGCATAGCGTATATAGACTGGTATATAATTCCAGCTGACTTTTAGACTTAGAGAGTTTGTTTACATGCTTTAGTTCTTTACTTACACAAACCCCTTTGTTTAATTACAGTAGAGTGAGATTTTTGGATAGAAAGGCTTCAGTACATGATTTTTTATTTTAAAAAAAATTGGAAGAGGCTGGGAAATATTGATGTTTTTTCAGATGATGGTATTCTTGCACTGGCAAAATTCTTGAGCCAGAATTTAAGAAAGGTTAATTTTAGTTATTGCATTGGGATAAAATTTTGCATAGTACATAAAGCAGATTTCAGTGCCTGGACAGAGATGTGCTTGCCAATTGCTTGGACTTAAATGAAAATGAAGTCTGATTGTTTGTAAGGGGAGTACAATGTTAAAACCTTGTCTTTTTACTATAGCATAGTAGATCTTTTCAAGACAGCCTTGTTCTGCTCCGTGTAATTTGCATAAGCTTCTGTGCTGCTTCTGTTCTGGTGCAAGGTAGTTGTTTCATCCTTCATTTTTGATTCTCACTCTTTCACTTAGGCCCTTTATCTTCTCATCAGAATACTTTCTGTACGGATGAATATTAGAAGAGAAAGAAGATGGCTAAATATGTAATGCTTTTGGAAATAACTTTGAGTGAACCTCAATGCTTTGAAGTTTTGGCTATGACTCTCTTCCACATACCACCTTTTTGGTGCCTCTTCTCTCACATGTCCATTACATTTTGGTCTTTACATCTTCCTTTGATGTGGTTACACTGAACTAATCCTCAAATTGAAAGGGAACTGAAGTACAGTGCATCATTCTGTGGGCAATAGTAGCCTGAAAGAGATAACCATGCTCCAAGAGGAAAGTTTTTGTGATAAAGCGCAAGATGGGAGTATGGTTATTAGGTCGCTGAATGAGACTTTGAATAAATGGCAGAAATCGGAGGCTGTGAAATGATGTGGAATTCCCATGATGTCATTTCCAAAGCAAATCCAAGTGAGAATTGCCCTTTCATATGGTTGTAGTGTACCAGCGTGCATTGGTGTGGAACTGGATCATGCTACTAACAGTAGTCAATGAACAGGTAAATATATTCATGTTTTCCACAACAGAGATAAGTTCATTTGTAAAATCTCCAGCCATCTTATAACAAGGCAGGAGCAGACTATAAATCCACTGTAAATCCTCTAGAATTTCTTAATGGGAATGTCATTCTGCTGCTGAGATCTTATATAAGCAAATGGAGCCAGATTTTTAATTCCTGCATAATTCATTTTATTAACTATGACCAAGTAGAACATCTGTTAAAATTCCATAATGTTCAGTTCATGGGAAAAAGAGAGAAACCCCTGAGTTCCCGTTGGAGCTTTTCCATTTCCATTAATGTTACAGGACTCTAGCAGATGTCTTAAAGGACGTTATTATGAATGAGGGGACAACACAAAAGAAAAGGAAGTGCCTTGTCCAGTTTCCCCGTGTACAATAGCTCACTGTACAGTGAGTTACTGCACCCTCTGCGTGTCTGTGTGCAGGTTGCAGCTTTGCACAAGCAGTGCCATGGTTAACTGTGGTGTCCCTTCTGTTGTGAGTTACCATAGTTTGGAAGAACTGAGTTGAGTCCTGAGTGGGTGTTCTGTGTGTTTTTAATCTAATTTGTCACTTTTAAAAATATTGCAGATGGACTGGGCACTAGCCCAGAAGTCGATTCAAAAGGAGCTAAAGTTAATATTAAACTCTTCCTTAAAGACAAAGGGGATGGAGGACAACTGGCTCTTTGTAATTCACAGATGTCTTGAAAGGAGACCGAGAATCTCTTTTAAATGTCAGTGTTTGCTGTGCAGGTAGCCCTGAGTAAGCTTGTTGCCTCTTAGACTTTCCTGAGACAATTCAGGCTCTCTTCTCGTGGTGGCCTCCATTCGGGTAGAGGTGGTAATGATGCTTTACTTGACAATGTTGTTTCAGAACTCATCACAGAGCTCTGAATTTGAAAGAAAACTACTGATAAATCTGAACCCACTCTTGTACAGCATGCTATTGATCTTGCTTTCAGTGAGATAGCCTAGTCACCACTTTTGGGAGTCCTAGTTTTTTAAGTTAGTACAGTTGTGGGTTGGTTTGGGTTTTTTTTGTTGTTGGGTTTTTTCCCCCCTTCAGTGTGTGCAAGTTGGAGCCCTAAGTGGATAAAGGCAGCTACTGTTGTCTTGGGAGGGAGAGAGCACTCCATGCTGTATTAATTTTGAGGAAGAAAAGGACAGCTTGTTCAAAGTATGCTGTTGCATTAAGGAGTAGCAGCAGCGTGACAGGCAACAAATTCAGGCTCTTCCCAATCTCAGAAAGCCAAGAAGTAGTAATGCCTCCTGAGGAGGAGGTACTGTGTGTTGTATGTGTGCTGCAGAACTAGTGTCCTGTTATAATGTGTGTATCAAAAGGGATATGGAGGATACACGGTGCAGCGTAGGCAGACGAAGAAGGAGCTAGCAGAAAAAAGACCAACAAACCCCCACCCTTCTTAAATGACTTACTACCTGGGAGAGGGAATCTAAAGCAACTAGCAGCAAAATAGGCCTTAAAGGCACACCTGCTGCATTTTCCTAAATTTAAAGGGTCAGTGAACAAAGGATGCTGAGAAAGGTTTGTATAAAAATGTGAAACCCAGCTGAGATATGCTGACCCTGTTGACTGAGGGAGGGAGGGGATCTCTGAGGGCTGAGCTCGATAGGGAGCAGTCTGCAAACAGGGAGCCTAGTTTGTTTATCCACTAGAGGTAGTTTTGCATGCTTTTCTTTTGTTAGGACATCTTTATATAAATATCCTGTTCCCCTAGCTGTTAGAGGTTTTTTTAAGTTTATCTCTGTTGCTGTAGGACAGAAAGAATGTTATTAATACATTCTTTTACTTGCACAATTAAAACTTTGATCTTCTATCATTCTCTATGTATTACAGAGCAGATGTTGATAGAAATAGGCAAACAGGACACTATCTTAATACAATATTTGGAAAAATAAACATCCTCCTTAATGAAATATGTGCAGTATCTGTCTTTTGTTACCTTCTGGAAAACTGAGCTGGCTTTATTTTCTTTTGCGATTCTAGATAGGTTAGGTTTAACCAGGAATTTGCCAGGCGGGATCCGTATCACTGGGTTTTTGACTTTTTCTGAGCAACCAGCATTTCTTTGGCTTGGGTGTTTTCATATAGAACAACAACAGTTTCATGAAAGGGATAGGAACTGTAAGGTGGATTAACTAGCTAGTCCCTGCCGTGTGGAAAATTGTGCAGAAGTTATGTGACATGATTAATGGGAGGAAAGTTGAAAAATAGGTCCCTGGTTTTCCCCTGCCCTTAACACTATCTTGGAAAGCCTATCACTGGAGTTGTATCAGATCTTGTACCATGTGTACACTTGTATCCTTCCAGATATCTATATTGAAGGGATTTTCATTTTGAAAGGTGTATAAGGGTTAAAGATAATTCTTGTCGGGTAAGAGCAGGAGACGAGTCCATGCTCTGGGATAAGGGCTCAGGCACATCCTAGCTTGTGACCTGCAACACTGATAAATGGACAAAAGGAATAAGTGTCCTTCGCTGTTGTAGTTTATGCTCATTATCTTCTCCCTGCAAATGCTGGAATAGTACTTGGAAATGGAGATCTCAAAAAGCACTTATAAATGACTTCTACAGGCCACAAAATAACCCTGCTTTTTCTAATTTACCAGTTGTGGGAAATAGGTTTTGTGACATGCCTGAATGGCAAATAAGCTGGCCAGGGTGGGCACAGACCTAAAGCAAATTCCTTGCTGAATGATCTCAGATTTTCCAGTTGAATGCTCTCTCAGGCTAGGTGCAGTACCCATATATACTGGTTAGAAGCAGGAGGCAGCCATCCTTGCTGCCATCGATTTGCAGTTTACCAATGGAGCGTACAACTATTGCATCTGTCTGACATCAGTGGATCTCTTTCGATGAAAAGAATTTCAAATATGCAGTGTGTTTCTGTATTTTGAAAAGTACAGCCTTGCATCTTAGGGTCTTTGAACAGAAAAAAACACTTTGAAAACAATGTGCACTAAAACCAGCTTAAGTGATTTGATAATGCAGATTCTTTCCAAATGAATGTGTATGCAAGCAGAGTCTTGCAGGAAGCGTATTCTACTGCATGCTTGAAATGGAGATACTATTTCCATACATTCTCTAAGCAGCTTACTAAAGCATTTTTGCGAGTGATGTTTTCTGCAGCATTCATGGTGTAGGAATGTGTTTTGTGGGTCAGTAGCAATGCTCTGGGCAAGAATAAGCTGGGAAGAAGAAAATGCCTAACTTTGTTCTGGTTTTCTTCATGCTGTGATATATTTTTGTTTCTTCGGGGATTTCTTGTTTTTTTTAATTTTAAATAACCTAAGAACTATATTCTTTACATTGATTGCTTTTGATTTTTACATGTTTCACAATGGCTTGAAGAGCGCACTCCACCAGCTATCTCCAATGAAGAACATGAATTTCCCCACTCTGTTTCCCCACCTAAATATTACCTGTGACAAAGGATCAGGAAGTGGTTGCAAATCCCTCATGAAGGAGAACACAGAAAAAGCATCCCTTTCGCTGATGAAAAGGTGGGACTCTAACAAGGGGAGGACAGACACTAAAAGATAGAGTCCTCATTGTAAAAGGAGGAGAAAAGGCTTAAAATACTAAAAGTAGGAAGTGGCAAATCAAAGTGATTATAAGGGGCATTGGGGGAAAAAAAAAAGCTATCTGATAGTTTCATTGGATGAATAATACCTTCAAATCTTTCCAGGGCAAACTAAGGATATTAGAGTTAATGGAATAACTTTGATTCTTCAGTCATTGTAGCCTGATAGCATGACACTGAAGTCGGGGATGCCACTACATGTCTAATGGGATTAGACAGTTGTGCTGACTTCTGTAAAATTTGGCTGGCCTTAACACTTGTGACTGTTTAAAAGAAAGAATCAACCAAAAATTTCTGGAATTTTTGGCTGGGTGGTGACTTTTAGTTTTAATTCCACAGCTACATTCCGCTATGGGCAACTGTATTTTGTCTGTCTAAATTCTTTCTGTAGTTCTCAGTGGGAGACCAGATTTCCTGTTTTACGAAGTTGTAGAGTAATCCTGCCGATGGCTGAAGGGTTGCCGGGCTGTATCTAGTGAAGACCGTGTTTCATTTGTGGGTGAAGCAGTTTCTGTATATCTGTGCTGAAGCGGGTAATTCTCTAACCCTAAAAAGATAGGTGCGTGTGGTGTGTCTGTTTATATAAAATCTGTAGGAAGAGACATACGGATACACGTACATGTAAAATATGGTATTGCCTTTACCTTGTCAAGGGTCTTGCGCTCTCTGAAGTGACTCGTCCTATAAATGTGTGTGATTGGTGTGGAACAACAAGCAATTTAGCAATTTTTCTAAAAGTACAGGACTGTCTTTCAAGGATGAAATTCTTGCCTGAAGTAGACCAAAACATGATTTTTACAGTGGAAGACTTCCACCGGCAGAATCACACTGCTGTCAGTATTGATAGCAATTATATGGTTTTCATACGTGGGCTGCTATTACCTCGTTTCTCTACATCTGCTAAAAACCCAAAGCACAGTTAAAAGAATCAAGCAATCCAAGATCAAAAGCTTTTTTCCCAAAATTCCTTGTATGATGTTATCTCAACCAGCAGTTCTGCTTTAACAGAAAGACCCGAGTGTCTGCTCTGGTTGAGAGAAGATGCGCTTCAGGACCTGAGGGCATAGCGAGAGTTCTGGGGAGCAGGGCTGGCGTGGGATCAGGAGCCCAGGCTGTCTGCATTCTGCTTGCCCTTGAGCTTGGCAGTGACTGAGAGCCTTTAGCACTTGCAAACCTCCAGCCACAAATCGAGTGGTGGCTGTCATCTTGCTTTCTCTTTTACCAGAAAGACGATGTTTTCAGAAAGACGATCTTTTCATACTTGTTGAAATAGTTCAGCAAGAGGGAGGTCTGGGGGCATTGACACATCAGGTCTAGTGATTTGTTTCGGACAGTCCCCTTCTTTCTGCTGTGAGTTTAGCACCTCTGTAGTTTAAATCAAAGTAGCACAAAGCGCTGGGCTTTGAGCTGGAGTTCAGTGGAGGGCCTGACATAGAATCATAGAATCGTTTAGGTTGGAAAAGACCTTTAGGATCATCCAGTCCAACCATTAACCTAACATTACCAAGTCCACCACTAAACCTGTTAAGGGTGGAGTAGCAATTTCGTGTTTCCTGGCTTGGTGGCTGGATTATTTATAATGAAAGTAAAAACTAGGAATCATTAAGGTTGGAAAGGCCCTCTCAGATCATCAGCCCAACCATCAACCCAACACCCCCATGCCTACTAAACCATGGCCCAAAGTGCCACGTCTACTCATTTTTTGAACACTTCCAGGGACGGTGACTCCACCACCTCTCTGGGCAGCCTGTTCCAATGCTTGACAAACACTAGCTTCTGCTGGTCCTGGTACAGGGTAAGACACACACCTCTGGCAGTGGGGTGAGGCAGGCAGTTGGGGTCTCCTCTTAAATCATCCCAGCATTGAGTCTAGGAATCTGTCATCCATATCCTCAATATGAAAATTCAGGTCTGCGTGTATCCGTAATAACGTGCCTGTCAGTGGTGCTGGTTTTGGTAGGAGCCTTAGCACTTGAATTACCATTTGTGCAGATTTTTGAAGACAGTAGCGATTTTGATCTTTCATCTGTAGGTACAACAGCAGAATTGGAGGGATGTAGCTAAAGCATGGAGGAGAGAGGAAACTGATTTTAATCTAGACTGCTGCTCCTGAAACCATGCCTTCATTTGACCGTAAATAATTCCACCCAACCCCGACATGTCACTAGATTTTTTTTTTAATATATATGGATACATATATATGCATATAATACTTGCTCTGTTACTTGTTTACATTACATGTAATGTGTATATATACATAAGTATAGAATCATAGAATGCTTTGGGTTGGAAGGGACCTTGAGAGATCGTCGAGCCCAACCCCCCTGCAGTAAGCAGGGATTGAACCTGTATTAGGAATCTACTGAGAAATAAGAAACTGAAAAGTTGAATCTGGAATCCGAAGGTTATGGTGAAAGTGTGAAAAAGAAACCAGATCTGCGGCAGAGAGCTTATGTAATTTATCACAGTTATGGTAGTGTTTGGAAGCATGGCTGGAGTGGCACTTGTGAGAGTCTGCTACAAGAACAGTTCTTCCAAGTGCTTAATACAGATTATACTTCATTTTTTTGGAAAGACTAGCTTATTATTATTATCTTGGAAGAAGTAAGAACTGATTCCACTGTTTTGAGTGTAGGAGAAGTGACCCCAAAAAAGACAATACTGAAAGTCTTACTTAGCTTCAGAGTATTTTCAGGGCCAGCTTTGGCTGGTTTTAGCTAACAGAATAGATGAAACAACTTTCCAAGCTTGTTTAAAGGAGAATCTTTGGAGTGCACCAGCAGTTGATCCTGATAGTAAACAGTTCAGCCGGCTAAGGGAAAAAGAGTTAATTTTGAGCATTGCTTCTATTTAAAAAAAAAAAAAAAGAAAAATGGGAGCACAGTGACCTTTCTTGTGTTTCTTCTTTGCTGTGGGCATACTGACTTCAGTGCTGCAAGCTGCCATGCACTAGAGGGCACACAATGCTTGCGATTGCCGCGGCGCCAGCCCAAGGAAATGCCTAGCGCAGGGGATCTGATCTTAGGATGACCTGTGGATCTTGGAACTGACTTTACTTTAATCCTGCCTCTCAACCGAGTTGCAAAGGAAATATAAAATTTGAAACATTATTAACTTTATTTGACTCCAGGGACTAGTCCTGTTGCATTTCCTGGGACTAACTTGGGTGAGTAAATTGAGTGAGGTTTAGTTTGGGAATGATTTTATGGATTCCTCTTTTTTAACTTTGACGAGGTTTTCATTTGATATGAATTGATTGAATAAGTTCTGTAGCATTCCCCATGTATTCGTGCCCAGTGGAATAACGCCTATGTGATCATAAGAGAAAGGAGGTTGTATGATCACGACGCATTACAGTGTCCATGCTGAGACTTCATAGGTTATGTAGTAAGCTATTTTAAATTTTATTTTCGCATCATTTTTTTCCAAGAGTCTGCATTTCTTTAGCTTATCTGTTTTTAAGAAAAATACAATAAGCTTTATAATCTTTGGGATAATTCCCATGTGGCGTGCACCTTAATTTGAGAATCCCATGTCACTTTGTATGTAGCTGGAAATGCATGTGGGGGATGGAACAGGAGAGACGGGTGGTAACGTGATTTTCATTATTTTTATAGAAATGTAGGCAAGGCAGGCCTGGTGTGTATACTGCAGATGGAAATAGTGTTATTAAACCAGGCTCTTATCTTACTTTTATTTTTCTGTTAATTTTATGGAAGCCAATAAAGTGTAAGCTCTGCAAATTTTCTTTATTATGCTGGTTGAATATGTGAAAATCAGGTCTAGCTACAATAAAGTAGAGTTTTGGCATTGCACTGCAGATAGAGCAACGCTCGAGTCACTCTGCCAGATCCGGCTATCCCAGGCTTGAATCTTTCCCAGTTAAAGGCTGCTACTCATGCACAATGTGACACGGATGAGTTTCTGTCATGAGTAAACTGAGGCTTCTCAATGCTCTTTCAGACAGAACAAACCCCCAAAAAAGAGAGAGAAACATAAGCCAGGATACTACCCCTGCTTCCCATGGGAGAACAGCTAGTACGTTGTATTCTGTGTTTGCATTTGACATTGTACAGTCTCTTAACTTAAAAAGAGAAGAGCAAATAAAGAAGTATCCATACATATCAGAATAAATAATATACTTGTACCTCAGCGGGAGGTTATCTACTCCATTCTTGCTTTTGCTGATATGAAATCCTGAAGTGCAAGAAAACATTTTAGGAGTCTCAGGAAATATAAGACCACGAGGCACTTAGCTGAATCTTGTCTTGCTGACTTTAAATGTACTGAATGCCAACAAAAATTGGCCCAGTATACTTTTGCCACTGGCTACATACCTCACAAGTTTTGGGTGGATTTTTTTTCCCCCCTTTTTCTCCAACCCTCCCAGTATTTTGCCTTCTGGCCTGTACAGCTGTGCTGCTAGTATACTTTCTATTTCTGGAAATGACCCATGTGGTTAGGTCAGTTTGTTTTAGCCTTGCTTCTTGTTGCTGAAGTAGAATAGCACATTTCCCCAAACTGCGTGAAAGCCGGGGTAGACAATCTTGATAAATATGATTAATGGGCCCCTCTGCTTTGCTCTGCAGCTGAAGGCTTCCTGAGGTTCTGTGTCAGCTGGGCTACAGCTCCCCAAACCAACCTTTACATAGAAAGTATGCCTTAGGTTCAATTGTGTTGTTAAATATGTTTTTACTCACAGCTTTTGCTATAGGAAAGTCTTTGCAATTGAAATATGGTAATAAGAGTCTGAAGAGGTAGTATTGGCAGGAAAAGTTCATAAATATGAGTGAGTTTGGATTTTTTCCCTCTGTCTAGTTACCTAGAAGTTTGTAGGTTATGTTTCCTGTGACTGAAGTTAAGTCTGGGGTTAGTGAGGTGTTTAATTCCTTCCCCTGATCAGCAGGATGGTAACTATGATTAGCTACATAGCTACTACTGTCAGCAGGAGATAGTAGCAAGCGATGGTAGCTTTGAGTCAATTATAACTTGTCAGTACATGGCATATATGTGTAGGTTACTGTTACGTTTATTTCCAGTAATGTGACTGAAATGTGGTATTCATAGAACTTGACAGAAAATATCTTTTCTGTTGTCACTTTTGTCAGAAGGGAAAACAAATGAAGTATCACATCATCTTGATGAAAAATGCTATCCAGAGACTCCAGCAGTTGTGTGACTGCTTCTTCAGAAATAGAATTAGAGAATATGGGGGGGGGGGGGAAACCCACATTGATGTGAGTGATAATAAAATAAAATGTGTGATTGGCATCAAGGAACATTCAGCTTGCACCTCTATTGATTAGCGAGCGCTCACATTTGTGAGGGTACTCTGTGAATTGTCCTTAAAATTCGGAGGCCAGACTTCTGCCCTGCATGTGTGAATTGCTGGCTGCAGCACAGGCGGAATCCATCTAGCTTCCCTGGTGAATGCTATGCAATTGTAATTGCAGGAGCACATCAGCACTCTTCAACAATTGAGTACAAGTCTTAATAGCAAATAATCCTCTTGAAGTTGTTCCCCCCTCCACTGCAATCAAAGGGGAGCTTTGTTAAGGCATTAACTAACAAATTAGCTGCTAAATACTGGTAATAACCTATTTCCCACAGATTGCTTTTTAATTATAGCCTAAGCTGTGTGATTTCTGAAATCACTTCTTTGGCAAACCAATGTTTGTGGTCATTTCCAACCACTGTAACTAATTGGCAAAAAAGTAATTATTAAAGTCTTTAGTGTTATCAGAACACACTTTGCTTATGTATTCCTGCCTGCAGAAATACTTTTTCAGTGTTTATTTTAGCTGTTATCAGTATTTCAAATTAAATGTATTGGTCTGTGCTGTGAAATTGTTGTTTGAGTTTTACTTCTATGTAGAATATATGTCCTCATTAGATTTTTAGATAGCATAGATATTTTCCACTTCACTGTTACAAGAAACTTTTCCTATGAGGGGGAGGAGGAATGAACCACTTTATTTTTATATGTATTGGTTAATGCAGACTATTTATTTTGCTAATCTGTGTCTCAGCAACCATTTAGAAAAATAAATTATGTTTTGTTGTTGGAGGGAGGGGGTATTTTTTGTATACGCATTGCTTTTCCTCCCCAGATTTCAATAAAGGCTGCACATCTTCCAATATATCATTCTGCTTCCCTTCAAACCTGACTTTTTTATAAGGGAGCAGAGCCATCAAAACTGGCAAGCGTTAAGCTTGATAATTAGTTCAATATAGTGACCAATTCTGTGAATTATGAGTTCAAAGCAACATATGGACATGGATGAAATCAGATTTTGGCATTTCTCACTTAGATTGTTTCAGGACACTGCTGGAGCTTCTTTGATCTGTAAATAACAACTGCAGTTCAGTGCCTTACTTAAAATACATCAAAAGCATTCATGACTTTTGCTTTTACATATAGACCTCACTTCTAGTTACAGTTTTGAATCAGATTAATAAAGCTATTCACGTTTTGAGATTTCGTGGAGAAAGCTACCAACGATAGCTCTTTTTGTTCTTCATGTTTTAAGAGAAGCAGCAAACATTCCGCTGCCTTAATGTGCACCCCAGACTACATGAGCAGATGCTTTGTGAAGTCCAAAACAGCCATCTCCTGTGCTGCAGATCCTCTACAACCTGGTGGCAATGGGTGCCTTTACTCTTTCAGCAGTATAAAACCAGTGAACCAAAGGTTTGTTTTCACTGCACCATGCAGTAACTTATTTCAGTAACTCCCTTCCCTGCTGTAGCTTGCACATAGCAGCCTTTTCCTGGTTCTGAACTTTGCAGTGGTTTGAACTGTGATGTGCCATCTAGCAGGTAGTAGCTGGAGATAACCAGGCAGGCTCTATTTGTTACTCCTTAAAGATATACAAAGGTGCCGACCTAGTTCAATAAGCAACATTGTCTTTCAATAGTTTAAGTGCACTACCTCTAGGCTTACCAGCTAGTTACGAAAGGGCTGTATGGTTTCTTGGTAGCAAAGGAATGTGGGGAATTACGGCTTCTCAGTGTTTTACCATCAACTTTCCAGATGGGTAATTCCATTGCTTCTAATTTAACTCCCAGTGTTTTGCTTAGAAAAGTTCAGCATTCAGCGGTAGTGCAATGGGGTTGTTTTCTGCTGCACAGTTAGTGTAATTACCCGAGTTCTACACAAACACTTAAGAGTTGTTTTCACAGTGCTTTGGGATCTACTGAGTTAATGTTCTTGTCCTATACAACCCCTAATATGCAACTTTGTACTCAGTGAAAATTTACTACAACCCTCCATCCCCCCCAAAAAACCATAAGCTTGAAACTTAGCTGAAAGACAGCTTCTTTCCTGAGCAACCCTGCCCCTGTTCTGTTTATAGTCCGTTGATAAGATGCCAGATACCTCACACTTGGAGCATTTATTTCTGTGGGTGGCAGATGAGAAAACCCGAGCAGGCAAGTTAGACTTTGCCTGATGGGATCAGGCCCATGTTCTGTCCAGTCCAGTATCTTGTCTCTCCTTGAGGCCAGATGTGAAATCCTCAGGGAAGTCAGGAGGTAGGAAGGGTGCCCTGCTGTGTTTCAGGCTCGCAGCTGTTAAAAGGCAAGCATTCAACCTTCCCTCAGTGAGTCCTTGTTCCTGCCAGCACTCCTAACAAAAATGACTGTAGAAGTAGGTACTACAAATCCCGAACTTTTACATTAACCCTTTTAAACGGATACAGCCATCTCAGAGATTTCTTACAGCAATGATTGATATTTTGGGGGGGGCAGCTTCTATTTATTATCTGGGAAAACAAGTGATCCTTCCTACTTATTCCCCATTTATCTTTCTCTTCAAGACTCTCCTCCAAAACACCCTTATTTATTTCTGTATCCTGCCTTGCAAAACACCATCTTACACAGACAAACTTTTAATCTTTGTGGGCCAAATCATGCTCCCAACAGTGTTTTCCTGCTGACTTCCCTCTCAGCAGAATTGTGGGCTGATAAGTTGGGGCACAACCCAAGACCATGCGTCTCCCAGACCTGGGTGGCAGAGGCTTCTCTAGCGTGACTGCATGGTGGTCCCTCACCTTTGTTGCAAGGTCTTTTGAACATTGCAGTTTGTTGTCTGAAAAGTAATAACTAGAAGAACAGCTAACAAAGCTATGGGCAGAGAAGATGTTTCAGAAAGAGAAATTCTCACCATGAGAATTCTTGGCAGCTTTGGAACAACTTCATCCCACACCTGCCATGCTTGGCAGAGGATTTCACTTCATGTCAGGGGGTGGAAAAAAGCTGTACACATCCAAAGAATCCTGAGGTATGTAGATACAGTGTGGTATAAGAGAAAGAGTTGACATCAAAATTCAGCTGGAGCTGTCATGAAAACAACAGCAGAGGACAAGGAAAAGCTGAGGAGTGGCAACAGCGAGAACATTGAGGTGTAGTAAAAGGAATTGGTGCTCTTAGTGTTGTGTAAGGTCTTGTGTTTAATTCCAGACTTGGTCAAAACCTGACAATGGGAGGAAGAGGTTTTAACTGATTTTGTGCTTTCTTATCTCCATTGATTTCCCTTTGGGAGCCATGCACTCGTTCGTGGACACTTGAGGGTTCTTGTCACGAGTTCTGGCTGGCTGCAAGGCCTTGTGTTTTGCAAAGGGGACACCCTGCAGAAAGGAAATGGGTAGTGCATGTAATTTTCAACGTGAGACATGTTTGTGGATGCTTTCAGTGTGGTGTTTTTTTCTTGCCAGTTCTGAAGGCCTTTGGTTTCTGTACTGGCTTTGAAAAACTGTAGGAACTATCTGTCTTGGTGTTTTTAATTCTTTCAGAAATTTTGATAGACTGCATTTTCTAAGAGAAATGATTCAGTGAAGTTTTACTCTTTAGCTTTAGCTTGAGTAGTTCCTATCAAGCTACTTAATTTTTATTTTGCTCAGCTGGTTGTTCAAGCTGAAGATTCCAGCTTGACCAGTTGGGAAGAGAAGGGCTCACTGGGCTTGGCATTAGCTAAGAGGGTATGATGAAGAGCAAAAGGACAATGAGGGGTGCTCTGAGAAGATAGAAGGGGTGCCTCTGCGAGGGCTTTGGGTCTGAATTTCAGCAGGATTTGTTTTGTAAATTAGTATCTGAAGCTTCTGGGATTTGGTAGAATTAGATTCTGAAGAAAGTTATTCCTCTTCCGTTTGTCTCTGGTGTTTGTATCAAAACTGTATCCCACAAGATTATATTTCATGCATTTTTTGGTTATTCTTTTTTTCCTTTTTCCCCCTAGCTTATTTACCTTTTTTGGTGCTCTGAAATATATGTGTGTTTTCTGTGAGTGCTAACATTTCATCTTAAAGTAACGAGTAGGAATTTTGTTTTAGATTCACAGCTCTGTCACCAGTGCTCTCTGTTGTTTTTTCACTTCGGTTGTAAGTCTAGATGTGTGTTTAATCTGTTCATTTTGAATTTTAGATAGATGAGAGATGCTTATTCTGAATGTTAAATGGTACTAACAGTTATTTTCAGAACATGTAGTTTCTGAAAGAATGCAATTAGAAACTAAGCCCAGGAATTTTTGTGGCAGGTCAGGCACTTCTGGCCTCAACTGCCATTGACTGGAAGAAGAATAAAGCTCACGGTGCCTCTAGAAATCACTGAAGCATTCCCTTCCCTGATGTTATGATACATGTCATACGCTCTGTTGAGAGACAATATGAGTATGCCTGGTGGATAAATGTTCTCTGGATAAACTTGGATGTTACTGTGTCTTCTCACTGTGTGTTTTATGATCCACGTCTCTCAGACTGATGTGAATATGTAAAATATGAGCCGCATTTAAAAAACAGAAGTGTGTATACATCTAATGACCATGGAAAAAAAGTCTGAGAAGTAAACTAGATACGATGGTGAAGTTTCAAACACCAGCCAACAAAAGAGCCCTGATGTGTTTGTTTTCATTCCTGTACTTTTTAGAGCCTATTTCATGATTGTTGATGCTTGATTCAGAATTTTAGGAGCGTGTTTGAAGAAGGCCGTATAGTTGTATGATTTAAGAGGCGGGTGAACCGCTGTGGCCTCTGTGCATGGTGACTGAGAGCAAACTCACCTTGCCTAGATATTCCAGATGGCTGTGAGAATAAAATAAACGAGGGAGAACAACAAGAATTTGAGTGAGGAAGAAATAGTTAAAAATAAATGTTTGGGGTTGGCAAACCATAGGGAGAGAATTCTGCCCAAGATCCTACAGGGCCGTGCCATGTTCAGAGCGGTGAAAGGCAAGATGTAAAAGATCTTTAGTCCTTTGTTTTACTCTAATATCTGAGTCAATATGTTGCATAGATCCATGGGTCAGGTGAACATAAATTGTGCTGTTGGAATTTATCTGGCCAGTAACTTAACCTCTGACTCACCCCGGCAACGGTACAGCATTACAAATGTAGTCTTCAAGGAAGAATGAACAAATTTCTTAAGCTATTGGGCACAAACAAAATCTTCAAAATCAGTCAAGAATACCTCCTTGTTCCACTGCTCCGTCACCCCTCATGCCCTGGGATGTACTTATAGCGGTTAATGCTAGGAAAATTCAATCTGTCCATTTGTGTTCTGTGCTCAGAGTGACTAAAAGTACCTTTCCTCATCTTGTCCAGCTCATGTTTAGTTCTGTGTCCTTTTAAAAATTGCCAGACCACCAAGTGTGATGACTCTGAGCTAAGCATATGAATATCCATGGTTTGACAAACTAACCTCTTTTGTTAATTTACTTCAACAGAAGGGAACATAAAGAAGGGAATGGTTTTTTTGACTGTCCCAGCAGTTTAAGAATTAACTAATTCAGGCCACAGAAATCCTGTGTATTACTGAGGGACCTGAAAAGAATGTGTCCTCTCACCTGTGATTTCATTTTACCTTCGTGCTCTCCCAAAAACCACCATACATGCAGAGCTCCCACTAACAGTGGAAAAGGGCTTAGTACTTCCAGAAACAAATAAGGCTGCTTAAGTGCTTAAATCTGGTTTAGCTCTTTAACTATTAAGTATATGAGTTAGAAATGTCTCTTGTGTGTATAAGGGAACTATTCCCATTGCTAAATTTTCTTTCTCTGGAATTTCCCCCCATTTTTAATTAAAAAACGGAGCAGAGCTAGGTAATATTGGTAGGAAGAAGCCAACTCCAGGATCCAGTATGAATTTTGTGCTAAGTAGGTAGCTGGAAGATCCTGCCTGGGTTATGGGGCAGACACTGAAACATGGGACCACTTGCTGAGGTTAATGTTTGATCTCTCAGTCCCCTTGGAAACGATGATCTTGAAATGGGATGGCCTAGAACAACTTGAAGTATTTATTTTCCCAAGGCCCGTGAATTGCCAACACAGGGAGTTCTTTTACTGTAACAAAATACTGTGTGTTTAAAGAGAATTCCTTCTTTCTGAGGAGAAATGTGACCTTGATTAAATTATTTCTATTTTTAATCAACTTTAAGGTCCCTGGAACTTCTGAAGTTCTCAGCAGCTGTTCTTCAGATGTCTGCTGGCCTGTTGGCCTCACAGATTTCCCCATCTCCTCGGGAGGACTAAGGACTCTGAACACATCCTAAACAGCCAGAGACAACATTTTGTGGCCAAGAAAGACTAAGTGGTGCCCTGAGCTTGGGAAAGGGCTCCTAATGGTCTCCAGAGCTTCCCCGCAGAGGCTATATGTTGGAGAAGCCTGTTAAAGAGCACTTCAGCTTTAATAGTTGTACACTGTCCCAAACACTGGATCTTCTTTTTGCTGCCAATCTTTCTTTTGTGCATTATGTGTCCTTTGAGAGCAGAATACAGGCAGAATCTCTTAGGCTTTTGCTTTACTCTTTAATCCAGCACCACAAACCAGAAATCCTCGGGGTTTAAGCAGCTTCACCATTTATTTACACAGGTCTGCAGTGGCTTTTTGTTTTCTTTGTTGTTTCATCTGTGGTTTTCCCCCCGCTGTGTTTTGGACGGTTCTGTTTTCTGTAGGAAATTCTGAAAGGCTGTTTAGCTGCATGCATGCTGCCTTCCCTGTATATTCACCTAGTGATCTCTGCACATGGTGCAATACCTGACCAGCATCCTGTTCTCAAGGCCATAGTACCTGTTCTTTACTGAACTAGTAAACTATAAACAGCAGAAACACATTTTCCTGTGGACCTGTAATCCACAGTGCCTCTGCTTTCCCTATTGTGCTGACTCAAGCTCTGCTTTCGTGGCCCCAAAACTCCCTCGTACAGCCCTGAGCTGTTGGCTGAGCAGGTGATAACAGATGCTGGGACGCTTCCCCAGGTATCTGTGTGCTGGTTGCCTGCTTGCACGTACCCACCGATTGCCTGGCCAGCAACCACACAGGTAACTATTGAGCTCCTTCTGCAGCCTCTCCTGCAAAGTCAGGGTGCCACATTGAGTCTCTCGGCTCAACTGAGATGCTTACAGATGTGTTTGAGATATTTGCTTGATGTTCACAGAAGTTTTAGGAGCTTTGTCCCTACCTCTGTCTTATTTGCCTGAAGTCAGATGATGAGTTCAAAAGCCAAGGAGAGGGAAAAAGAGGGCAATTTCATGCACTGCTTCAATAGCAAACCAGTCAAAAAATGCACCTCCATATAGTCAGAGACAAGATGTCAGTAAATATCCTGTTGAATGGCTCATGTTCCATTACTTACTGGTACAGCAGTGAAATATTTTTTTTGAGCCAGACTATAAGCATATGGTGGAGAGGGAAACCTTAGTACTGATTAAGTATTATTATCTGAGTGATTAACTAAAATTTTACCATCCAGACATTGTGTGGTTGGAGCTGGTGGAAGGCAAAAACCCAACAATGCCAGTGAAATTTGGATCAGGACCATGTTATGGTATTAAAAATTGGCAAAGGCACTGAGTTTTACTGTACTAACCAAATATTGTCATTTATCGTGTCTTAGGTACCCATTGAAAATACATGGGCTACAGTCCAAATACCTGTGGAGATTAAGAAGTTGAAGGTTTAGTTCAGGGCACTCTTGAAACCACTCAGGTATTAAAAATGAGGAATACTTCTTGGTACAAAATGTCCTTTCAGTAGTTGTTATGGATAGTCTGTGAGTAACCAAACCATGACACAGGTCTGAGGTACCACTTTCCTTTTCCTGGTAGATATGAGACAGTTTAATTGAAGATTTAGTTATGGAATTTTATCTCTATGAGCAGAATTCCATAGTTTATTATAGTGAAATTCCTGAAATAGCAAAAAAAAAAAAAAAAAACCAAAACCCAAACCCAAACAAAAAAACAGGAGGATCAGGGAGTTTAAAGCCAAGATATTAGAATTGCATGGTGTTGTATGTGCATTGGGTTGTAATGGCTCTTACCCGTCATGCATCAGACTTGAAAATGCTGTGCGTTTGCAGAGGTGGAGTTTTGCTATTGTTGGTTTATTTTAAATTAATTGTATCCATACAAGATAACTGTTACAGGTACTTGACTGGGCTTAGAAATCTCTCTCTTTTGACATGTCTGGTACTTTGATGCTTTTAAGCTTTAGCACTGGTAGTCAGGTTTTATGTAAATCTATCAATGTTTTTGCTACCATTGGTGATCTTATTTCTGACTACAAGCACTACTATTTAATTCTGTCAAAGGTGTTTCCGTAATTAAATTTATAGTGCAGCTTAATAACAGTTCAGAGAGCATAACGCTCCCAATGTGTTTTAGTTCTATTTGAAAATGGATACGCAGGCTACAGTTTGGATCAGAGACAGTAAAATTGGATAGCATTTTGTGACCCTAAAGCTTTTCTGTTCAATCACATCTTAACATTCCACATTACTGGAATGGAAAAGATTTTTGTACAAGCGTGTTTTGAAGTATTTTAGTACAGTAAAGAAAAATCACAATAAAATAGAACTGTTGGCATTTCTGTGTATTAAGAGCTGTTCTGCTCTCCAAGCTCCTGTTAATTTAAGTGTGAGCTGCTTGAGTGAGATGTTTGCAGGGTCAGGCTGCTTCCAGGCATCTAGATGGAAGATATCCTGGTTTGTTTACTTGATGAAGCATGTTGAGTTAACAGGAAATTACTAGTACCTTGTCTCTCTCCTTCTTGTGTTTTTCCATGAGAATAATCAAGACATAAAAGAAGTTTGTTGCCTAACAAAGAAATGATCAAATGGTCCTTTGACGGTAAAGAAATGACAATGTTAGAAAATCCTGTTGACCGAAAGTATTTTGCAGGTTTTGGAAACTGAAGTATCATGAATATGGGCACAGTGCAGATGGCACAGCTTGAATAAACTTTCTGATCAAGAATACAGGTGTACCTTTGGATGAAGAAATGCAGAGTTGAGCATTGCTCCCTTTTTAGCATGAGCTTTACCCCAATATATCCTTTAATGCCTGTGCTTACACTAACAGAAACCCTTTTGATTACCAGTGCCTGTAAAGAGCAGATGGTATCTTCTGAATGTGTTTTAATATGAGAAGGTATTAAGTATAGATTGAGACCGTGCATATTTTAAATCAACTGTGTCTGTAAACTCCATTTCAGTGTTACCTGTGCTTTGAAGAACTTAGGATATTTAATATGTCTACAGACATCCCATAAATTCTTATTCACCCCACCTGCCTCCCTGTGCTAAGTTCCTGCTGTTATGAGTAGAGCTTTGATGAATATTTAGATTGCGCTATAAAGTTCTTTCCTTCAAAGATACAGATTTTCCTCATGGAAAAAGCTTTGTTTCTGTTCAGAAACACACAGGAGAAAAGGATTGTCTTGTATCTGCAGCTCACCAGTGTTGCAAGTGGGGTGGGAATGAATTGTTCTTCCTACAGCAGTACAGAGCAGCAAATATAGTTTCCTATTACCTCAAAATCTTGGCCAAAACCCCAAGTTTAGTATATACTTAGGATTTTTGGTACTAAAGCCATCTCTTTTGCTCGTTCTGAAATGATTCTTGATGGATATTGTTCCGTGTTTGTTACATGCCTGTTAATCTTGTGACCTTCCCTCCCCCCCTCCCTTCCACCTTTCCAACCATCCATCAGAAGTATCAGAAGTCTCAGTCATAGGAACCTGGCTGAGTTTTCTTTGTTTCCCCTCTTCAGGAATCAGCTATTTAGGATGAGATAGAGTTTTACATATGCAGCTGTCTGAAATTACAGCTCCCTTTTCTGAAAGGGGATGTTTACTGCCTCAATAATACCAGTTAGAAGTCCTACTTTATAGCATATACGTTAAGAGGAGCAAGGTGGAAACACTAGTGGAAGGCTGAGGTCTGAGATTTTCTTCAGTGCTTTTGAGTGTCGTTACTGTCCTTGTAAAGCTACAGGTAAGCCAGTGTTCTTGTGAGAAATGTGTGCCCCTTGTCTGGCCAGATGGTTTATAGAGCTTTAGATTTATCATTTATCATCTGCCTTGTCTTTCTTCACAAATGACCTCTTTGTGAAGCTTTATAGTAGACAGCTGTTTGATCGGAGTTGACTTTGAGAGATCTGCCCTAGAACTTCCTGGAAGACCTCATCATTTAATGGTTTAATTTTATCTTGAAGCATTTGGGTTCCATGGAAAATCTCTTGTATGTGTGTACGAACACTCATGCAAGAGGAAAGTTGGTATCTTGCAGCAACTAAAAATGTTTGTGTTACAAAGTCAGGATCTAACCTTTTACAATCCTGATAGAAGGCGCAACAAGAAACCTGTATCATGTACATGCAAAACTGGAGATCTGCGGACATAATATGAATGTCCCTTGTGTTGCTGGGGAATAAGATCTGTAGGTGAGATGTATTCTTATAGAAAATGCTTATCCAGAAGTTTTTGCCTTCAGGGAATTTATGCTTCTGAATGCAACAGTAATCATTAATGGAAAGGTTGTGTTCTCAGGTGGACTTCATGTGTGTTCTAATTGCACATCTGTGCTGGCACATTATGTTTGGGTCCTTCAGCCACTGCTGTAATATGAATAATCCATACAAACCCAATCAAAAGCAAAGCCTTACTGTTTTACTGACTGTCCTCTCAGCAAAAGGTCGTCTTTGAGCTGATGACCTTCTAGTCCAATGGACAAGATGAAGGGCTACCATTTTTTCCAGATGTCAGATCCAGAAAGATTGAGTGCTTTGCCTGAGGTTATGCTCCTAACTTCCTAAGCAGTTGGGGAATTCTCCTCATTGCCAGACCAGTTTCAGAAATGAAAGACTATCCTACTGCCTCACTTAAGGGCTTTTGTTGTGAACTAACAGTTGAGCACACACGTGGCATTTTGCAAGGCGCTGAGAGGTGAAACTGTCACACTGGCTGACTTTGCTAACAATCTACTCAGAAATTCAGTGTACATATATGGTGACTTCTCTCCTGTTCACTTTTGAGCCCGAGAATAACATAGTCCTGTAGCTCAAGCTTCTGCACCACAGCATGCCTCAGACTACACAGGCTTGCACAGACTCTTAGGGTTATACTTGTTTCCCACAATTTTCTGCGTGTTTGTCTCTAAACGAACCATGAAATGATTCAGTGCCCGCATGTGGTTTTAATAACAAGCGTATGTGGGCAAATGAGAAAATACAGAATGTTCAACTGGAAGTTTCCAGCATACGATATGGGTTAAAATCGAAGTAGGTTTGTAGTACAGTGTTTGTCAGAGTTGGTTAATTACTTTTGGGTTATATGACACTTTAGATGAGACTTCTCTCTATAATCTTGTAACAACTGTTGAGTGGTAGAAGGCTCCATACTTAATCAAGGGCAGATTTGGAGCAATAAGTTTGATCTTCACTGGGATCTGATTGTTTTTCTGGGAAGTTTGTGTGTTGTTGTTGGGTTTTGGGGTTTTTTTTGTTTTGCTGCTGCTGTTGTTGGTTATTGGGGTTTTTGGTTTGGTGGTGGTTTTTTTTTTTTTTTTTTTTGAGAGAGAAAGTGCAGCAAGTAGCTTGCTGATCTTGTTTTAGCTGAGAGTTATGTCAAGGACTTATACTTCTTTAATAGGAAGTCACACTAGGCACCCGCATCTTGAAAACTGCAACTGCTGAAGATACATTCCAGCTTCAGGTGATCTTTTCAGAGTCCAGAGCAACCCTTCCCTTTACCACGTATCCTCAGCTTTGCAAAATGGTTCGGAAAAGACTTTGTGTCTTTCATTATTGTTTTATTAGAGAGCAGTAAGTTCTCAGATTTTCAAAACCTGGTTTTCTGTTCTTTTCTGCCACCTCAGATGTGTTCAGCTCTGATGTTCCTTCTTCCATGCATACTGAAGGGAGATTGAGAAATCCCACTAGCCTGAAATTAGAAGAAGAAATTTATTGCTGTCAGATGAGAGAATCTCTTTTAGATTATTCTGCCTCTATATTTTCTTTTGCTCCCAAACTTGAAGGGTTAATGTTGGTTTAGACTTAACCAGCTTTTGCTAACAATCTGGCTTAAGCTTGCTGATGAAATACACAGTAAGAATTGCCTTTGGCAGTCTTTGAGACTGATGTCCTGTGCGTGAAAGGGAGGAAAAGCATTGGAAAAGCCACAGGGAGGAAAAATGATAAATAAAGACAAGTACTTGAAAATTTTCTGCGAAGGAGAAAAGAAAAATCTGTTCTTATGCCTGTGATGAGAAGGTGAAGAAGAAATGACTTAAATTGCTCTGGGGAACTATCCAACAAAGCAGCACCTGAGCTGATCATCTGTGCGGTCCATCCATCAGGAGAGGCCATTAAAATAGGTTAGACAAACATGTAGGGAACGGGCCCTGCCCTTGGTCAATGGCCTTTAGATCTTGTTTTCTCCACAATACTGTAATTCCTGGGAAAGGCAGGTATAGTTCTAAGAGAAGGCATGCAAGCGAGCAGAGCTGTTCTTGTGACAGCAGTGCTTTGGGTATTGTGTAGAATAAGGGACTTAAGTAAAACAGGTGGATAAAGCCTATAAAATTTGTTAAACTCTGCGTTTCTCCACTTGTGTTACTGGAAGAGTTGTTTTTCTGTGGAGTTTTTTTTCAGTATCTAAATGATGTGTCAAGGTGACTGTGGTGTGTAGAGGTACCTAAACTTGGTGCATAGGTGTGTATTAGCCATGCTGGGCTGCTTTGGTTTCTTCTTACTGTGATCTTTGGGCACCAAACTTGATTGCAAAGAGGAGTTACATGGCACATCTATAGACCTTTTTGCTGCGCTGTGAAGAGTATAGGTCTGCTGGAAGCTCTGGTCAGTATAGAGGTCTGAAATGACAGCAAGGAAACTGCAGTAGAATTTGCTATAAATCCTGCCACCTCTGTAACTGACTTACATAAAACTTACAAAAAGTACTTTTGGCCCAGAAATTTGAAACCGGTTGTATGTCATCCAGGCATATAAGCTGGAGAAGGCCAAGTGGTCTGTATTTTGGGAGTGCAGAAGGTTTCAGGAGTATGCTGAGGTTGAGGGAAGAGTAGTTCCCCATGGCGGTTCTTGCTTTCTGGATCCAACCCCAAGCAGTTTATGGGACTTCTCGCAAAGCAAGGGCTATAGCGTCGAGGCAAATATTTGCATGTTCTAGAGGGGAAATGCACTTCTGTGAAGCACAAACATCCCAAGGTGCTGTAGATGATAACACCTGTATGCAGTTATTTTATCTCTGGGCTCATCAGGCTTTAGGAGCGGAGCCATATCTTAAAGGAGCTGTCACAGCAATCCTTGTTTGCCTCCAAGGTGTCTCCTGAAGTGCTCCTGCAGGTAATTAATCACCTAATAAAATACACTCTTTGACAGTAGGTGGAATTTGGAAATTAATTTGCACCCCTTAAATGAGGCTTCTAAAACTATAATTATCATGAAAGGAAGAAACGAGCTGTGTCAGGTGTATAAATGATTTATGTGTCAAGAATAAACTGTCACTGAAGTGGCACTTAAACTTGCAGCGTCTGCGCTGCATTTCTTTTAAGTGAATTAAGCAATGACATTTGCCCTCCCTCCCTCCCATATTTGCAGGTCCTGGGGCAAATCTTCAGTTGTTTGTGAAGTGTTTGGTACAAAAGTGACCTGCAACAAAACTATAGCTGCCTTTTCCACGTTCTCTTTCTCTAATGTGTGATCACTTCTTGCTGCCCCATTGTTCCCCGCTCAATGTCTTATCCCCAGAAGAGCCTCTGGCCTCTCCACAGACCTTGAGGACACCACAGACCTTATGCAGCCCAGTTGGCCATTTGGATTTCTCATTCTCTCTCCAAATAGTGGATTTTGTGAACTGGGTGTTGGTAGCATCAGGAAATAGAAAGGGGAGGAAGTTTTAACTAGTTGGCTGGACTGCATGTAGTATAAGTTACCTGGAATAAGAGGAAATTCAAGATACCTGATTCTCCTTTTTTTTTTTTTTTTTTTTTTAAATATGATACAGGTTTAAAGATGCCCGAGCGATCTATTTTTGAAAGTTGTGAGAGCAATTTTTTTAAAAAAATCCAGAGAAATGTGAGAGTAGCAACATTTTAAAAGTGAATAATTTACAAAAATATTTACCATTTACCTTCAAAATTGAGCAGACACCCTGCTAAAAATGTGTTACCAAAGTGTCTGACCTGTGCACCAGAGCATATGAAGACTTATTTGAGCTGTGTGGGTAAGGGGGACATGGGCTTCACTGCAGCCTTCACTGCGAAATTGCCACTAACAACTGTTCTAGTTGCTACATCTGAAATGTATTTGTTGCTGACAGTGTAATTTGCTGGCTTCAAAGTGTGCGTGGTGTGCCGATACAGTATATGTAGTTTGTGTGACATGGAAGAAAGTTGTCTCATTATTACATATTAATCTTACATTATTGGCACATTAATTTCTGAGAAAGCCCAAGAGGATTTCTATTCATATGTGTCAGACTGACTTCTCTAATGCACAGCTTCTGGGAAGGGCCATGCCTGATTATTTCCCCCATATTTGTTTGCCTGAAGTTAAGTTGACTTGAAGAAGGGATGAGGGTGCTCAGCACCGCTGGCTTGATTCCAAAGTCTTTCGCACACAGTGAGAAGATTTCTTGAGTTAAAGCCCCTTGAGAAAAACACGGAGTAAGAGTGAAATCATTTACAGTGCCCTTTTTATTTACATTTTAGTAACGTCGTCTCCTACGCCAGAAATGGCTTCTGCTGGAAAGCATCACAAACACAAACAGAACAGGCTGCCATTCAAAAAGCCCGTGCAATGCTATTAGATTGGAAATGCCATATTTAACTTATGGGAACTGACAGATTGCAAACAACTCGTGTGAGCAAAAAATACTCCTGAGTCTTACTTTTCGCTTAGGAGTGGAGGTTGGAATTATGCTATGCAAAACCCTTTCAGTATAAAAGAATACCTTTTTTCTCCCTTCTTCTCCAAAGTTTTACCACAAAGTATTTTTATTGGATTGCAGAATTTTTTGAAAGTGTACTGGAAATCTTTTTCATGAAAACCGAGTGGCAAAAATTAAACGCTCTGGAATGCAGCTGAAGGGGCAGTCCAACTACCCTGAGCATGTCCTGGTTTGCTTGAAATATGGTTGCCCTTTACAGGCACTCAATTCATCTTGAGGCCAATTTTAACAGTGCACAGTGCAGAAATGACTAACTGTTATGACATGCCCTGAACCAGCTCCAGTTCAGCTTGTGTAAATTCTACATGTGGGGTGCTTTTGGAGCTGACAGGTGGAATTTTATTGTGATTGTATTTAACTATTCCGCCACAGTAAAGGCTTTTGTCATTTATCTTACTGAGTTGCTACGTGTTGCAAAGCAAAGGCACGAGTTCTTCACTTCGTTGGGTTTTTTTTCAATCAGCACATCTTGTAAAGACTGTCGCTCGGGGTAGGTTCTTCCCAGTGTTCAGCTACGCTTTCTAAACGGGTACTTACCAGCTGGTCTGTGGGCACAGGGCATCATGTCAGGGTCTTTTTTGGGATGACCGCTGCTGGGCGCACCATGGTGGTGGTGGAAATAGCTCATCCTTGTTTTAAGCCTGAGAGTGAAGTCAGCCAATATCGGCTGTTCCTTAGGCCATGCTCAGAGATCCGCTTCTGGCTGCGCAGCCGGCTGAAGAGGTTACAGCCCCCCGTTGCTAGGTGCCATCTTTAACCTGGCTTATTGGGCTTGAAGCGGGGATGGAGCAGTTATGTGAGGAGCCAGACCAGCGCTTGGGGGGGATGGGGATGGGAAAGTGTGGCAGGGCTTGTGATAAGCACTTGGGAGCAGGGTGAAAGTAGTAACCAGCCCCTCTATCCCCAGGGCTGCAGATGGAAGGGGAAGTGCAAGCAGACAGTAGAGGTAGAGCTCATTCTGCTTCAGATTCTCTTTCTTAGTCTACTGGAAATTTCCTTCCAGCATAACAGGCTGTTTTCACCATGCCTATCAGCATTTCAGCACAAATTTGAGAACCTCCTTTCCGCCCCAGATTAGTCCTAGGCCTAAGACATTGATAACATTCACTGCAGGACTTCCAAACGAAGTTGGGTCATTTACTGGCATCATGTAAGTGAGGTTTTAAAATTGTATGTGTGAACACAGAATCAGCACGCTGTTCTGCAGGTTTCTTAACTCCTTTCATGATCCCAAAGACCACTACCAGTGGTGGTACTATTTAAAGAAAGCTGTTAAGGGTATTATATCTTTTGATTGAAAGCCACAGTTGATTTTTTGCTCTTATATGAGTTCCGTGGATTTTGGTTGTTTTGTCTGAAGTGGTCTATTAGTACTTGCGCTGAGATAAAAATTGCATCTTAAGTGAAGAAAGCATTCTGGCACAAATTAGAAAATCCCAGGGAAGATAAATGAAAAATGTAATTAAAATGCCTTGAGGTTGAAACATTCTGGGAATTGTAATGTATAGCTTGCTAATCTAATTAGAAAAAATCCTGGTTTAAGTCACCTGGATATATTATATGCTGCTAACACCAATCTGTTCCTTTTCAGCCCAAAAGGTTACGAACATTACACTGGGAAAGGCATTTGCTTTGAGATCAGCTCATTCTTTGTATTAGGCAATAGCATTGCTTGCTTTCCTCTTCTCTTTGGTCCTTAATTTGCTTGCTAATTTTTCTTTACTGCACTGCTGTTGCCCGGTTCTTTGAGTCCAGCTATGTGCAGTGCAACCTCAGGGACACCATGTCTTTGATCAGGATCAGTATTTTTTTCTTCAGATGCTGCCTTGCAATTTTGTTGAACTAATTTGGACAGATTCATCTCAGTCAGTCTCAGGGTGAAAGGAGCATCATGCATGCGTTACAGGGTCTGTGGGTGGCACCCAGAATAAGGCATCCAAATGCTGCAGGAATAGAAACGGTTCTGGAGACCTACCTAAGGGCAGGTTTCTTAGGCAGATACTAAAATACTGTCCACTGAAAAGGTAAAATTTCTGGAGATTCCTCATGGCTAGGGAATGCCTGGCTATTTCTCCAACCAACATTTTTGTGTTTGATTTTCTTTCCCCTCAAGTAATGCCTGTTGGCATGAAAATTATTTCATTGCTGATTTTCCGTTTCCCAGCTGGAAAACAATTGGGAAGACTATGGTTCAAATCATACAAATGTAAATCCCATGTACTGCTGTATATCACAGACAAAAGCCCATACCAGGCAGCACAACTTAAGCCATCGCACTGAGTTTTATGAATCTGCCTATGACAGCAGGGAATTGGCAAATCTGCCACTTGACTGTGATGGGCATTTGACGTGGCTGCAAAACCAATGAGGAAAAGAAATCATCTCAGTGGAACCTTCTGGATGCGAAATGGCCTTTAAATGAATTAAAGCTGTGACAGCAGAATTTCCCATCCCTTTCCCTCTAGAGGCCAGGCTGCAGTGGGCGTGCAATTTGGCTTTCTCCTTTTGGTGTCAATGTTTTCCACAGAAGTACGTTTCTTAAAGGGACCATCATTGCAACAGATGCTCTGCTCAGACCTGCTGCATGAGAGAGGAGCTGGAAATGGTGGGATCTGATCCCATCGTGGGGCCCTGGCAGTTGCATTGACTGCTTGGACGTTGCTGCTGCTAGTTGTGATGCTAAAAACCTCTTGGTGGAGCTGCAGTTGTGTTGTTACCTTGGCTTATCCTCTGTTGGGTGTTTGCGGTCACTTTGAGTTCTTTATTGTATATCTAAAGTAACCCACAGAAAAGTTTAGGCTATTTTCTTTGGCTTTTCTCTTCATTCACCACGTTGGTTGCAGCCCCAAATTAGCAGAAAACTTTGTTTAGGCGTCAGTTCAACAAAACACTTTGGCCCAGCTCCAACTCTGGAAGAGCTTTTAGATTAATGGGGAGTTGGGAGCGTAAAGAAGAGTATGGAGTCTAAGAACTTGTTTGGGTCTGGTCTTTAATGTTTTTAAAGCATAATCTTGTTCCTATTCAGCAATAGTGAAAGTTAAGCATGTGCTTAAGTGCTTTGCCAAGCATGGAGGGGATGATTTATACTGCTAAAGTGGAAACTTAATAGTGTCTACTTTGCTGATCACAGCTATAACCAGGATTTCATAGAACCAAGGGTTAGCTGCTGTCGTGCTCTGTAGTTCAGTTCCCATCAGGCTCTGAAGATAGCCCAAACCTCTAGCTGGCATTTGTGGACAGCCGTGCAGGGTGAACAAATGAAGCAAATAAGGGTTTGTGTGCATTTGGGATGTTCCAGTTGTTTACTCCTTGCCCACCAAAGCACCCTTGTTCCTCTGGATCCTGTTCCCATGTGCTTGTAGTTTGGCACGCTCTCTTCATGTCCAAGCTGGGTAACCGAGTCTGAGAAATTGTTTTGGTTTAGCTTTATGGTTTAACATTGTGGTTATGGTAGATCCTCAAGGCGGATGGAAATGAGGTGGCTGTGTAAAGACATGCAAATGAAGTCAAGGGCTTATGGTGAAAGCATCTTCTCCATAAATGAATTAAAACAAATCCTTGAGAGTCATGGCTTTTGTTTCCACAGGTCTCATAATGGTGGTGCTGCTGTGCAAGCACGGTTAGACTCCTTTGAGGAAGCCTGCAAGAGGTTCTTGAAAGCAAACCCTCCCTGCACTCCGCATGCTGGAGTTGCGTACGCAGCCAGCCTCGTCTGAAGTTTTTTCCCAGCTTGCTGACAGGCAGGAAGTTGGGGGATGCAGGCAGCGAGACGGCTTTCCCAGGGGCTCGATTGCTGTGGACGAGTCTGCAAGTCCACACCTGGGAGGGCAGCGAGTCCCAGGTGGCCCGGCAGTGTCCAACCCGACATCGTGCAGCTGCTACCTTTGGGTGGGGGTGGAAGAAATGCTCCATTAGGAGCAGAGTAGCTCTCCAGCTGCATCGGCAGGGAGGTCTGCTGGGTCCAGGGGGCTTCCTGTTTAAATAGTTTCAGAGTCTGCAGAATTGGTTAAACAGTCAAAAAAAATTACAGAGGGTAAAAAAAAGAAAAAAAATAAAGGAACCATCCTTCCTGTATCTGTACGTGCATTGTCTAACTGTTCGTTTGGGTTCGATCAAATGCTTGTTGCGATTTTTCAATTAATTTTAATGGGTTTTAGATCAGGTCTTTTGTAATGTGGAATCAGATTGAAGTTTGTGGGACTGTAGCTGCAGTTCAGGAAAGCTCATGCTTTAATACATAAAAGCTAGGAGAGATCATTGGCATAAGCTAGTAGGTCCCCCACTGTAACATAGGCAAGTTATTTCACTCTGATTTCTGCAAAACCGCATCTTGCAGTTGGGCTAAAGCAATGCAACCATTTATTAAAAAATAAAAAAGGTAGGTGAAGGAGAGAAAATAGTCTGGTCTTATTTCAGGCACACAGGATAGTCAGACTGTTCAGTACAGGATTTAAGGACATATTTAACTGCTTCTCTATAAAGAGGTGGAAAATTAGACATGTGTTTTAGTGCTTTGCAGGAACCAGCTCCTATTTAGCTAACACCAACGGAGATCACACGTGGCGAACTCTTTCATGGAGTCTGTGAAGATCAGTCCTTTAACTCCACCTGTACTGAGTTGCCATTTAGGCTGCCGTATGGCGGCCGCTCACCCTGGCCCGCTGAAGCTTCCCCTGCGTTTCCCCTGAGCGTTGTTTAATTGGCACCCATTGGGGTGCTGCCTGTGAGACTGTGAGCGCCTTGCAGGACAAGGCTATTTCTTTTACCTGTGGTGTGCAATGCAGATATGGCTCTTCCTAAACAATGGAAAATAGCAGTCACAGAAGGAAGCTTGGCAATGCCCCATTTTTGTGAGATACTCACAAAATTTTGAATGTGTATGCACATACGTGTGTATACATGTGTGTAAGGTAAGTAAAATACCTTTACATGAATAGCATTTCCTAAATTTGACATTAATCTGCATTTTTTCTCTCTGCCACATGATGGAGATAATGGTGTGAGATATATAAACAGTGGTGCATGGGTCATGCACTTCAAAGAAAGAAGTTTCAACTTCATGGTTTATAGTAGTTGTTCCATTAATGTTGGGCTTGCGCTACCCTTGATGGAGTAATTTTCTCATACTATCTGTGGGGTGTTTTGTTTAAAGCAACGTTTGGTTACTTGTCTTGCTCTGTTTTTTTTTTTTTTTTTTCCCCCACAAAAGGCAAATATGCAGGAATACCCTTACCAAATAATCAGGGCTATTGATGCAGCAAAACACCAAGGTTTGTATTTGGTAAAACATTCAAAAGAATTTGCTTAGCTTGCATTAACTTTATTGGGACTTTAAGTTGTACTTAAATGTACACGGTTTGGGCTCAGATAAAGCTACTAGTAGGACTGTTGGGTACGCTTCTGTAAAAGCAGGGAATTTGCAGCAGTTCCTGCTTAAGAAGTTTAAAAAGAGCACGTCTTAGATCCTGCTCTCACCATGAGTCTGACTGTGCATCCTGGGAAGGGCATGGTAAGATCCAAATTAGTTGATCCTTGTGTTGTATGCTAGAACCCTTGCATCTGCTCTCTCCTCTTTTCTCCATCTTGAGTGTGGGTCCTGATCCAGAAGCTATCAAAGCCACATGTGCAAAATTCCCAGTGATGAACTTTGGATCAGGCCTATAGGCAAAGGCAGAGATGGATTTTCCCATGGAAGTTTTTTTAGTGACATTCAGAAATCTCCTAGTGAGAGACGTATTTAATTTTTATGGTGAGAGCTGCTGTGTTGTATTTGTAATCATAATGTAGCAACAAGACATTTGTAACAAAACTACTATAGGTTGAGATACATCCAGGAAGGAAAAAACACATGTTTCTTCCCAGTCTGTTATTTTTTTTTGGTGGCTGTTACTCTGAGGACAAGAATTCCTATGCTGATGTCAGTGCCATTACAGCTGCACTGTTGTCAAGTTTCTTTGATTGAATATTTGCTAGATGAAGCAATACTCTCACTCCTCTCTATAGATCCACCTGCCTTGTGAATCAAATATGCTGCTTTTTTAATTCCTTGTGCTTAGGTCCATGTATCTCCTGCAAAATTCTCATTTGAGGAACTGTTCAACTCTGTGATACTGCAAATGTGTCAGTCCACTGTCTGCCTATAATATTTCTTCTTTGATCAGAGTTTAGAAGTTTGTATGTAGAGGCTCTTCCTTGATCGGTGCTTTTCATAAGGCATTTTTGTAATTATACTAACATTTAAAATGTTACATGTATGTAAAATGTACATTAAAATGCCTTCAAAGTTAGCAAACTGATGTGCTTCCCGGACAGCAGCACATAACCAAGCGTGTGTGTGTCCACCCACGTATTGATGTAATAGTTTCTACAAATGTTAGGGTTTTTCCTCAGAAGACTTTTTCCAGAAATGCTGCGCTCCATGCTTTAGGGTTCTGCTCCTATGTTTTTTTTCATGAGAACAAAGATTAGTCCTTCATGGTCCTAAACTCAATGCATGTGCATGACTTAAAGGCATTACCTACCAATAAATAGGAGATTAGCTGTGGCTTGTGTATTTCCTGATCAGTTCAGGTTTTTTCAGATGGCTCGTTGTTATCCCGTTTCCTTTAACGATGGGACACTTTAATGAGTTTGCCATCTGACATACATCTGCTTCCTGTTAAACAATACCTTCATTCTTCTAGAGCTGCTAAACTCATCTTTTATCCTACAAGATTTTTATCTGCGCCTTGAAAACAGCATGTACAAATCGATGTCAGCATATTCATTTTCTTGTTGAGGATCTTTTTTGATACGTTGCTTTCAAGAAGGAATAGCAAAACGGGCATCTCCTTTAGTGCTTGTTTGTTGGAGAATGGGAGAACATGGATATTATTTGTCTAATTAGGGGCCAGCTAATCAGTCCAGCTCCTGTTTGAAGTCCAATAAGATTGACTTCTGTGGCTAACATTACACAATTTCTAATAGTTATTCTATCCTGCCAGCAAAGTAAGGGGCTGGTGCACAAGGGGGGAATTTTGAAGGCTCGATGATGATCTGTCTCATGTGTGTGCAAAGTTAGCGCTCTGTGATCATTGGGCTCTCTTAAAGCAATCCAGCCTGCATTGAGTTTGTGCATCTGCCTCAGTGCTTCTCTTTTTCCCATGTTTTGGGAACACAGAGTCGTGCCGGATCTCTGACTGTGTCTTTCCCCTTTGCTGGTCAACATTGCCCCTGCAGAAAACCTTTTTTCTTTTTTTTCTTTTTCTTTTTTAATCATAAAACCTTTTTCTAGTGGGGAAAACTGGATAGAATTTTCCTTGTATTTATCTGTCTCTACATAGTGTCCTTTATGTGTTGCTTTTATAATGAGCGTGTGGTGCTGTTCAAAAGAAAATCCTGTTGTATGTGGAGTTCTGCCATACAGGTCCAAAGGACATCTGTGAGAAGGGCTTGTACCCCAACTAAGCAACCCTGTGGGGCACATAATGTTTTGTCTCAGAAAGGAATTTACTTCCAAATGTTCGCATATGCCAAGTGACAAGTGGAAATACTTTGGGTTTAGAGCCGGGGAAACAGAGGAAGCAAGGTGCAAATATTTATTTGAGGGTTAGTGGATGCTCCAATCAGAATAATGAGTATAATTCAGGAATTTTGGATCCCCGTTTATAGCTTTACAGTTGTCTCCCAGCTCACACAGGGTTAATGTTACTTGCTTGAAAATGAGGGAATTGCTGCTCACCTCAGGTGGCTGCTGGTGCATGATCTGAAACCTTTGTTTTAATCATACTCTGGCACTGTTGAGGCTGGTGTTTCTACCACCCTAGATGCCGTTCCTTTGCCTCTGGCAGTGCTGCAGAGCATGCGTTCAACTCTGAAGCTGTGAAAAGTTGTTTGTTGCAAATGCAACTTAATTGTTTTACCTGTGATGGCCCAGCTTCTCATGGGGTTCCACCTCTCTTCGTGTAGTCTTATAGGAAGGCACTGTATGTGAACTTGGTCTTTCACTGTGTCTCTTAAGGAATGGAGCCAAATGAAGATCTTATCTGGTCATTGCTACGGCAGCGTTGTCATACATGCCTGAAGAGTTTTGTTTCTAATTGCATCAATGTTTATTAACAAAGCCCTCCATCATTTATTTAACATACAAACTTGTCCATTCTTTCACCACGCTCACACCTTTCATCTCTCGGAGCTCCAGGAACACGGCTGATGGCTTTGACAGTCTTTCATTCATGTTAAGATTACAAATGCCCTTCATTAGGTTCCTTGTGGAGTCTGCAGTTTATCAAGGAGGATAAACTCCTTGTTTACCTGCCTTGGGAGGCAGTATTAATTGAAGTTTGCAAGAAAATAAGTCTGCTTTGTCAGTTTTGGGGCATACCATTGATGATGGCTGTGCTGAGCTCCTCTACGCCTTCGCCTTTAGTCAGTGTTGTGGACAGCTACAGATCTTCATGATGGTGTCTATTGCTGTGACCTCTGACATGACCATGGGAGAGGTTTACCTCATTTCATGCTGTCTTTTCAAATCCCATCATGGGGAAAGTATATTTATAGCTGGAACATCAGTTTATCATAATCCAGATGTATTGAACAAGCGTGTGAAGAATTTTAGGAGGACAAGACACTGAACCAGATTTACTGTGATTATTATCAGTAGAAGTGTTTTGGTGTTAGCTCCAGTGGGCAGACAGGGTTGTTTTATTCTACTGCAAGTTGAACCTATTTGAAAAGAACCATCTTTTATGAAGAAGCTGATTTAAAAAAAAAAAAAAAAAAAAAAAAGGAATGTAAAAGGGACTTAGGTAAAGGGAAGATTGTTCTCCTGAAATTCGTGGCTTATGTATCCTTGGAAAACAGTATATTTTTTGATACTCAGAAGCAGTTTATTAGACTTTTCTTTGTAATTCCAATGGAAGAGGCACAGTTTGGCACCTGCAGCTCAGACACTGGTGGAGCACTCCTTATAAATACAGGCTTCAACAGTGATAGCATCTCTGTGAGCCTCGTTAAAGTGCCCACGAGTGACAGGTTAGGTGCAAGTTTGAGAACTGCTCCGTGATGACTGCAGAACGTTCTCCCTGAAGGGAGCAGATGTTCTTGCCATTGGCCTTTGTGGTATTAGTACTGTCAAAATCTTCTTGGTAACTGTTGGCTTTTCTCTCATTGCTGTTAATGTAGGGAACAGCGGAGGTATTGGTGAGAGCAGTTTCTGGGACGGAGGTACAGTTTCAGGGAAGTTGAGAAAGCTCTTACAAGGTGAGCCTGTTTCCTCCTCTGGCTGTTTATACCAATCTCTCCTTCAGTATTTACTCTAATGTTTGTAAAAAGAGATGGCTCTTCTGGAGAGCAAAGCCTGCTGAACTGGAGACAGAGAAAACTTGAATAAACAAACATGTGCCACAGATTAGTAAGAACATCTGTAGGTTTTATATTGTTTTGAGAACACATACCACATAGTTTTTCATTTCTGATGCTTTTCTAGTTTCTCCCCTTCTTTCTGTCTCTCTCTTTTCCTCTTCTTTTTAAATATATTGCTAATAAAGGTTGGAGGTAGAAAGCACAGCTGGATTATGCATGACATGCCACTGTTTAATTTCTAGCTCGGAGGATGAGAAGAAGAGTAGTTTTATTGTATCCTAGAAGAGAATAAAGCCACATACAAATTCCAGCCATGGACATCTGTTTCCTCTTTGTGTGAAAGAATTCTCATATTTGGAAGGGAATCCCAGTTCTGAGGAGGCTGATGAGGTTGGTTTTTTTTTTTTTTCCTTTTGGTTCTTCCCCCCTTCTTTGCCACTCCTTCAGCATGTTCTCTTTGCTCCCTGGCTGCTGTGTTTCCTTCAGGACAATGCCAGCTTGCAATTTAGCATCAGATATTGAACGGGTGAATTTTCAGTTACTTTAAAATGTTGTGTTGTAGTTGCGAAGAGTATTACTCCTCCTTAAATGTCTTTTATTCAATTAAACAGTATTTGGTGGGAGTACTTTTTCTCTCTCATCAATCTTCAGTCCTTGCAGGTTGGTATTTTTTTTAGAAGTGAGATGTGTGTGTCTGTTGCTCTGGCCATGAGGTGCAACTATTTCTAGAAGTAACTTATTAAAAATAATTTTTAAAATCCTTCTGTATCAGGAGAATTAAGTAGATCTGTAGAAATAAGAATCTGCAATGTTCATTACATTGTTAGGCATCAGGTGCTATGGACTACAGGGACCAGAGTAAATGATAATTTCACTAACCTATAAAACATTTTGGCATAATGATTTACAGCTGTCTGGGGGCTTTAAACTTCTTTTTTTTTTTTGGTGTAAGAGTTGATTCTGTTGAACAAACAGCACAGTTATATAACATTAGGCCAGACATGAGAACTGGTACTCTCTGTCTATTTTATATTAATGTCGAATGAGAGGTTGGCGGAGCTCGCCAGGGTTTCATATTTGCTGGCAGAAAGTTACCCACATGTGTGGACCACATTTTTATTGTTGCCTTAGCCTATTTCAGGCATAAATATTGCTGCCTGGCAGGGTGTGATTCTGTTCATTGCTGAAGAGCTTTTCTTTTAAAAAGCAAAATATGAAAACGAATGAAATGCTGTAAATGTTCAAATTAAGAAGTGTCCCCAGACTGCGAGATTTTGTCACGTCTGTCGTGCTAGAGGAATAAAGGGTAATAAAGCCATCTAAAGGCTTTTTCATTGTTGGATGCGTTACCCTTGTAGAGCTGTTTCTTTTTGCATATATTAATACTACTTCTGGGCGTGGGCTGTTTGGTCTCTTAGGGAAACGAGGCTTATGCAAACAGGGTGTATGCACACACGAACACACAGCAGCCTGTGCAGCCCTTGGACGTGTTGGCCATGGAAATGTGGCGGAAAGGCAGAGGCTGCAAAGAAAACTAGGAGTTCTATAGGTTTCTTGTAAATATGTGTGTGAGGGCTTTCAACACGGGCTGTGGAATAGATGTCGAGATGGAATGTGATGGAAGTCCCTGTCGTGGGAAGATCGCTGAACCCAGCTTGGAAATTATTTGGCTTCAGAGAATCTTATGACAAAAAACAAATCCACAGGAAGCCAGAGTCCCTTTCATTCCAGTACCCATGAAAGCGCTTGCGTGGGTTTTGGTTTTAAGTCAGGATGTTGTCAAACAGGCTCCAATGGATGACTGTAAGAAATGGGGGACATCTTGCTAAGGTCTTAGTGCAGGTGAAGGTGCTGCTTTGCTTGTTTTTGTTGGTGGTGCTTCCTAGTTTGTTTGCTTTTTGTAAGTTTTCCAAGTCTATTAAAATGTGACTTAGGAATATTTAGGCCCTTATCCTGTGGGTGTCTTAGAGAGGAGGGAGCCCAGCCCCTGTGCAGATCCCGCTGACATACATCCGAAATCTTCCCAGGCATTTTGGTAGCCTGCGCATTGCAGCATCTCGTGGGGAGCACGGGGAAAAGTGAAACCGATAATCCCCATCCAGTTCTGGTCCCCGCTGAGCGGGACACGGAAAGCAAACACCAGTAACGCCGAAAATCAAACAGCAGTTGTGAACAAATTTCCTCTTTGATTGAAATGCTTCTAGCTAGGAGATAAAAAGGGGTTTATGTCAAAAGCTTCCCTTGTTGTCTTACTAACAGCTGCATAATTTTACCACTCATTCACGCATATAAAAAAGCAAAACTTGGAGACTGTATTTGAAAGCTTGTTTTGTTCAGTGTACAGCTGGATGCAGAGCGTTTCCTTTTCTCTCTTTTAACAAATTTGAAGCAAATGGAGTGGGTATTGTTTCTTTTTTTTCATATTTTTTGGCCTAGATAATAGAAGATTATGTTGCTTTTCATTTTATGTTGCAAAGAAATCATGCCATATAACTCCAATTCAACAGTGATGCAGCAGCATGTGGAGATATATATATCTTCTCATAAATATATTACCACACATTACTGTCAAATAGCTGGACTTTTTCACCCAGTATTAAAAATAAAATTTAATTGCTCCATTAGAGTTTCAAGGCCGTGATGAATAAGAGCCATGTCTGACCTTTATTGTGGGGCTCCGAGATGCCACCAGGGATATTGCTCATTGCTCAAGATGACAAGCGTCCTCTGAGATTTCAGTTTGTCAGCTCAATGTACAGCAGTGACATTGATTTCTTCTCACTGCCATTTCCTGCCTGAATAGATAACAAATTTTCTGTGGCAGGTGTCTGTCAAGCTTAGTTTTGCCTGGCAGATTAACTTAATAGACTCATTTATTAATCATTAGTTGCAACACAGTGAAGCAGACAATACGCTTTAACTCTCGTGATGTTGAATGGACATACCATTTCAGATTCCTTCGTGTAGCTTGAATTTGGATTTAATAAGCCATTCGTATCTCTGTAGTGGATGTTTTTAACCTGACATTATTCACATTACAAAGAGCAAAGATTTATGTATTAGTTAAGTGTGACCCATTTTGAGTCTGTACTACTTTTCATGGCAAAAGGCGCGTAAGTGCTTTCTGAGACTACTAAAATGATGTACAAACTACAAAATCTACCTACATAAGGGGGAAAACTAATCCAAGATGCATCATACCTGGGGAAGGAAGATAATAGTAGGAGAAAAAAATAGATACTTGGAAGATTTGAAACTGGGGCTGACTGGCTGTTGAAGTGGAGGGGATAACTGCAGTAGCATTTAGGAAGGGGCAAAGTAGACCTGCAGATACAGCTGTAGGGCAATTCTGGCACAGGCTAGTATTTTCATAGGGACTCCTTCCTCTGAGATGTCTTGAGATAGATACCTGGGCTGGAGATAGCAAAGGCAGGGTTGGTACCAGAGGAGGATATTTGACAGGGCTTGTTAGAACGGTGACGGAGGAGGAAGAGCCCAGAATAACTTAGTGGAGAGATTGGAGGAGGAAGAAACTATAAGGGAAGGCATAACCTTGGAAAGTGATGTCCCTTGTTGCAAAGAATCACTCTGTTCATGGTGAAAAGTGACTTATGTTAGTGTTAGCCTCTAACTTATGTTAGAAAAGTGTTAGCCCTGCACAGCCTATAGGGCTGACAGAAATATATGTTTGCTTTTTTCCCTGTGTATTAAGAGAGTTGGTCACAAGGCGTTTATCAGGGCAAAATCTGTAAAGGAGCTGGAAATGCACAGGCACTGCTGAGGACACACAGCAGCAGGAATGAGCCTAGGTAGAGATACAGGCTGTTGCTGAAGAGAAGAACCTCTCGTTACAGGTGATGAGAAGAGAACCTCCAAGCATCTCCCTTGGATTTTGGTTGGGTTGTGGTAGCTCTTCACAACCCGCTTTTAATTCTCTAGGGCTCTTGGTAATGTGAGATCTCTGGGAGATGTTCAGAAAAGTTTCCCTCTGCAGCCGATGCCCGAACTGCAAAGGCCTGGTTGGAGCACAACTGTTTTCAGCTCAGCATGTGTGAGAGTGTGTATTGCTGAAGATGGTTTTTTGCCAGGCTGTGTTCCTGGCCTTGGGAACGTGTTTCTTGAACCATCCTTATGGCTTTCTTGGCTAAGCGTCAAACCAAGAATGTCCCTGCACTAGATCATACTGCTTATTGCTCTTCTAGGCCACCTTGGTAACAATACATTAACGTCTCGGCAGGGAATGTGATAAACAAAGTAAAACTGCTTTAGTGAAACCAGTCATTTAATAGCAGCCTACATAAAGTGTCCTTAAAGATTTGTAAATGTAATAAGCTGCAGTTCATTGAGTGTACAATAACTGTTCCTAATTTAGCCAGTCAAGGAACATGCCAACCTAATTTGCTTTTGTAACATTATGTTGTTGGTTTTTTTTCTTTTCCAACCTCTCCAGATCCCTTTCTCTCTGGTACAGTTTCCCCTCTGGGAGTCCTTAAAGGTAAGTCCTCTTTAATTATAGAAATATAAGTTACACGTTTTGCAGAGGATTTCCATAGTAACTTATCTAACTTGATTATCACGATTATGGGCACATCCAAGTATCAGTAAGTATGTACCAACCTATCTGTGCATGTGAAGATTATTTGCCTGAATATCTGAAAAATAACAGGGAACATCTAACCACTGATATGTGGCACACAGTCTAAATTTTACTCCCCAGCATGCCAGAAATCTTATCTGCTACCCTAGCTATTTTTACTGATTAGAGTGGGAACCATCTTGTCTTCTGGTTCTTTTTTTATTTCATTTTAATTTTTTTAGCATTTCACTCTTCCAGGTAACAGGCAATTGCAAAAGATACAAAGAAAACTGACTGAGCCTGGGTTTGTAGACGGGGGAAACTCTCAGTGCTTTGCTGGCAAGCTATGTTGATGGGCTGCGTGTACGCTATTTCAACGGTCATTTAAAGGTGGTGTCAACTGGATGACATTTTAATAGTGCAGTCTTTCAGAACGATGTGCTGTTCTCCCACCAGCTGGTTGCTTTGTTTATCATGGACAGAGTCAGGGGTCTAGATTTTGGAGCACAGAGTTGGATTTGAACTCATGCAATTTCTCTGTCCCTCTGTTTTTTCCTTTAGCTCACTGCAAAAGGCAGGGTTTTTCAGGTGCTTTGAGATCCTGGCTTGAAAGACAGAAAATTATTGCAGATCATTGAAAGCATTGTAGCAAAATATAATATTTATGTAGGAGCTGGAGAGAGAGTAATTTTCTTGTTGTTAAGGGTGCTGGACTTCTGAGAAAGCTTGGCACTGAGACCCAAACTAGGAAGAGCTACTGGGAAGGATGGGAACTGGTGATGATCTTCCTTGCCCCTTGCTGGTTCTATTGAGGGAGGAGGGTTTATGTTCTCCTTGGTCCATGCTTGGTTGGAACAATAGCTTGTCCCCTCGCTATGTGTCAGTAGCTTGGGTTGCTCTGGAGGGACGAGTCCACAGCGTGAATGTTTGCATCTAGAAGCTTCAGGGAGTCAAATATAAAGGGGAGTCCGCAGACGGGAGGAGCGTGAAATACACCAAGAGCTTTCACAGAACTGAGCTGTGTTTTGCAGAGGATTCCGTAGGAACTTCATGAGCTTGGTCTGATGCGGTGTCTGGGTATCGTCCCATTGCACAGGGTAGCTTTGGCTGCCTTATTAGGAATCTCTTTCCCTGCCAGTGTCTAAGGAATGGCTTTCTGTAAACTCTTCAGCAGCGATACTGGCCTGACCTGCTAATTGTTAATGCAGCAGCCATGTTTGGGAGCAAGAGGTGGCAGTGCTTAAAGACAAAAAGTGCAGTGTTCTTGCCAAAACCACATAAAGCAGCCGCATCGTGTAGCTGTTTTCAGACTGTACAGTTATTTTAACTAATGTCCACGTAGCTGTGACAAGAAAATGTATTGTTTAGATTGCAGGCTCTAAAGAAGACAGTTTGAATTTAGCTAGCTACAGGAGTGAGTCACTCTAGGATGAGACATCATGTTTAATCTAAAGAAGTCAGTGCAGATCTGAAGAGAAACAAAACTGGGTTAGTTTGTTCCATGGACCAGCTGCAATTTATTCTTCTGACTGTGGAACCAAAAGTAGAAAATGGCAAAAATCAGTCTTGCATGCTCCAGTCACTTTGAGCACACGGAGAGAGCTCAAGGTTTGTCACATCAAAGCCAGGCAGTGAAAGCAGAATATGTTTTGTTCATCTGAATGAAGCTCTTAAAAGGAATTGCCCTGACAGTACAACAAAGGAGAAGAAATATTACGGTCCCATCAACAGGCTGGATGTGGCCGGTAGCATCAATAGGAGACCAGTTCAGGCTAGGGCTTCTCACGGGTGCGTGAAGAGACAGAGGTAGGAGTGCAAAGGACAAGAGACAAACGGTGTGCAGCCTGAGCACAGAAGAATTTACTGAAACTGTTGGTTAGATAATGGCTGAGGGACTGTTCTGCACTGTATTAATGGGATTACTTGAGAAAGTAAATGCGGGAGCAGTTGGGTATGATGTGTGTGGATCTTCTCACAGAGGAGAACAGGACAAGTGCTGTGGCTGTGTCATTTTTAAAACCATTAGTACAGAGTTACATAAGATGATGGATTATAGACTCAGTCTTGTAATTCCCTGAACAACCTAATCACCAGAAAAATGAGGAAAAATATCTTTCCATGGTAAAGGATAGCTAGCAAGGCACATGGAAGAAGAAGAGAGTTTCCTTTTCCTTCACTTATGTGCTAGCTGCAGCCAGCAGCAGGGTGTTAAGCTTAAAGAAGCCTGATAAAGGCTTGTCATAGGCAGAAAATCAGGTGTTTCTATATCCCATTTTTTTCTATCTGCTTTGCTCCAAGCTGCTATGGTTATTCTTTGTGCTTCCAGCGGGCTTTAGCCACAGTTTACATGCATAGTTTTCTTCTGTCTGTGAATGTAGACCAGCTGTCCTATGTGAGACTAAACTTGCATATCATGCACTAAACTAAGAAGAAGAGAGAACATTATATAGATTACTGAACTATAAGGTTACTTACACTGTGTGTGCTGGAAAAGGAGGTATTGCAGTAATTAGCAAGGAATAGATACTGTTTCAAATACTGGCTTTACCTCCAGTTACTCAGGTGAACACACATCTTAGAGACAGTTAATCGACTCATTTCTTAGGTCACAGTGACTCAAGAAACAACAGTAAAGAAATGATGGTGATTTTAGTAAAAAAGAAAACTACTTTTTTTTTTTTTTTTTGATGTAGGTAGCATCCACTGCTATATTGCATGCTTAATGTCCTTTCCCTTCCCAATTCTTCATTTTTCCGTGTTTTGATTTAGGCACAGATTATTGATACAAACCAAAGGGGAGGAGGAAACTGCTATGATGTATCGGATTTCAGGACGGGCATTGTAAATCTCTACCAGGATGAGTTAGTGTAGTGCTTCTCTGTCTTTTTAGCCCCAGCCTTACAGCTAAAACAATTTTGAAGTCTTCTCAGAGTTCAGGAAAAGAAGGGGCATTTCAAATTTCATTTGCTTTCTGCTATACCAACCCTCGGAGGAGCACCATGGCTGATTACCACTGTGGCAGTTTGATCAGGTTTAGGTTCTTTTAGGTGGGGCTAATGCTTCTGATCCCATCTCAAAGCCAGCTGGCCATGAAGAAAGACAGCAGAACATACTGGTGGTGTGCTTCCCAAATGCCAGCTGAGCACGCTGCCTTCTGTATTAGTTCAAGTTTTGGAATAATGTTCTAAGATACTGGTATGCTGCCCTGGAATTTTCAGGGTGCCTCTGTAACTTGCTTTGGAAATACTATATGTGTGTTCTTCATTGTGGGAATTTCAGATTACAGGGTCTGTGTATTTGGCATGAAATTGTGGTGGGTTACAGGGAGTCTGGGCAGCTCCCTTGCTTTCACCCTGCTGTCGGGGATGTGAGCCTCCACTCAGATGACTGTAGCACTGTGGAGTTCATCCCTTCTGTGTGATCTTCTCTTCTGCTCTGTTCAGGCATTTTATTCAGCACTTCTAATCATCTTATCTGAGTATCTACCAACAGCACATAAATGATTTATCATTTGTTTCATGTTGCGTTTTAATCCATAATTTGTCTCTTTTAGACCTAACTGAGAAAAAAGAAAACTTTAATTTCTGCTGTGGGGATATTGCAGAAATATAAGGCATCAGGGTTTGTTTTTTTTTTTTTTCCCAACAAAATGAAGTTTAGAAAACCCACACAAAATCAAGAGCCTCTGGTTAGGTTTGAGTGCAGAAACATCTTGTAAAAAATGCCTGCTTCTTATGTCTGAGTGGAAATGGTCAGCTCCCTCAGAGAACAGTGCTGCGTGTAAGATAAACCCGTTGCAGGTGAAACAAGACTCAGTCCTCTTGGGTTTTATATTTCTGCATGTTGGCTGCGCTTCAGAGTCTCTGAGAGTTACTCCAATGCAGCTGTACATGGAGAATGCTCTCTTTATAGACCAGATGTATTGTATATCTGGAGAAAAGGCTCTGGTAGCTGGTGAGGAGGGAAGGAACAGGCAGGATAGGAGGACATAGGTCTCAAATGAACAGACTTGAAAAATAAGGGGTTTTTTTGTTTGTTTGGTTGTTTTTTTAAAGAGGGGAAAAAAACCCTACTATCCTGGGAACCTTCTGTGTTTTTCACTAGACACGTCCGATTCTGAGATGAGACACTTGGACATTGCTAAGACTATATAACCTCAGTGTTGGGCTGACTTCACCGTGCAGACTTGTGTGTGCCAGCCTGCTCTTGCACACACAGCCTCTCTCGGAGCGCTGGCATAGACCGTGCTGGCCCATGACCTGCAAGGAAAGATAAAAATCTTGGATTGACCATGCTCAAGGCTCAAGGTTCTGGCTCCTCTGGCACTCAGCTGGGGCCAGGATTTCCCTCTTTGTCTCAGTGCTGGGCAAAACCTAAAGCTCTTAGACTTTCTGCAGCTATAGTGAGCCCATGTGGGTTTTTTGTCACTGGCTTTAGCAATAAGATAATTTTCTCAAATCTGTAAATCTCACAAATTAACAGGTGTTTTACAAAGAGAGATACTTGGTTGGACCTTCAGAGGCAATAGCTACAGACAGGGAGCTGGGAAACATGGGCAGGTATCTCCTGTAAGATTTTGTAATGACTGTGGTGGCATGTGATAGTGGTGTAAGATGCTGAACAAGGAGGAATGCTTTGGTGGCTTTAGGAGAAAAGAATGGTTTGAAGAGTACACACAGACACATTTCCACCCTGTGAAATAAGCAGGGCATTGCAGTAAAGAGTGGGGAGAGTTCAGCTGTTCCCCTGTGAAGCTGAGCAATAGCAGAAGGTTGGTTGGGTCAGAACAAAAGTTCCCCGTGTTGTTCCTAAACTGGTTTCTGCCCACACAATGGAGAGCAGGCTTGGGATTGGGCTTACACTTCCTTAGGCCCCTTGTTTTCTGTCCAGGTTCAGCTGCCACCCCAGGCCCAAGGCACTTGTGTTGAGAGGAACAGAGCCTTGGAAATCTGCTGGTGGACTGGACTGTAGATCTACATGAAGGCATTGGCACGTCTACTTGTTTGCTTGGTTCTGCTGGTTGCCCCCTACAGAGAGCTCAACTTCTGGGGGCTGGTATAGGCAGTATAGGGTGTGAACAAATCTGGTTCAAGGGTGGGTTTGGCCTTGCTTGTAGTTGTCAGTGCAGATATACCTTTGAGATATACCTTGAAACATGCCGTGCAAAGACTGCTTGGTGGGGTTCTGTGGAGGGTGAGGACTCTAATCTTGGTTGGAGCTCATTGCACCTGATTTTTAAAGTTAATAAGAATGAAAAGTTTACAGAATGCTTCTGCCCAGGCAGCTGGGGTTCTCAGCAGTAATACGTGTTTATAACTCCACCATTGAAACAATAAACCGCATGCTATTTCCCTCCTAAAATTTACAATCAAATCTGTTGCTGTTTAACAGGGTAAGTAGAAAATAGAGGAATGTAGCCAAACTGGGCCTAAAATGGCTTTCCCTGCTCTATAGGTAGGTGACAGCTTTCCTTCTTTCCTGGAGAAGCAGTCTAGTATTTCTTTTCTGCTGTGCTCAGCTGCATATAAGTCAAGAGTAAATGAAACGCAGTCCCGGCTTTAAACCCATTTCCTTGCAGGCAGTGTAGTAAGTGTTCTGCCATACCTCGCTCCCCCTTTGAGTAACGATCGGGCTGATTTAGGGATTAAGTCCTAATCGTTAAATAATGCTAACGTGTCTGCCATTTGCTTAGGTGCTGTATCAGGAAAACAGATTTCCACGGCGGTGTTTCGAGGCGTGATGTAACTTGGGGCCAATGCAGCGTGTGCATGCCATTAGCATAACGGCTGCATTTTTCTCACAAAAGAACAATGTACCCAACAGCTGTTCAGCAAACAGCCCTCGCTTTATTAGTGTCACAATAAGTGTCATTCACACAGTCTTGAAGCACAGTCGAAGGAATGCTATACGCCATCTGCACCAAAGAGAAGGAAACAAATGCAATCCTTACTTACAGCACTGCAGACACGTTTGAGAAAGTGACATGGTCTTGGATCATCAATGCAGCATTTAAAACAGTAGAAGTAAAACAGACTTGCGCAGTCTGTAGATACAGAGCCAGATTGTGATGCTCTTGGTCACGCCTAGACCACAAGCGGTTCTCTGCAAGTCGCTGAGCTTGCCAATGACGTCTGGGGATGTTTGGTAGAATATAGAAGTAATCAATGTGAAAGGCTCACCATTTGATTTGGATGCTTGCTTCTTGCTGAAGAACCTTAAGAGACTCATGTAATTCTTCCATGTAATTTATTCACACAAGCCTGCATGAAGCATAGATTTATTAGCATGTAGTAGCAGTGCAGATGCTCGAGGAAAACCGTCCTAACTTCGAAGTGATTTTTCAGAAGTGCATTTTCCTCCCCAGACACACATATATGGCCCTTTGTGCCATGGAAACTGAGTGTAGCTGGCATATTATGTTCTGCCTTGCCATGGGAACACTGTTTCGAAGATGTTTTCTTTAACCAGGCTTTTAGCACATCCATTTTGATTTACATCCAAATGGGTGACAGACATCAATGCAGTATTATATGGGCAGAAAAAGGGAATGAAATGCTTTTAACATGAAAAATATGCTGTTGCATATAGGCCAACTTTTGTTCTCTTTCTCTCAATTTATCTAGGATTTGGGTGCGTTTAATTCTAGGGCCAAATTCAGTACTGGCATAAATGAGCACAACTCCATTAGTGTGAATCGAGTCTCAACGTTTATGTCAACAGTGAACTTAGATCATTGAATTTTTCCCATGTTTGGTCTTGCATGTTTCCTGCAAGATAATATACACATGTACTGCACATGTGCTGCACATATGCACATAAAAATTCACTGGGGAGGATGTCTGGCTTTATGCTTTTAGACTTTATGTATAGAAACTGCAATCAGCTTATGAATTTTTTGCTTCTCCTATAGCTAATGTGCCATGCATCTGTGAGGATCAGCCATGCAGAATGCCATGTTGCAAGTAAAATACCTAGTAGCAAAGGCAAGTGTGAAAATTGCTTTTCTCTCCTCAGTCTGCAGGACTGCACATGCACACAAATCCGTGTGATTAATTCGGAGAGATTTTTCTCCCCTCTGTTACCATGAAGTTGAACGCTGCCTTGAACAGAGGGGTACATAGAAATACTACAGATGCTCATCATTGGAGTGAATTGTAATATTTACTCGGCTGCAGGCCTCAAGTTTAGTGTATGCCATGAGATCTGCTTGCCTCTCAGTGCCTGAAGAATAGCAAGGCCAAGGCAGAGGTGTCTCATTCTCTGCAATGCTTCCTGCAGCGTTTGGGGTGTTGGTCTGGTCATCAGGTTTGAGAAAGATGAGAGTGTTGCACTTTCCCAGGATGACCATAGCTTAGGTGTCCTGAATATATAGACCAAGACCCAACTGCGTTGGGAGCACAAAGCTGACAGATGATCTCTACCGCAAACTCTTACCAAAAGGTTATTGGCCATCTGGAAGCCAGGTGTCCTCAACACCTGAGAAGCCCATGTTTGTGGGCACCATATACTTCCCTCCTATATTTAGAGGCAGTGATAATCTTTTCCTTTTTTGTTTGGTTTTTAGATTGAAAGGCCTTTGGTATATCCGAAGAGTGACTTTTCCAATGCGCCTTCTGCCCAACAAAATGGGATGTCCTTGTGTTCTCAGTATCAAAAGAGCTAAATAACATTTGTGGTGAGAAGCAGAGGACACTGGCCTATGGGACAGTATGAAATGGGATTGTTAGGAAGAAATTGGAAGAAAAGTAAGGTTCTGCTCACTTATAAAACTTGACCCTTCTCTGTGAACATCATCTTGTGAATAATTGGAAATCTGCATTCAGGCTTCCCCACTGTGTCCCATCCCTTGAGGACACACCCGCTGTATTGCTTTACACGGTGTGGCAATGCACAGCGAGATTTACATACATATCACATAAAAGTATTTACAAAAAAAATTAGCATGTGATTGAGCTGGGAAGCTGCAGAGGGCCCCAACTGTACGAGTTTCCATGCGCTTCAGCCAGAAGATTTATTTCCAATTTGTTATTCATAAGGGAAGAGCGAGAGATTGGGATGGGGTCCTTTGAAGTGGAAAACAAAGTCTTCTATTCAGCCTTCAGCTTAATAGAATACACATGACACAGGCTTGGCATGGCGGCCCGCTTTCATGTAATGTGCTCCTTGTCATTTTGCTTTCCTAGGCTGTGAATACTAGTGGGAATGGGTATTGCCCTGGAAAAGTCTCGTTATCTCCTGCTGCCTTCTGCAGGAGGAGCGCAGTGTAAGCAGGTACGAGCCATTTGGTGGTGGTGGTGGAGAAACCAGGTTGCAGTCGCATGGCCCATAATTCCCAGTTATATTTTATATTGAAAGAGGATTTGTAAGAAAAGCAGCATAATTGCAGGGCTTCTGCATGTGTTACACGGGCACTTCTGCCCTGTTTGGAGGCCCCAAGCAGGGAGCAGTGACCCACGGGCTCTGAGCCTGCCTCTGACAGCCATCTTCTGCGTGACCTGAGCTCTCACCGTTATCCCCCTGACTGGAGGTGACTGAGGGAAGGCTCTTCTGAATTTGTGCAGCATCTAGGATGGCGGAGCATGATCTAGGCACTGTATCACTGCAAATAACCAGCGACTCTGTCCAAAGTTGATGTTTTGGGGATAGGTGTATAAACCCAGTATTTCAAGAATGTGGCCCTGGTTTTACAGTGATGTTCTTACTACCTCTATCTACAAGCCTCTAATAGCTTGTGCTTTGTCCTGTGTTAGTAGTATTAAAACCATGCTCAGTGCAGCACGAAGGCAAGTGTTTTTGAAGAACTTACAAGCCCAGCTTACCACAAAGCCTGTCAACTAGTCGGTCCGTGGGCTATGAGAGAAAACATGTGTGACCTTCAGCACATCAGCTTGGCCCGCAGCGTGAGTGTGGTTAGAAAGAATTTGGACAAGAGTCCTGCCGGTCCTCTTGGCCCTGTGACATGCTCCTCTCGGCGTCCTCCGGGATGATGTCCTCGCACTCCGCTTCTATCTCGCTCTTCTGCACATTCAGGTTTGGAGCTCTGGGTGAATCACCAAAATCAGAGATGGAGAGAAATGCATGAAGTCATCTCATCCTGCCCTTGCCAACGCAGGATTATTCCCCACAGTACAGTCTTGAGTGCCTTCTCCAGTCTATTTTCAAATGACTCAAAGGAGAGGGCTTTCCTCTCCTCCCTGGGGAGGCTGGCTCTGCTGTTCAGTAGACTTCACTGTTGGGGAATTTTCTTCCTGTTCTCCAGCCTCAATTCTCCTTTTCCCTAATTTAATTGAACTGTTCCTGGCTCCACCCTTCTGAACAATTTTCCATATTGAATGACTGCTGCAAATACCTGTTGTCAATTTGCAGGCATAACGGATAGGAATTCATTACCATTTGCCTTGCTTGGCAAAGGCTGTTTGTGCAGAACTGTACTGGGAAGCCAGGCTTTATCAGAAACTAGATTTCAGAGCTACATGCCAACAAATAAGAATGACCTTTTCGTACTTCTTTGGACAATGCCATTATCATAAAACCCCAGCATGACTGAGAATTGGCTGGGCTTCTGGCAAAGCCTTGAATGTCTGTATTAATGTGCTGGTTTTCCTCACAGGCCTCCAGCAGATCTTCCATAGTACTTCTTGCATGACAAGTTACTGAGTTCTTGGGTTTAGCTGTAGATGTATACACATTTGGAGAACATTTAATTAAAAAAATACAGTAATTCTGGTTTTATCAAGTGGCTCCAGCCACGGTTTCTAAACCGTGACTTTCAGTTTGAGATTTCTTAAGCACCTGAAGAGTTTTGAAAATGGGTTTTGAAGGTGGGGTTTATGCTTTGACAATACCCAGATGCTTTGGAGCATAGCACCCTTTGTCTGAGGGGGCGCGTGTCCTTCGTCCAGCAGGACCGACTCGCAGGAAAACTCTGTGTCCAAAGGGTGTAAGTTATTCCAGAAAAGCATCTTATTGGTTTGAAGAATTACGAATCCCTATTTATTTATTTATTCATAGGATGAAAATCAGTTTCTGCTGTGGGTGACAGCAGAATAGAAGCCCATACTGAAAACACCAGGAAAAGAATGGCTAGCATTAAAGAGACTGAATTCCCTTTAGTGCTTTCGTACAGCAGAGCTGCAGCTATTTAGCTATATGGCAGGATACCAAACAACATTGTGGCTGGCCATTGTTGCTTGAACAGTTTGATTTTTAAAACATTCAACTGAAATATAACCAGCAGCCAAGTTGGAAGAAGCAAGTCACAAGGACAGAGTGTTAAATGAAGAGTCAGCAAATGAGGGAAACAAGTTCTCCTGTCCTGCTGGAAAGCGGCTGTACTACAGAGCCGGAGCCCGAGAGCAAGCGGTACCTCAGCCTAGCACAGCTAGCGGGTTGCTTTCAAGAAAATTTTACAGTATAGAAGTAATATGGCTTTAAAAAGAATGAGATAGTGCCACAGCTATAAAATAAAATCACTGATTTCTCTGCGGTAGGCCTCGGCAGGGCCATGGATCCCATCCCTTTTCGCTCAGCACTGGTCCTCACATCATAAAGCAGAACCTTCTCCTCCAGAGACATTCCAGTGTTAAGCATTTCAGGAGATGGGAAAAGGGTTGATGGAGCGGGGTGGAGGAGGAGAGAACAAAGTGACCGTAGCTGTCATAATAAAAACCATCCCAGCACGCATTGGCCTTTGTTGCTGATACCGATCTGACTCATCAAACTGTTTGACGTGATTCTTGATAACGTGTTTTTTAGAAGGCACCGTTCTTGTTGGGGTTTTAACTGTGCGTGTTTAAATGATGCTGTGAGTTAAATGGATTGGAGCATGGTGTGTGGGAGCAGCGGAGAGGAGAAGGGTGTGTGGTCCCTAATGACGCCAAGTGAAAAACAGAGACACACCTGCTTTGGGATATAATGGGAGCGATAAGAGTAATTTCTTAACGATGGGGTTTTTTTGGGAGTGCGAGGGGAAGGGCTGGTTTAAGGAATGTAGGGGGGCAACCAGGACTTCTATCTCGCTGTGCTGGGGACTCTTTGTTTTAAATGGGAGTGTTTGGTACATCTGGGCTGAACTGATATTGGTTCTTGCATGCCGCCCCCCTGCTCAGTGTTTTGCTTTGCACTGTTTTATCTGCCAAAAAGAAAATGAATTCACAAAATATTTGCAAAGTTGCATGGCCACAGGCTTAAATACATACATATGAAATCCCTGAAAGCAATTTGCTTCAAGCCCTCCTCAGTTCCAGACATCTTTCTCACTCCATCTGCTCGTTCGAGTACACAAGTTCCTTGGGAAAAATCACTTATTACATCACTGAAAAATGCCACAAAAATAGCTTTTCACTTAAGTTCCCATCCTCGGAGTTAACTCACATGGGGATCAGATAGATTCAAACATTTAATAACTTTTTATTTTCCTTTCTCTTTAAACACAGGATCTCTGGTCATGGAAGCAGGGTCACGTGGTGGATTCTTGGCAGTCAGCAGTCTGTGGAGCTTTTGCAGGTGCAAAGGATTATATGTTATACTGGGAAAGACTAAAGAAGAAAGGGAAAAATGTGCAAATCTATTAAGTATAGCAGAACAACATTCCTTTGTAATTCAAGTTTGTTTAGAAGAAAACGGATCCAGTTGTTGTCTGGAAATAGGAAAGTCAGCAAAGAAAAGAGAAGGAAAAAAAAAAGACTCAAACAGGGTGTCTGTTTGAAAGACAACCAATTTGTTTTTGACAAATTTCTGTTATTTAAAAACCAGGGGCCTGTCAGTCAGGCTTTGCGATTATTTCAAAGTTGATTTGTAAAATCCTCATCCAGGAGAAACTTTGCTTGGGTGGGGGTTTGTGCAGCTGTCTGCTCTGAGCACTTCCCCAGGGGTTGAAGTGATTGCAGCGAGAGGCCATGATTCACCATTCATGTGACAGCTCTGACAGCCATGTAGATTAACTAGAGTCAGGAGAGCAGAGGCTAGCGCTGCACAGCCCGGAGGCAAAAGCCTTCCGCAGCAAAAAAAAAAACCAGAGGACGAAACATCTGGGCAATCTCCAGACACTAGAACAAGAATAAAGAGTGGCAGAATACAATACTGCACTATTTATTACCAAACAAGCCAGAAGTTAATTGAATTCTTCAGTAGGCTTCTTGCTTGATTTTAGCCTACTGTAGTTGTTTCCAAAAAAAAGAAAGAGAGAAAAAAAAAAATCAATTAATGACTCATCAGTATAGCTGACAAGTTTGAGGGAGGAGAGACTCAACTGCCTTAATAGAAAAAACAGATTAGTAGTTAAGAGATGGATAGCCAGAGCCTTTCCCCAAGGAGCTAAAATATATTTTGAGATTCCAAACCAGTAACAGAATACGTGGAAAAAATAAATCCTGTTTAAAGAGAAATTATAGCATTTCTTGAAATAGAGATTATCAAAAGCAAAGCTTGTTCTTTGATGACTTACAGAATCAGAGCCATTACATCGTATGTAGTTTTTTTAAAATAAGCTCTGTTAGGGGAATTGAAGTATTAATAGCAGAATTCCAGCAGAGACTGATGCTTCGTTTGGATGGGCGCTGTAAGTGCACGACTGAGAGAGGGTGCGTGGCTGCCACTGCACCCAGTTTAGTAGATTGGGCATGTGAGCTGTGAGGGAATGGTTTGGGTAGAATTGATTCCATTTTGGGGCAAAGGGGATATTTTAGATGATCTCTTGTGGTCTTGTCCAGCTGTATTTTCTATGTTTATGTGATGGGAAGGGAGTTTTATTCTGCTTAAAATTTGGTCTACTGTTGGATTTTACACTGGCTTCATCAAATCAGTGCAAACAAAGTCAGAGCGATTGAAGCAGATCGTTCATTTTTGGTTTGAAGCAAAACAAGCTATCAGACTAAAAATGCGTTAAAATGCAATCTGTACGTCTGCAGGTGTGATAGGGGATCATTAATTTAGCTCTGTTGATTTCTTTACAGTAAGATTGATACAAAAACTGTGTTCAGGCATGTTCAGAGAGCTGGAAAGGTTATCTGATTTACCCAAGGCCTTGCGGAGTAATTTCCTGAAGTCCAATTCGGTGCCTCAATTGGAAATTTAGCCCAGTGCCTCCATTTCCTTCTCTGTATGTCTTGATTGTGACCAGTTGTGCTTGGACTTCCTTCCTTTGATGGCTATTCAGTAGCGTCCGCTCGCTTTCTAGCAGAAACGTCGCAGAAGGAGCTTCCAGAGGCACGGTCGTGCATGAACGCTTGGCTGCCCTTTGGCAGGCGCTGGGGAGACCTAACGCTTTGTGCGGAAGGAGGCACCGGGTCCTCTCTGGAGCAGCACAGAGACTTCCAGGTTCATGGTGGCAGTAGATGAGGCAGTTCAGCCTGGCTGTCTTCATAGGCTCTATTCCCCAAGTATGAATCTTTGCAGAGCTGGAGTGCTATTTTGTAGATCGTGGTGTAATTGGTGACAATACATATTCTCTGGGTTATCCTTCCAGTTTCCCTTCTTCCAGCTTCACTTCCTCCAGCCTGGTTTTCCTTCCTTGTTCTTTCTTTCCCCATTCTTTCCTTTTCACCAGCAGTATTTTAACCTTCCTCTCACATCTCCTTTGAGGACCTGCTTCAAAACTCATGAGGTTCAACCTTTTTTGGATCAGAACTTTCCCCTTCCATCTCCATTGCCTCCCTCTGCAGACATGTAACAGGGAGGCCCTGTATTGATCTAATCTGCTACTTCATCCATTCTGTTCAGTGAAAATGTTTAGCCTTCTTGCTGAATGGAGGCAGCGGAAAAATAATTTCCTGCTTTCTGAAGAATGGATTCCATGGTTAAAAATTATTAACTACCTACATATAGGTTCAAATGAGGGAAGAAAAAACAGACCAAAGTTCGTATCCCTTTCTTTCCACCCCAAAACAAAAAAATCAAAACCTTACCAGTACCCTGTGGATAAAATAAGATGGATGTGTGTATCCAAGTGATTTAAAATCATCATGTTATAAACCTTAAAAGGAGAAGATTATCCAAAAAACAATCTTTAAACACAGAGATGCTATCAAATGCCACCATGGTAGTAGTGGGATGGCGAAATCACACAGATAGGCTTTTCTCCTGTGTTCTTTTCTTGAATTCAATACTTTCTAAAAATGTTAGAGGTCCTGAGGGGCAGGGTAATAAGCTGAAACAAACTGAAAGAAAAGTCCTGTTTGGCTTCCCTTTATGGCACACACATAGCGTGTGTGTCTGCATGCGTTGGTTAGTTCCTAGGTAAATCATAACCGATTATTTGGCGAAGACAGAACAAAGAGCAACAATATATTGAATTCCATCCCCAGTGCCTGTGAAATGGCAGTGATTTCAGCCAAAGTGCTGCGAGAGGCCCAACTCTTCCTTGTTGAGCACACATGTGTAAGATGTATGTATGCGATCCGTGGGCTTTTTATAGAAACATAATAGGCATGAGCATAAATATCACAGATTTGGAATCCTCTCTGTGTCATCTGCTAATAATTTAATCCCTGGAGGCCTTGTCCAGCTTTATCATCATCTCTGGGGTCTTAACTAGAGGAGATGTTTGGAGCAGTCGGGGACTGAGAGAAGGTGATATCTGAGCTGCTGGTGGGGAGGAACCCAAGGGTAGATCTACATGATATTTTAAGCCTGAGGTTGCATTTGAACCAAACCTTGCCTTATGCCTGAGCTGTTTGGACACCGGCCCAGATTTGGGCACAGGCTTTGGCAGGCTGGAGGCAGAGGAGGGAATTATGTCCCCATGCTGTGGGCAGGCCAGGCATGACTGTGGTTGCACCCCACGCTCAAGTCTTCTCTGGGCTTAGTCTGCCTGGCTGGACCACTGCACCCCAGCCCTGCACCGCACTAGGGCAGGCTGTCCCAGAAGAGCCTCTGGGTCGTTCTGCCCCTCTGCTCTGCTCTGGTGAGACCTCACCTGGAGCCCTGCGTCCAGCTCTGGGGCCCTCAGCACCAGAAGGACATGGACCTGTTGGAGCGGGTCCGGAGGAGGCCACGAAAATGCCCCGAGGGCTGGAGCCCCTCTGCTGCGGGGCCAGGCTGGGGGAGCTGAGGGTGCTCAGCCTGGAGAGGAGAAGGCTGCGGGGAGACCTCAGTGCGGCCTTGCAGTGCTGGAAGGGGGCCAATAGGAAGGATGGGGAGAATCTTTTTAGCAAGGCCTGTTGTGACAGGACAAGGAATAATGGATTTTAACTAAAGAAGAATAGATTTAGACTGGATATAAGGAAGAATTTTTTTACAATGAGGGTGGTGAAGCACTGGAAGGGGTTGCCCAGAGAGGCAGTGGAGGCCCCATCCCTGGCAACATCCCAGGCCAGGTTGGACGGGGCTCTGAGCAGATCTGAACCTGATCTGGTTAAAGTTGTCCCTGCTCACTGCAGGGGTTGGGCTGGATGATCTCTAAAGGTCCCTTCCAATCCAAAGCATTCTGTGATTCTATGGTTTTCGTATGCCCTCCATGGAATTGGGCCAGTGGCAAGGAAATCCTGCCCTTAGGCATTGGCTGTTGGGAAAGCAAAGTGCTGCCCTGGAGCAGCGAGGTAGCTCCAGCTTGTCAAAGAACCTGAGTGTCCATTTAATGTGATTGAAAATTGCCTCTGTTAAAGACACCTTCTTTCTCCCTACCGTAAAAAAAGTGTGGCTTAACATTAATAATTAATGCTCTGTGGTGACAAAGTCACGGAGAATGGAGGTGCAGGCCTAGTGAATAATAAAGCACTAACGAGAGCTTTTTGCACATTAACAGGGAAGACTTCCCATCACTTTTGTTTTGATCTAATCAGCTCTGACAAGATTACACACTGCGTCTAAAAGCCTCTTTAACTCTATAGCTCTGAATAAGTAGTTCTTGAGTAGTTGTCAAGAATTCCCTGCAGTGTCTGCTTGGACCATGCTTCTAACCCTGAATGGGTGAAATCGCTGGAGGAGCAGTGCTTTGCCTCTTGGTATTTCTGCTGAAATCTGAAGACATTCTTGGGTCACTTTGCTCTACCATTGGCAGGTGGTGGTCCCACAGTGATAAAGGACCAGAATAAACTTCCTCTTAAACAAATTTAACATAATATCAATAAAATAAAAGTTCAAATGGGAACTGATTGATTGAAGAGTTCTGAAAAAGACCGTTTGTGAACTTGGAAATCGGTCAGCGTAAGAGGATGCTGTGAGGTTTCATGTTGGACCTGTGCGACTCAGTTTTGCAACCTGGATTTGGGATTCAGTCCTGAATCAGTCCTGGGTAACCTTTGGATGTCAGTACAGAAAACAGTAATGAAGACAGGCAATGATACAGCTCCACCTGGAATTTTTCCTTTTCCTAAGGTGGGCTAATTCAAACAAGGACGTTAGTCAAGCACAAGTTCCAATCTCTTGAAACAAGCTTGACCAACCAAACTGGGCTAGTGTTGCAGAAGAGACTGCCAGGGGTGTGGCCAGATGACAGAAACACAGAATCAGGAGGAGCCCCTGTGATGGCCAGAAGGGTTCTCTGGACCCTTTAGAAAGGGTGAGGTGAAGTTAAAATGGTACAGGAAAAAAAAGATACGGGGACTGAAGAAGAACTTGTCTTCCTCCCTTCATAGGATCTTATTTGAAGACTGTGTCAAGGAACCCATGAAACATTTTCCTATAGCAGCAGCAGCAAACTCTGCAGGCAGCCACCTTACTGCAAGGACCTAGGGTTATGCGTGGTTCTCAGGTGAAGTATTTCACTCTGTTCTGATGCTTCTCAATTTTTATTTGCATATGACAGCTAAAAAGGGTAGGAAATGCTAGCAGGAACCTAGGGAAGTATCTTAAGTCATCAAGAATTTTTATTCTTATTGCCAAATAAAGGTAAATAATTTTCTGCTGCTGTCTGTCACTAGTGCTTCCATCAAGAACTGGTCACTGGGAAAGTGTGAGTAGCAGAGGGATTTTCTGTTTAACACCCTGAGCTTGGGAAAGTTTAGCTGCTCAGCTGACGTGTGAATATACAGTGTCCATTGTAACTTCTTGGGAGACAGGTGATGAATTTTCCACTGCTGCATGAAGTTTTATTTTCCCAGTAGAGGAGTTTGTCACTCTGCTAGAAGTATTAACAAGCCAAGAGCCTTCTCCCACATGAAAATCCATCTTTATGCCTACTTGCTGAGCCCAAGTCATCACCAGATCCTTCTAGGGCAAGGGAGAAAGGGGCCTTCTCCAGGAGTGAGTTGGTGAGTCTGTCTGTCTGGGCGCAGATTGCCTGCAAAGGTGCCGCCTTCTCTGTCAGCTCTGCAGAGAAGCCGGAATGATTAGGAGTCTAAGGCTGGATGTGTCTGGGCCTTTCTTGCCCACCTGGTACTTTGATACCTGCTTTTCCTGGTTGATGAGTAGTTGAGCAGACTCCAGCCTTATGGGGCAGCTCTCGGAGAATTCAGTGACAGCAGGAACAGACTAAAGGAGTGATGTAGAGATCTGTTGGGCCTTACTGTGTAGTAGACAGTGCAGTGCACAGCCCTCCTAATTTGAAAGAGTAGACTCTGGCTGTACTGGTTTCTATCGTTGTATTAATCTGATGATTGGAAACAGTCATGTTTTAAGTTCCTTTACCCAGCTAGAGTAGGTGGGACTGAGCAGTACTTTGCTAGCGCTGTAGCCTGTTCTTGGATACCTGTGTACTAACCTTGAAGAGGCCACTCTAAAATTACCTTGGACATTTAGAGTTAAGGCTGGAGCAAATTCATTTTGTCAGACTCTCTGCCTTCAATAAAACGCAGTTCCCAACAAATGCTAGCTTTAATCTCGTGTTTTCGTCAAGCATATACAAACTTGCGTTTAATTTAGCCACTATCCTACTGCTTGTTGTGCTTATGAAGCAATTTATTGTTGCTGTTGTCATTCTAAATTGATTGGTAAATCTGTACCAAGTACTTCCCAGTGATGGAAAAAGAAACATTGAAATGTTAATAACAAAAGAGTCTGAAAGATCCAGATGTTAGCTGGGGAAAAAATGAAAACCAATCAGCCTTGATTAAACTTTTTGGATAAGAATTTGGGAACATCATATCAGGATAAATTGTGTTTGTTCTAATCACTCTATCAGCCAGGACTGAAGCTTCTGCCAATAAGAAACTGTTAGGAACAAATGCATAAAAAAATTACTGGGATCTGATAAGGGAATTAAGTTAGTCTGACTGAAGTGTTACTGTCAACTCTATAGCTGAGTAATGCATTGAGGTTTTTTTGCTTGATGCAGGCCTGACAGCCATGTGGTTCACTGTTTAATTTTATCTTGGTCTGTGGGCAAAGGAAGGGCTTCTACACCCAGACTTGTAAAGCCGCTCTTTTCCATGGAGATTATTTTTACTGTTCTAAAAATACATCGCTGACATGAGTACCAGAGTTTCTATCCAGACCATTCTCTCAAAGCCTTTGGGTCACTTACTCAAAAACTGGCTCACAATAAAAAGATTTTTGACCTTAAAGAAGGTCCAAGAGTGGGCTGGAATTTAGTTTAACTTGTCATAGTTTCTGCTTTGGTTTCTTGAATACAACCCATTTTTCTGCTTTTTAGTGAGGTATCACTGCTAGAAAGCTTCCGGCAGAGCGAACCGGATGGGCCAACCTTATGTGAGCAGAAGCTGCTCCTAAACCAGGCGTTTTGGGCTGTTGGCTAACTCGGCTCGCCTGCTATTCTTGTTTGAGATCCAGGGGACTGCACTTGTGCCTTACTGCATCTCCTGAACTGTCATGGGACATTCCTTAATTAACTGTAAGAAGTCAACGTAGGTTGCCAGCTGGCCCCGTCTCCTTTCTGACATAAAGCAGGGTTTTAATACGTTAAAGCTAAGGTGGTTGAGAGAGAGAGATGCAGGTAAAAACACGAGCCAGTGGGGAAGATGGATTTTTTTCATTACTTCACAGATTTTAGAAGAAATGCTTTTCCCCTCTCCCATCCCAAGAAGAGAGAGATCAATTTTTCTACATTCCATAAAACTTGGCACAGAAAATAGATTATTTTTAGCTTATTCCCTGGCTAGTACTGTGTAGGCTTCAGTCTTTGGAGTCACTTTGTTCCCTGCTGTAGTAGATACAGGATTTCTACAAACTCCAGAGGAAAAAAAAAAAGGAGGAAGAAGAAAGATTCAGAACAAGTCTCTCTCTTTTCTTCCCCCTGCCTTCTTCCCCCTTCTTTCTTCACTTACTGCTGGGCTGCTCCTGCATTTTAAGTTTCCTTCACTTTGGCTCTTCCTCAGCATGAATTACTTGCTTGAAATACTGCAAATAGAGGAGGGAGAGAGAGATTAAAGTTAATTTTAGGATGGGGAAATAAGGCAAAGGGAATAAGATCCTGGGAGAAAAAGCAGCAAAGCTGGTCCCTAGATAGCACAAGAGGCCAAGCTGTAGCCACAGGGTTAAAATATGGAGACAGACACGCACACGTTTGTGGGTGAGACATGCAGATGGATAAGCTGAAGATTTCTGGCTTTCACGAGGAAAGCCACAGCTGAGCTGGCTGCTCCAAGTGAAAGTAATGAGCTCCAAGGGTGACATTTGGGAGTGATTAGAGAGAATAAAAATGCCCCTGAGGGGAAGATGGCACTTGTGGCAGCAGACTTCTGACAATTTCCAAAGACCCTTGGGCAGCTTCACATTGTTGTTATCCAAAGTGGAGCTGATTTCATTCACTGGAGGTGAGCTCCATCCCAAACACTGGGATTTTTCCTTGAAACAGAGTCCCAGGTTGATCTAATAGTTGAAGTCCAGTTCCAGTCTGTCTGTATCTTGTGGATAGCTTTGCCCCTGAAGCACATGTGTTTGAGATACAGAGCATCTTCCCTCTCTTTCTATCTTTCTAGCATTTGAATGGTCAGACTTTAATTCTCAAGGCAGAGCACAGTGTGACAAGCTTAATTTCCAATCTCTGCAAATGAGTTAAGCAGGTTCTTCCTTTCAGACTTGTCCATAGGTGTCAGAAGTGGAATCCATTATCCTTACGACCTTCATATGTTCATATATGTAGGGAGTCCAAAAGAAAAGGACAGTAATCTCAATGGGGATGTTTGGATTTACAGTTAACTAACTAGCATAGAGCTGTTTTCCTTAAGTCAACACACAGGAATAAAACACTCTGTGTACAGACCTTCACAAACGTATCTGGACTCTGACACAAGGAAATGTGCTGTAGGCAGTAATAATGGAGCAGTGTTGACCACAGCCATGGGAATTATAGGCAGTGTGGCATTCATATTCAACCAACAATGTCTCACTTGTGTTTGGTATTTTAATTTGCTCAGGTGGATTTGCAGCTGCAGTCACCACACCTCTCGATGTAGCAAAGACGAGAATTATGTTGGCAAAGGTAAGAGCGAAGGAGGCCAGCAGACATGCAGGTGAATGGCTTGGGTAGTTCCAGAGTTTCTGTATGGTCATTACAGAATGAAATCCAGCACATCTTAATAATGATTTCTGCTCTTGGCCTCCAAGGCAGGGTTAGATATGAACAGGTACTGCAGACCTAATGAAATTGTTGTGTTCCTTTCCTTGTATTGCTCTTCTGGTCCTTTCCCAAAGGGGCTGAGAAGGGCCTGCGCTTGTGCTAGACTTCCACAGCCTCATGCAGTGTCTTTAGGAGAAAATCCTCACAGAGTCAGATGCCCAAAGTTAAACTTCCCATTAGGGATTTATCCCTCTGTTTTTTTGATAATGATTGGGCTTGAGTGTGCGTGCATGTCTTTTCTGAGGAGCGCTTGGCACTGGATTTTCTGTCCTAAAATTTTAAGGCACAGAGATCATGATGGCTTACATCTGCCAACCAGGACAGAAGGAAGATTGCTTATAAGATCAGTAAGTTTAGTAAGTAGTTAAATTGCTAGTAAGTCTAGTCTTCCTGTCATCATCTCACTGACCCCAGAGGAGAGATAAGCAGCCACATACTGAAAGCCCTCGGCCTTTCCCTGCCCTGAAAAGAGCTGTTGTGCTGGCAAAGGTCAGGCCTCCTGGAGCTTCTGTGGATGGCTTTTACCCTATTCCTCAGTCCGGGGAGGTTTCTTGTCGATGACATGTACCTCCCCAGCCGAGTCACGCACGTCTGCCCTCACCATGCTGCTATGCTGTGTGTATCTCATTGCTGGGTGTAGTACCTGCTGCAGCTTCTTTGCTTTTGGATAGTGTGGGTGATAAAAGCATAAGAACTGGGTTTCATTGCTGTCTGCTGCTGCGCTGAGCAGCCAGGTCAGCGTTGGTAAGGGAATGAGGGTGCTTTGGGATGTTCTGAGACCATTCAGACAGCATCTTCATATTAGTCATCTCTCACTAACTAGATCATACATATAATTTAATTGTCTGTAGTCCTGCTGTTTGTCCTCTGTTTTGCTCTCAAGGCTGTTTTCACATGCAATACGCTACTCGTGTTTTTTTTAAGTAAATCTCAAGTAAATCCTCTTGCAGTGAGTAGCAAAGTTGCTTGTTGGTGCTTTGAGAGTGTGTTTTCATTAAATTTTCACTCCAGTACCAGCTGCTGGATGTAGAGCTGAGTGTAGTGCAGAAAGGACTGGATACCCAGTTCTGAACTAACCAGCTCTGTGACCTTGGAGTGATCGTTTTGTTCTTCTGTGCCTCGGTTTCCCTTTCTGCCCTTTGCCTTACTCCTGGAGACGAGGAGCTTTTGCCTGTGCCTGGGGTAAGGAGTCATTAGGATGTCTGTAATTGCTGTAAAGTAGCACTAAGCAGGGACAGGGAGCTCAGTAAATAATTAAACCTCTGCCAACAGTTTCCAATCTCTCTCTTTCTGTGGTGCAGGCTGGTTCCAGCAACGCTAGCGGGAATGTTCTGGCTGCCCTCGGTGGCATCTGGAGGACACAAGGCCTGGCGGGGTAAGGACATGCTGCAGAAGCCCATTTCATGTGTTGTTTCTCTGTCTGTGTTGGGGGGCGGGAGAGGACGGGACGGTCTGCTTGTATTTAAATCCTGTCATACAGAAAAGGCTTTTATTCTGTACACGTGGCCAGGGAGCAGCTCTCAGGTAGCTAGGAACAAGAAGGTCCCTCCAGGGAGATCCTAGTGTCCTTGCTTTAGCGCTGGCTGCGAGCAACATCCAGGGAAGAGCACAGAAATGGGGCATTCTTGGGGATTTATCCATGGTACAATCTCTAAGCGTAGCTCCAGGCTTCGGAGGCAACGGTGGCTTTGTTTAATGGACTTTTCTCTGTGAATGTGCGCATTTGTGTTTTGTATCCGTTTAAGCTTTGGGCATGCACGTCGTCTTGTGGCAGTGAGTTCCACAGATGGATCTTGAGCTGCATGAATCGCCCGTCCTGAGACGTCAGGGAAGGCCAACATAGGAGCCACGTGTCCCTTATGGACAGTCTTTCCCTCCTCCTGGCAATTTCTTACTGATTTGAAAGCATGGGCAAGGTCTCCTCCGTTCCTTTATATTCGCTGTTCTTACTGTGAAGCGTGATGGGAGCACGCGATGCCAGCGTGGTGCCGGCAGCAGGGACAAGCTGAAGCAGAAGGAAGGGAGCCATGTTCTCCCTGACTTGTCCTTTGAGCCTCCTGTCAGGTCTGGGCTTGGGCACACGCCCGCTTGGATTTCTCCAGCGAGGCACTTGTAAAAATGTAAGTTTTCTGAGACAGGCTTGAGTGCAAAGAGTAAGTCTGAGCAGCCGCAGAGCAGCTCTCTGGCTGCTTTCCGCCTGTGACCGGGGTGTAGGCACGTTCTGGGCTTTCTGCTGACTGGTTGGGGAAGTCTGGGGTGATGTCGATCCAGCCTCTTAGCTGCCTTGCTTTACCCGTTCCCGAGATGGAGAATTCCTCTTCTGACCTTGGAGTGGTGTTGTGAACGAAAAGTCCTCTGCTAGCATTTTTAGAACATTCTGAGGTGTCACAAGCTTATGAATTGTTATCGATTTTTACAGACACCTGCTTAATTTACGCTACCTTGTCCTCTTTGAGTGCGTGACTCATACCAGTTATAGGCCACTCGTAGTGAATATATGGCTTAAATAACTCCTTTGGTCCATGAGGTTCAGCGTGTGCTTCCTTCGGTAGGGTTTGTGTCCCACCTGCCCTTGGCCTGGAAGAGAAATGGAGGGTTTTTTAAGCTTTACTTGGAGCTTTTCACTGTAATTTCTCATGGGTTTTTAAGCCGCTTGATGTGGCCGATACTTTCAGGGTGATGTTTTAACATTTGTAAACTGTTGCTCAAAGCAGCATGCACATCGCAGCTTTGCGGGAGATAGTTTTCTCTTAACATCTGATCTCTGCTTGCACAACTAATAAAAGTTCAGTCCTCTTTCTACACATGTGGGAAATAATTCAAAACAAATTGCAGGAAGTTCCTGAACACCGATTCCAGGAAGACGTCCAGCTGTGCCCCCCGGCAGTGCTCGGAGATGGGTTGTCTCAGGTTTGCTCTTTGAGGTGATGAGGTGATGCGGCCATGGATGAGTTTTGGGTCCTACACGGCTCGCTGGACTCTAGGGCGTGTTTTGAAAGGGACGGGGAGAAGCGAGGCCACGTCCGCTGCTGATGGCAGTTGAACTCTGAAGGGCGTGAAGAGGCCTGGATTTGGCTGGGGAAACCTCCCCTTTTCCCCAACCCAACAGCAGAAAATAAAAATGTATGTTCGTGTTCTTTTCAGGGTGTTTCAGCAGTGCCCTTTTCTAAACAACCCAAAATTAAACTCTGCCTAAAGATAGTACCCGAGGCCTAGGACCAAAGGGAACACAATTCAACTGAAATCAAAACAATAAGCAATCTGGAGAAAAAGTAACATGTAAAGGAGGCCAAGCTGCGTCAGCTGCAAGGAAAAGGAAGAAAGTCTTGGGAAAAATAAACGCAGAGGCTGCCATGCCTGCTGCCAATTATAAAACTATTAATCAAAAACAATAAAAATGTCGGGCTTTTTTGGCCAGTTGCAACATGAAATGATTTATGGCTCCTCTAATAAATCTCGTAGTTGAAGAGGAGGAATTCTGAGGGCAGAAAGACGCATTGCTTATTGCCACCTTATTAAAACCAGAGCGCAGGGCTCAGCTTCCTGGTCTGCACCTAGTAAATCCCTCTGCTTCATGCCAAGAAATTCCACATCCCTTTCTGTCCGGGGAGAGCCAGGCCTGCAGCAGGAGGCAGGATAGGGATGGGGTGATCAGATCTGCGTGCCTCTTTGCTCTTGCCAGCAGCGTAGACGAGCCGTTCACGTGAAAGCAGGTTTGCATCTTGTCCAGCTGCTTTTCACGCAAGGAGGTGGTGGCGTTCGAAAGCCGTGGATGAAACTTCACAACTCGCCGGTGAGAAAGACGAGGGTGATTTGACCGATAAATCTGGTGAGATGGCTTGTCCCAGCTTGCGTGTGGATGGGGACGGAGCTGGCGGTTTCCCCCAGGTGTGCCGTTCCTCAGCCGAGCTTCCCGGTGGGAGCGGGCACGGCAGGGCAGGCACAAACCGCACCGCTCTCCGGAGCCACATCTCGCCAGTGCGAGTGGCAAAAGCAGCCCCGGCGCCCAGGGCTTGCTGCTTTGCGAAATGCAAGGTGCTCGCAGGAGCAAGCACAGTGCAAAGCTGGAGTCAGATAAAAGCAGTGGTTTTTCTCAGCATGACCACCTCTTTGGTCCGGAGCGTAATATGGAGGTTTTGTGGCCATTTTTCAGCGCTGGCCCCTCTATGCCGTGTCCAGGCCCTGCAGTGCCTTTTCCAAAGGGTAACTTCAGGGGTTCTGGTCAGTCTCTGTTGAGAAAGAATTTGTTTTGGGTTGCCAAGTAGTGGCCCAAAAATGTCACCTTTGCTGCTGGAACTGTGGGACTGGGTGTATTGCTGGGCCGGGAACCCCGAAATGGAGAGCTGCACCCCGGGGGCATGCACACGGTTCGGGGGGCACACGGTGCGGGGTTAACACCTGCAGCCAGGCCTCACCCGGGGATTGCAATGTGATTCCCGGATTTGTGACTCGTTCCTCGCATGGCTGGGGAGGTCGCGATGTGTCTGTACCCGAAAGCCTGCGTTTGGCCTTTGCCAGCATTTATCGCGGCTGCCGGTGATGAGAAGGTGGGGGTGAACCCCCCAGCCCTTGCTGCTGGATCCGAGCGGTAACTGGGAGAGTTGCTTAAGGAAAAGCCAAAACCCAGGCAGGGAGACAGGAGTGGCAGGGTGCCGCGTGAAATCTGTACAGGCAGATAGCAAATCCAAACAGGCAGCAGACCTGTGCCCACCAGAGGAGTTTCTGATGGGGCCAGCAGAAAAAAAAAAAAAAAAAAAAATTATGTCATCTGCTGATGAGGGCAGGCCCAGCGGGGACCAGCTGGGATCAGGTCTGCAGCGGGGCTCAGCTCTCCGGATTCGGGGCAGCCCCAGAGCCGTTCAGTTCTCCCTTCCCGGAGAAGTGAGCGCGGGGGGGAAGCGTGGGTGGGAGAGGCCATGGGGGGCCGGGGGAGCAGGGCCAGGGTTCTTGGAAGTGATGGTTAGTAATGGAGGTTGCCAGGGATGCAGCTTCTGGGTAACTCGGTTATCTGCCCTCGTTTGTGTAATAGCTGTGTCTCAAGTGGGCTGTTCTGTAAATGAATGTCTGCCACTGCTCCTGTAATGAGGGCTGCCTGATTCGGCAGGAGAAGGATGGTGCGTGTTCCGAGAGCGACGCTGCACCGTCGGATTTACCCTATCGGCGCTCTGTCCATACATGCCTCGTACAAATTACTCTGTTTTAAAGCTGTCATTATGGTAATAGACCCAATTGCTGTCTAGTAAAGCCATAAAATGTTTCCATCTGCCTGCGTGCTCCAGGCTCCTTAGCAAAGCTCATTACGAAGAAAATCAGAGTTACTGCAGCCAGAGGTTTCCCCGGCACAGCGTGAGTAGCCGGGCGCAGGCAGGGAGCAGAGAGCTCCCGAGCAGCCCTGGGGATGCGTGCGTCTTCCGCGCAGCCCGGTCTCACCGGGAATTGCACCTTGTCCCGCTGTGGCCACGCTCCTAGCAGGGACGGAGCAGCGTTCGGGGAAAAAGCCGAGGACAGCGTCCCGGCAGAGCTCAGCCAGAGCGTGCTGCGAAGGGCTCCCGCCGTGCGGGCGATAGATCAGCGGGGGGATGCCAGACAGATTCGAGCCTAATGTTTGATCCTTGCTTGCAACGAAGGAAGCCTGTGATCCTCTGGGAGGATATGCTGGCCTATCCTGACGTTATTAAACCAACTACGAGCTTAGATGTGTCGAGCAATTGGTTTCGCACGAGTTTCCTGTTAACTTCCAAGAACTATTAGGATCAGGCACCTAAAAATCGCAGCGGCTGAACGCGCAGCCATTCCCGCTCCCTCCCCGCTGGCCCCCCTTGGCTGTTACTGGGAACGAGCCGCTGCGGTGAGCAGGGCTCTGCGGCGGGGCAGCTCCCGGCAGAGGTGGGGGTCCCTCTGCCGAGGCTGGGTGGGGGCAGCGGAGGATGGGACGCTTCCCGTCTGCCTGCAGCCCTGCGTGGGGACGCGCCTGGGCTCCTCTTCCTGCAGCGTGGCCCGTAGCCTCCTGCACCTTCGCTTCCGCGCCTGAGGAGCGTGGAGAGGGGTTAAAAATCACAAGGCTTGGGAGAGCTCTGTTAGGGAAGCCCAGACAGGTTCCTTCAGTGAGCAGCGGGATGGGATTTAAGAAACCAGCAAGAGAGAATGTTTCTCAGCTTTGTTTTCCAAAGGCCCTGCAGCCAGCCGCGCAGCACCCGCTCTCCACTCATCCTCTGCAATCCCTTTTCCTTCGCTTTCAGCTTGTTCGCAGGTGTTGTCCCACGGATGACAGCCATCGGCCTGGGAGGCTTCATCTTCCTGGGGACATACGAGAAGACTCGCCAGCTGCTGCTCTGACCCGGCCCGGCCGGTCCTGCCCGTGGCTGCCGAAGAGCTGGAGAAGCCGCCGAGCTGGAGGAGGAGTCCGCCCGCGAACGCAGCCTTCCTCCTGCCGCCCCTTCGCCGTGCCGCAGCAGCTGTCGAGCAGGCTGAGGGCCGCTTTCGCTGTTAAAGAAAAGTAAATCCTCCAATAATCCAATTTCCCAAACATGAAATTTTCCTGCATGGAAAGGGAGTGAGGTCATCGTGAGAGTCGTGCCAAAGAAAGTCATGTTTTTGGGGGGTAAACAGCTAATTACGGTGGCTGAGAAAGGCGTTGCGAGAACTCCTGCGGGGGGAAGTGTTTTGCAAACCTCCAGATCGCGGCCTGAGCGGGGAGGCTGAAATAAAGCGAGTTTTCAGAATTCAGTGGCACCTGCCTCATAACACGGGGAGGGTTTTTCTGGTCGGGGAAGGGGCCGATAGAGTTACAGCCCGCTGCCCTCCAACAGCACTGAAAGTGTTCCAGGTTGGGAGAGCTCTTTGTAAAAAAGACAATAATCCATTTGTTTTTGATTTGAGCCATATTTGTGAAAGTTCATATTCCTGTTTATACCTACAGGTGCTCAGCAAGCATTCCTGTGTGGTAGCCAGTGCAGCTTTATTAATTAGACTCACGTTTCTCCAGTAAAAGCACGGGCTTGTATTATTTTACAGCTGTGCCTTGTGCAAAGGCGTGCAGCTCTGCCTTCTCTTGGTCTTCCTCCCTCAGCAGCCAAAGGAGCAGGAGGTTGGAAATGCCGCAGCGCAGGAGGGAGGCCGGGAAGGCGAGGCAGGGAGAGCATGCAAGTTCTCCTGCCAACGTACGGATGGATCCCGAGGGTTCTCAGGGGACTGCTGACAGGCAGAGCAAACCTCTGCTCTTGGTCTCATGGTAGGAAAGAGACGCTGTAGTGGTCAAAATGGCGCTGGATTGAGCTCGGTGAAAAGGCCCTATTGAAATTACTCAAAATTATCACCAGAGTCTGGAAGCGGGGGATTGGCCAAGTTTACACCAGCCACGTGGCTAGGTGGTGCTTGGAAATGTTTAGGTGTGGAGGGCGTTTGCGTGGGGATGGCAAAGCCGAGCTGCTGCGGCGAGCGCCTTCGGCAGGCACCGAAGCCGCTCCTCGGGCTGTGCGGGCGCGGGGCCGGGTTCCCTGCCGCCGTACCCGTGACGCCGTGCCTCCTGGGGTGTGCTAATTTACCCTTGAGGGTGTTCTCCTCGTTAGCCCGGCGTGCAGGGGTAGGGAGTCTGGGGCGAGGGCGAGCAAATGCCCAAGCAGGTCAGCGTGTGCCAGAAGCCAGGGGCTCGTGCAAAGCCTGAGCCCCTGCCCAGCCAAAGCGCTCGGGCGCAGCCATGGGCCAGGCTTACTAAGGCTGGGTGCTTCAGTACGCTGTCGTCCCATGATGGAGGTATAAGATTTTTTTTTTTTTTAGGCCAAAACTTAGGAAATAATTGGCAAAGTACTAAAACATACGGAACAAAAGACATAATTCTTAAAAAATAATTGTCAATTAAAATGGGGAATTTCAGCCAAGTCCCATATTGGCTGGTTAATTCTACCAGTTTCCACGGCACAGTGCAGCAGTGCTTCCTGCCACTTCTAAGGTTGTCTTTTTCCTGAAGTTTATATATGGCAGAACCGATTTCAGGGGCTTGGGGGTGGGGGGGGATTTATTACTCTGTCTTAAAAGCTAACTTATATTTTCTATTAAAGCTCTTTAAACACAATGAGAGGGTTAGCACTGCAGTTGGTGAGTTTAATGACTTGAGCTGAAAATAATCATGCCTCATAATATTTGGGTCCAAATGCTGGATTTTTTGCTGTTTTTACTTAATGTTTGCATAATCAGTTTTTGTCATCACTGCTTTTAGTTAAAAATGGGGAGGAGACAGGACACCCACCCCCCCCTCACCCCCCCCCAGTGCTTCCTTCCCCTTCCCTTGTGCTGATGGCCCGGCTCCGCACCCCGACTGCCACAGAAGGACGGGGGCTGTTCTGCACACACCGGTTCATCTGAGCCTGCTGAAAAGTGACACTTTTAGTTATGGGACTACAGGGGAAAAGACCTAAAACTGTGTTTGTTTTTCCCCCCCACTGCCTGTTTGCCTTGAGTTTTAGTGACATTTTTATGTCAAGTTCACCAAAATGTGAAAAATTCATTTTATTCCATTACTGGGATAATGTGAAATAACAAAACTTGAATCTCAGACCAGGGACCAACCTCTTAAAGGCTCTTTCTTTACCATTTTAAAATATTTTAACTCCTACATGTGTTAAGGGACTTAAAGTAGTCTCAGAAAATCTGCTTTATACCCAAGGTTATAATTTTGAGGATGAAATACTTTTTTAATGTGGTGTGGGTTTTTTTTTTTAAAATATACAGAAACTGAACTGAGATTTTTTTTTTAAAGCAAGAATTCTTGCTTATCTCCAAAGCTGCCTCTGGAATTCCCATACAGGGTGGGGTTCGGTGTGAGAAAGCCAGAGGTGCTCACGATGGCAGCTGAGGCCGGTGCTACCCTGGCCCCATTTTCCTTACATAGTTACGCACACACGCACAACCCCCCATCTGTTCCGTTTTCAGTGCCAAGATAAGGGTACTTGCCAGATACTTAAGCAAGTTGATATATTAGAAACGTGTTTCTTATGAGTTCTTCACTGTATCTTTCAATACAGCCCCCAAATTCCGCCCCATCCACAAGTCAGGCTGCCAGAGTCTCCTGCTGATCCGATCTGCAGTATCTAGTGTTAAAGTTGTGGGTCTAATTTCAGGAGCAGATATTTTGGCAGCGAGTCTGCATTTTCATCAGAGAAAGACAGAAAAGAGTATAGCAGCGGATTAGAATTGTACTTAGTTTTCAACTGAAACCCCCAAAAGCTCACTCTCAACAAAGCAGCTGTGATATTATAAATGAACCTTTATTAAAGACACTTCAATGCCATTTGTTAGACACTTCAATATCTTACATGTTTTTCAATGTACAACATTGTACCAAATTTTCTAATAAATAAATAACTTTGTACACAAAAGTAATACTTCCTCTTTCACATTGCCTCTTAGAAGCAGCAAATTCACATATTTAGTGGAAGTCATAACGTTAGGCAGTTAACTTTATTCAGAAACACGGTTTTCAACTGTTAATGTGGCAAATACGCTTTGCATCTGCAATGGTGACGACATTTCTGCCAGCAAAATGAGTCGATGAAATCATTCCCGTCTTCCTCCCCCGTCCCCGGTTCCACTGTTTTCACCTTGCGAGCCGGTTCCGAAGCATGCTTTTCCCTCGAGTAAAGGGAAAACGATGCCCGGGTTTATAATTTTCTAACATCACGCAACATAATCAGCCCCCTGTCTCAAAGTGCAAACGTGTCAATAGTCGGGAACTGATACAGACAGGTACCTGGCTGAATTATGCCTCGCTTCACCAAGGTCAGGTTCCGCTGGCTGGCCGGCAGTGGAACTCGCCATCAGCCGCTGGGCAACAGCCAGGGCTCCTTCCCGGACGGGAGGCGGTGGCTCCTCAAGGTCAGGCTGACCCGGACCAGCTTGTAATTCAGGGAAGGGGCTCCTCGCGCCCCGCTGCAGGGCAGCACGGAACCGCTCCCTGAAACGCCACCGCCGCGGCAGCGCTCGGGCAGATCCCGAAGCGATGGATCTGGCCAGAAAAATTAAATGGTTCTGCCCTTATTTCTGATGCTTCTTTTCAACCACAGCACTAGCGAAGGTGGATTTCCACCAGACTCGGCTTCAGTGGAACTGGCATTTGAGTTGCTCCTAAGGAATAAAAGTAACAAAACCCCCCAATAAACCTTCCCCCAAAGTAGTCATCACCAGAGTTAGCAACCTTATGTTAGCAGAACTCAAATTACAAGTAACTGGAAGGGAGTCCTCCATCCACAGGTACCAACACCAACAGAAAGCAGCCTTTCTATAAATAAAAAGCGTCATAGTGAAGTTAGAAGTGACAAAGATCCGTCTGACCAACGTGGGTATTTCTTCTTCCCCCCATTCATGGATGAACTTAAAAGACCACATAAAAATACTTGGGACGTTTCCATTTAACAGGGTACTTTCAACCATAAATACAGAGTTTCCCTTCTAAACGAGTGTATTTCTGAAGAGCCTGGAACGGCTACGCAAAGCAGAGTAACTCATTTAAGCGGGTATTCTCATACAAAGAGCCTGGCTGCGGAGGGGGGAATGGTGTTCAACAAGAAAGCGTAATACTGCGTTGCAGGAGAAAAAGTTAAAAGTCGCAGATGAAATAACGGTCCAGCTGTCAGCTTAGGAGTGTGATTTTAGTTTTGTTGTCAAAACAGCTCTATGGTTTCAAACCCCCTCCAGAACAGATGTATTTTTTTTGGGTGTGAAAATGCGTTATACTGGCACAGGTTCTTCCTTCTGAACGGGCCTAGGCCGATGCCATCACCTGCACCTTACACAGGTAAAGCTGCGTCCACCTGCGAGGGGAAACGTCCGCCACCAGCTCTGGGGGCGATCAGTGCTCCAAGAGCATCCATGGGCAGATAACGCCGCCCGCCATTGCTGCTTTTTGAACGGTGCGATGCACGAGACCACCCCCCAGTTTACTGCAGGAATTATTTATTTTGGTAATGTCTGCTCACTAATCATGACAGCCTTTTTGTCTGGTTTGGTTTGGGGCTCTGCACTGTTGCCAAATTGTTTAGTGCCTCTTGTGTGGTCCATCCGCTCTGACGTATCCCACAGTCACAGTTCAAATCCTAATTTTAATGCAGTTTTGGAAAGTAATGGAATTTAAGTTCTTCCACCAACAGGAAAAAATCAGGTTGCTATGTAATTTCTCACTGCGTGGTTTTTTTCCTATAAACTTCATTTGAAACAGCTGAAGATCTCGGTTTAAATGTGTTAAGTGCAATAAATTTCAAAGGGGAAGGAAATTTGTGCTAAGTAACCCAATTGATACTTGATTTAAAGGAACTTCCATTGAAAAAGAGGACAATCCCTTTGGAACAGTCTGGCTTTTTAAAGTTCTGCTTATGCATTTAAGGCACCAGAATTATTTCTCTCACAAAGTTTAACAGCAACCTGATACTGAAAACAATATTGCCAAAATTGTAAAATTTCACTCAGTTTTCCATGCACTAAAGATTAAAATAGCCTCTGTAAAAGATATATATATATTTTTTATATATATTTATATATGAAAACTCTTATGTACAATTGTATCAAATACTTTTCTCTTTACACAATAATCCCTTGCATTTATGTGCTTCATATGCAAGTCAACTTTTGAACGCTTCATACTTCTCAGGGAAGTTTTAAACTATGTACAAACAGATGACGCTCGAACAGGAGTTTGTTCCCCATACAAGCTTGTTTCTCATACCTCAGCTGTTTGCCTTTGACAGGTCATCAGTTCAAGTTTTGAGGTAGAAGTAAGTAGCCTATATACTCTGTGCAAAAAAAAAAAAATTAAAAAAAAAATAATAGTGTGTTTGTTAATTTGCACACGGCAGTCCGTCCTTTCAGTCCAGCGATCTGTTCGGTGGCTTCAACTCGTGAACGGAGTCGCACGGCTTGGGTGCGTAGCCGTTGGACAGGAGAGCTTGTTTCACTTCTGCTTCGCTCTGCAAATCCAGTAGTGTTGGGGGGATTTCAGGAAGCACGTTCAGTTGCTTTAATGACCCTCCTGCCGGTGAAGCTCTCACCAAATTAAGGTTGTTAAGCTCTGAAGGCTTTGCTACTGCTTGGGAAGGACCTGCAGGAAACCGAAGAACCAGCGTGGTTAGTTGACGCCCAGCCTGCCAGCGCTCCCCGTAAAACCAACCCTGCCACTATCATTCGTGCCCTTGAGCCAGTTAAAAAAGCTAACGGGAGAAAACAGGGCTCTGATATAACCCACGTGGTATTGTGTGACGTCTGGGGAGAAAAAGACGTCCCCAAGGAGACACGTACCATGTTTGTCTGCAAGCAGCGGGCTGGTCGTGCTCCCAGGTCTTATTCTGTCGTGGTTGCTGGGGTAGAGGGTCCCGTCTGCGTCCATCCTCTTGCTGCCGGCAATCCCGTTGCACGGCTGAGGATGAAGAAGGCTGGTGCCTGCACCCCTCTTCCTGTTCCGTTCCTTGCTGCTCAGTGCGTTTGGGTAGGTATTATCCATAGTCTTAAGGCTCTCAGAGTAGTACTCCGACTCCTTGGGGTAAATGTGGACGTTCATGCTGTCCGTGCTGCCGCTGCAGTCCGCGCACACCACTGGCAGGCCGTAGCCTGTAAGGGAGGAAGAGAAAACAGCAACAAACGAAGATTATCCAGCTGGAAGTTGTCAGCACCGAAGCACACAACTTGGGAAGGAAAAGGCAGCTGTTTAGTTCATCTGCCCCTCGGCAGTGCGGGAACCTCTCGCGCTAAAGAATACGGACATTTCTCGGTTTTGCGCAGGGCTAGGACATACCTGCGTTCTTCAGCGTTCTTCACTAAAGGTAGTTCCAATTAAGACCTGCAGTAGGGTTTTTTTCTTTTTACTCCAAAGAAATTGTGACTTTTTTTTAAATAAACTGCGCATTTATTTCCTTTTCCACTTTCTGTTTCTACCCTGGCTAGAAAGTCTGGAACTTTCCTGTACCTGCTTTAAAATACCAGATTACCTTTCTTATTTTCGTGCTGCTGCTTTGCAGGGATCACTGTCAACTCGTATTGTTATCTCAAAGACATGTTATTACTGTTAGCGGTAATAACAGATGAGCAGAATTCAAAGCAGCAAGCAGGAAGGAGTTTCTAAATGTTGAAAGCTAATTTCCTTAGTGCACTCAACAACTTTCCATTATAAAGCTTACAGTTTCTCCTGGAGAGTAAATTTGTTTCACTGGCTGTTTTTCTGTGGATGTTACAATACAGCATGAGAACAGGAAACACGTTCTAAAAATAGAAAAGTACGAGTGTAACACCCGAGAAACTGGCAAAGAGCAGAGGCAGGTGTAGTGCCCAAAACAACCTTTAAATTTTGAAAATTAAAAAAAAAACCCTGAGCTTCAAAGAAGACAGCCCCTTTAAAGCGCATGAAAAATTTAACACTTTCAGTTTGAAAGTGCTCTCACATTTTAGGAGTAGCTCAAATCAAAATACCCATCAGCCAGCTGCAAGCAATGGCTATTGTGAGCTTTAGTGTGCCTGATGGTTCCCTGAACTCAAACTATCCAAGCTCGATAGAGGATGAAAGCAAGCAGGAGAAAGTAAATTTACTGCACTCACACCTGAGAAGCATTCTGGGCTTTTTTTTTTTTTTTTTTTTTTTCTGAAGGTAACAATTTCTTGTCTTCATGCTGTCTGACTTGGAGGGCTTTCTGATCTGTACAAACACGAAATACCTTTCCAGATTAATGGGTTTTGTACCTGTCTTATCTGGAACAAGCATTCCATCAGCCATGTCTTCAGTTTTCCAAGTGTCTTTATTATAGCCGATACACAGCTTTGGCTGTCTACAACCTACAGTGGGAGCTTCAACATCTGGACACCTTCCAGCATCAGTCTGACACATACCTGTAACAAACAAACCATCTGGCTAAAGATTACAACCATCTGCTCTCAGTTAAATGACTTCTTAGTCTTATTTCTACCATAAAAGCTGCGAAAGGGAGAAAAAATAGCAATGGAGATAATAGATAATTTTAAGCTAATGTTTAACAGAATAAAAGCTGTACAATCTCAGGAGAATCTTAGTTCAGAACACTTAACTTGACCTTCCTGATGTGCTGTGTTTAAATACTACAAAATCCCAGCATTTAATTTCTAAGCCTGAAGGCAGGGACAGGCAATGCTAATGTATTTTCTAGTAGAGCTTAACTATGGGCAACTCCGGTGCCAAAGAACTAATCCAAAATTAGCAAAAAACTAGTCCTTAGGGCCTCACTGAGCAGTTTCTGAAGCAGTCTGCTTGTACGAACGCAGTTATCACTGGGAGAGGATAGCTTCGTGAAGTGCAAGACAGATCCTTGTTCTGCATAAATGCAGTAGCTAGAGAATTACATTATGCGGATCTTTCAGATAACTCACAACAAGCACAGAAGTACTTTGCAGTGATTTCTACCTCCTCAAATCAAGCTCAGATACAGCATTACAGAAAAAATAATTAAACCGGTTCTCACCGTTGCTGTCTATGTGCCCGTTAGGCTGTTGGTTATCTACTCGGATGACCGTTTCCTGCCGGTCCGAAAGAGTCCCTTGCGAAGACAAGTAGCTTGGCACGTCAGGAGGCACAATCGTCTCATCTAGAGCAATGGGAGCAGAGAAATGTCAGTTCCTAGTAGAATATAAAGGCTTCTGTTTTCAAAGGCATGTAAAACCACATTTTCAAAAGGGATTTGGGACCAGACCTATAACTGGTATTTTCTGTAGATGCAATGGAAACTGAACTGCCTAAATACTCCATTCTCCTCAGAAGCCTCACTCCTGATTTTTCAAAGCTTAAAGCTGTGAGATACAGCACTGATAAAGCCGTTTTGGGTGTTTGCATTTGGCATGGTCAGTACAAGGTAGGTGGAGCTGGAACTGTCTCTTCAGAACAAGTAAATCCTTCCTTTTCCCCTGCAATTCAGAGAACCTCATTTGCCTCAAGTCCTCTGTCTCCCAAAGTCATGAGTAAAAGACTTCTGGGAATCTGGGTCTTCAATTCACTTAAGCAGGCAAGTAAGCCTAAGCCCCTTAGCTATCCTTGGCTTTCTCCATTTCGTATCAGGCAATTTCAGTTTCTCCCGTCACACAAACTCCATTATGCTAGGCATGAAGACCTAGGTTTTCAGGACTGGAAAAAAGGGGGAGAGAAACCCCACACAGACATCACACCGGTCATATGGTATCCAAGACTTCCTGCCTAGCCCATGTCTTTAAAATCCTATGCTGTACTGTATCTAAAGCTAAGGGTAATATAGGAAGGCTGCAAATCCCAGCAGGGCGGCAAGCCTTAGGCTGGTTCTTCCACACTTCTGTTCTGAGGATGTATAACGTTGAGGGCCAAAGAGTTTATTCTCACTGCAACACTTATTTCAGCACCAAATTATCCCCTTTGAAGATCAGCAGGAAGCAGTAAACACTGCTTCTTCCCCTAAAAAGTGAGGCATGCCCCTCATCAGCAGAGCTACAACAGCTCTTACGGGCAACATGGAAAAAGGGATTCCAGCTTCAAAGTCTCATTTTCCTATGTTTTGAATACAACGTCTTTGAAAGTACAGACTCCCAAGAAGTAAGACAGGTTCCCAGCGTTGTGGACATAATCCAGCCTCTCTCAAGAGTTATCATTTATGGTCATGGAAAATCAAAGTAGCTAAGCAATGGGGGAAACTACTGCCAAGTGGAAAAGACCTTTCTGAAGAGCCAGCCAAGGGGAGAAACGCAGCTCTGAACATGCAACTGAAAGCTGGTTCCAGCTTTGTGAGCCAAGAGAACCACTGAGATAAGCCAACTGCTTTTCCAGTGTGACTGTGTGGCTACCTGGTGTGCCGATTCAGCCTCAGTGGGAAACCTGACAGCACAAAAAGCTAGAGAAAGCCTTGGCAGGAGACTAGAGCTACCTGTGTTGGTGACGCTGTATTCTTCGCTCTTCTTCCTGGTTTGGTAGATGATGCAGACCCAGACCAGAGAAGTCAGCACGATGCTACACACCACAGCAATGGTGATGATCCCCACAGTGGTACGGTCCTTCCTACAGCCGAGAGACTGTAAAATGCTCACATGGCTGTGGGCGCGCTCTGTCCCCAGGGTGTTGGACATTTCACAGGTGTATTTCCCAGCATCCTCCAAGACAACGTTCCTAACAATCAGCAGCTGGTTGCCAGAGGTGAAGTGATGCCTTTCTGTCACGATCAGGGGCTGATCACCTTTCAGCCAGGTAATGCGGGGAGGTGGACTCCCTGTGGCTTTGCACTGAAGAGCCACAGTCTCACCTACAGACACTACATGGTCTTCCAGTGGATGAATCAAAGATGGTGTCTCTGCAGGAGAATAAACACAGAAATTAATTCTTGGGGACAGCGTAACAACAGATTTCTTTTAACAGCATTGAACGTAACTAATGTTCCTGCAGACAAATGTACAGCAATGCGCTACACAGCCATGTGCCCAGGAGCATGGCAACTGCAAACCACAACAGATCCAACGATCACAACCAAGGCCTTCCCATAACCAGTTGGTGTTGGTCTTCCCAACAAAGAAACCCCCGAGGACAAGGGGCAATGGCTGACACACATGAATTATTTTGTAGGACAAGAGAGATGGAGCGCAATTTCCTTTTGAAGTAATTTTCCCAGGCAGGAAATGGGGTGGTTGGAAGGGCTTCCTTGGCACAAAAGGAAATGCGACTCACGGCTCCTTTTAATTAGCAGGGTATTTTTCATTAGTTAACTACAGCGTAAAAGAATGAAACAAGACCAATGCAGAGTGCTGCCTCTTTGTCCCTCTTCTGGATCTGCAACTGCTGAAGAGCTTGAAAAGCAATCCCTTCCAGTTCCCGCTTCCAGACCACTTGGTCTCTCTGGGGCACTAACGCATCTTACCCAGTACAGTCAGGGTGGCATTTGCAAGCACAGACCCCGCAGAGTTCTGTGCCGTGCAGCTGTAGACACCCATGTCTTCTATCTTCACATCAGTAATGAAGAAGACATCGTCGTCAGGCATGACGTGCATGCGGCGTTCTCGGGCCGCAGGGAAGTCCGTGCCCCCGTCTTTCTGCCAGGCGATTTGTGGGGTGGGGTGTCCTTCAGCTGCACACTCCAGCCGTGCCGTTGTCCCTGTCCGGCTGGTGATGTCATGGGGAGTTTTGATAAACGAGGGCAACACTGATAAAGAAAAACAAGAAAAAGGGATGAGCAATTCCACAGGGAAAACACCATCTTCTGGGCAGTTCTAACTGTTTTCCTTCCTAGGCGGGAGACAGGTATGATAATTACCCATAGGCAAGAGGATGGCAAGCTGCTTTTGCAGGACATATCCAAAGTGCTGGGGACTAACCCTGTGTTTCTACAGCACATACCTGTGTGCAGTGTCCAAGACCCCCCCAGCATTAGAACTGGGATAAAAGCTAATTTTCTTCTGCATTTAACCTGGAAACAAACCCCACTATCTCTCCTACATTGAACTTTCAATCATTATAATCCTTCTTCTTTGTATTCTTTTGTATCTTCATTTTCATTTGCCCATTTCATTGGGCAAAGACTATACCGGAACAGCCAAAGAGAGGCAGCTAAAGCTGTTAAGAATGTAATGAGGTGCTTGGCTGGATGGCAGCCATCACAAGCCTGGCACATGCTCCTCACATGGCATTCCTCAGCATCCATTGAGATGCAAGCAGCTGGTGTGAAGAGGTTGGGAGCTCCTCACCATCAGGAATGGACCCTCAGGAGTAACTGCCTGCCGAAAGCGGGTCCCAGAGAATTGCACCAGCTCAGGCTGAGGAAAGGCACGAGAAAGCAGCTTTCTACTCACCATTAACAGTGAGTCGGGCCTTGTTGGAGTAGGTAGAGCCAAAGTGGTTGGTGATGATACACTGGTAACGCCCTTCGTGGGCAAAGGTGACATGCCGGAGGTGCAGAATGGTGGTGTACTCCATCACCTCGCCATCCTTTGCCCGCACGTGGGCAAAGTTCTCGATCTCGGCATTGTGCAGCATCTCGTTGTCTTTCTTCCACGCAAACATCATGGGGGAGCTGCTACTGCTGGCGGCCGAGCAAGTGAAACGGATGTCCTTCCCAAGGACAGCCACTGTTGTTTCAGGCTGGATAATGATCTGTGGCTTGGGGAAATCATCTAAGAGAAAACAGAAGGCACAGTTAGTTCTGGATTATGAGGAAAGAGCGGAGCAAGGAAAGAGATGCAATGAGAGGGTGCCATGCACAACACCACCGAGTGGCTGGTCTAAGCTAGGACTCTCATTCCTCTGGTTCCTTCTGTAATCAGCAGACTGAGATGGTCACTTAGTGACCTCAAACACCTACAAGATGCCTAGCTCTCTTCACCAGTGTAGCTGAACCTCAGAAAGTTACCATGGTTCAAAGACAATGTCCTTCCTTGTACAATCCATGCATGAAGAGCAATACCGAACTTAAAACTTCACCTCCAGGCCTGCATTAGTATGAAGCAGGAGGGGAGAGCAGGAGGACACTAAAAGGCTGCAGATGCCACCTCTAGGGATAAAAGCTCATGAACAAAGGCGACTGCAGCACGCACTGTCAAAGCAGAAGCAGCTGTATTTGCCTGTCACCCGTCTGGGGCGGAAAGCTTTGCACACTCTCTCTCTGCCCTGAAGACTGTTGGTTTTAGCAAGGTTCCAAGCAGATTCATTTATTAGATTTCTACAAATGGCGTAATTTAATATTTGACTAAGGTTTAATTAAACAGCCAGGCCTCTGGAACCAGGAGTACTAGTGCCTGGAGGACTTGGCAGGCACCGGAGAAGCAAAGCTGTCTTCGCTTTGTGATGTTGCTGTGGGGATGGAGCCTTCATGATCTCTTCTTCCAGATGAGCACAGCAAGCCTCCCAGACTTACTCACACAGAGGCCACCTAGGCAGAGCCCTACCACTCTGGGATCGAGAGGGACATGGGACAGCAGCTGGAACAAAGCTTTTTCTCCGTGTTCAATGCAAGTCATGCATTCAACTTAGTTAACCAATGTTTTCAAAAGCTCATTTTTCCTTCATCAAACAGCCATGTGCAGCTCCACCCAGGATCCATGCTTGTTAGCTCCACAGGCTTTGGCTCACCAAACCAGGCCTTTATTTTGCCCAAAAGCTGGATGCATGAGCAGCACCACTTTGGCCTCCTCTGATCATTTAAATTTCTTTTCTTTATGAGAGAGGCAATAGATGTTTGTGTGTGCTGGGTATTAAGTAAAGCTGCTTTGCAACCACAGCTCAGGTGCAGAGTCAACTGCAGCATTTAGGTGGGAGAACAGCAGTAGGTGCTGTTTAGAAGAAAAAACAACCATAGGAGAAAAAAAAGAAGATTATAATGCAACTGTTAGTCATTGGTTGATTCATGTGTAATGCCTTACTAGCCCAAAAAAAGGAGCTATGATGGAGAGATTCTCCTCTGCTTTTTTTTTAACCGTTTGTAATTTCCAAGAGGGAGAGAAGGTAAGTGAAGAACACAAAGCCACAGAAGCAGCTCAGAATGCTGCAGAGTGAAAAAAATTATAGCTGCAGTCTTGGTAGTATCAAACCGAGAGGAATGGGAAAGTCTCTGTGCAGTCCCATTTGGAACTGGAACAAGCATTAGTCCCTTTTGATTTAATACTCAGGGAGCCCTGTAAGGAATACGCTAGATGCAAGCAATGCGCTGTGTGGTTTTGGTGGGAAATAAATTGAAGCCAATGACAAATTTTTAAAATGCAGGCTTGGGCTTCCTTTGATCCCATTGAATAACAAAACAAAACAGAAACCCTCTCATAATAACATGTTAGTAGTCAAAGAAAATGTTTCCCAAGTGAGTCCTACCCTTTATACAACCTCAAAACACACAGACAAGACTTACCACACACAAAACTTTCTGGCACGATGGCAAAAATACTCTTGCTTTTTAGTGATTCAGGATGGGCGCAGGTGGCCACCACAAAGGATTGCAGCTCTTTCTCAACTAACCACTGGGGCAGCCATTTCAGCTGACAATCGCAGAGGAAGCTGTCGCTGTTTATGTGGCTGCAGGGAAACAAAACCAACACGAGCCTGCTGTGAGTCCTGCAAGGAGAGAAGGCTAGAAAGCTCACAGCCCTTTCATGTTAGACACATTCCTCCCTTTTCCCCAGCATGAGTGGAAGGAAAAAAAAGACTGCAGGGTTGTCCCTGAGGCACTAATGATGTTAAATACATAACATGTTTAAACAGCATTTCATCTCCACATAGAGCAACCTACTCCTGTACTCCAGTGACACTCCCTAGCGCCTTGTATTTATTAACCTACTTCCAGAGTCATCCCCAGGAACAGACGAGCAATGCCATCCCTGGCTTAAGTGAGAGAAACCGAGGCAGATCATCTGCAAAAGAGACACGCAGCGGAGGCACAAGTCAACAGTACAGCCCGTCCTGCTCCCCTTTCTCATATCTAATTACCACGCGCGCTCCCTTCTCTACCTCTGTGGTCTGAGCATCTTTGGTGGGGACTGAACTCAGGACTTAATTACTGAACAGTGAGAGGATGCCAAGTTCCCGCTCCAAGACCTTTAGTTCCCTCAGTAGCCAACACCAGAGGAGTAAGCAGAGAGGCCCCTGCCTGCCTTCTGTAGGGTACCTGTTCGCACACCAGCATCACCAGAGAGAAGAGGTGCAGCTGATGTTGCATTTACTGATTAACAGAAGCAGTGGAAGAGAAATGACCAAAGACATTTGCGTAAACCCAATACAAACAGCGACTAGTTTGGAAAGCAAAACACAAAAATATTTGTCAGCATCCTCTAACAGTAAATTAGCATCTTCTGTTAAGAAATAAGCTGTGAAAAAGGGGCAAATAAAAGGGGAGCCTCAGATTTTTTATTTTTTTTTTTTAAATATTCTGAGCCAAACTGTGGCTCAGCGTAGCTCTGAGGCCAGTGAAGAACTGCAACTTTACACCAACAGGGAATTCAGACTTTGGTCTGGTTTGGTCCAAGATCCTCGGAAAATGCAGTCTGATCCCTCAAATCGAATGCGAGTATGCCTCAGAGACTGGGAAAATGGCCCTGGACAGAGAAGTCCTGTCCTGCAATACTGCAAGTTGTGCAAGAGCCAGGTATCAAGAGCACAGGAGAATCCCAGCTCCAGCACTGTGTTGTAAGAAGATGTGAATCTCCTCCCATTTTTCTACCTGATAACCTCAGGAAATCTTGAAGTCTGAAACTAGCCAGAAAAGGGGAAAAGAAAGAAATGGACTGGAGAGGAAGGGAGTGAGGGAACATAGGGATCTGATTTTCTAAAGTTGTCCACTTTGCTGTCCTAGAAAGATGGGTAGCCCCTAATACACATGATGGCATAAACACTGCTGACTAGCTGGGACAGGTCAGAGAGAGCCTTGGTATTTAAGACTTCAGTACAATGCATGCTGCATGTGTATTACTGTACATCCGACAGTGGATTAAATATTTATGGAGAAGAAGAGAAAAAGAAACCAGGCAGGACTGGAAACAGTGTCTGATAACAGTGCAGAGCCCCAGCCTGGAGCACAAGCAGCAGCTCTGATAACACATCCATATTTTTACACCAGAAGGCTGGATGACAAGTGGATCCAGTTCAAATGGTGCTTATCGCTGAAATGTCAGTACTGTATGCGAACCCTGAACATGGGTACAGCAAAGGAGCAGATGGGCCGCTGGGAATTAAATCAGTGGCAGCGTGAGAAGGAGAGACGGCTAACAGGACCAGGGCTGGACTTCCTGAGCGGAGATGAGTAATTGCACAGATGCGAACCTGCTGGAGGAACCTGTTCCGATGATCTAATTTCACTCACTATTAAATGCAAGATGTTCCCGTGACATCTATTCATGTGTAAAAATACCCTGCAGAGGAGGACAGAGGGGAGGAGGAAATAAATGAGTGCTAATGTGAATAACACCCCACTGGAAACAATGTGCTACTTCTCACATCCAGGGCAAGAAGGATCCCTGTCTCCTTAACGATGCGTACAGTCCAACTACTTACAGCTGCCGCAGGCTCTTCATCTTAGCAAAAGCGTCTGCTTGAATTGAGCGGATGGCGTTATCCCCGAGGTTCCTGCAGAACACAACCAAAGGCAACGTGAAAAAAAGGGGTGCTATGGCTGTGACAAAGTCTCTCCATGTTTAAGCAATGACTCCAGTAGCAGGTGATTTGGCAGCTCTTTGTTAAGGCCACATGCACTTGCAGCTCATAGAAATGGTTTTCCACAAAACACTTTAATATTGAGTAAGTATTGCCGAACAGTAGTCAACCAACAAAAATTACGGGAATAAATCACTAAGTCATTCCATACCCCATCTTCTCACTACACTTTCTCAGTCTCCACTACCTCCATCATCCACAGCTCAGAAATTCCCCAGCCCCCTCGATAACCAAAGATAGTCAGGAATGTTGTATCCCAGGCTAGACCTTCAGCAAACATAAAGAAAGCAAATACTTGCACTAAATGGCATCCAAGAAGTTCTTTGAAAGTGACTTTGAGAGGATACTATTGTGTTCAAAAAACATTGCAATGTTTCCAAAAGCAGGTATTCTTAAAAGCTCCCCTCACAACTATTGCTAATTAAAAAATTCACTTGTCCTCTGAAAAAGGATAGTATCAGGTTTAGGGCTTAAATTTACCAAGTGAAGCGCAGGACAGACAAGCGCTGCTCGCAGAGGAAAATCTCAGGAGAGCATTAGTAAGGGAACCTTTATGTGGGAACGCACCCCCACGGTTAGGGAGCCCTAACGCTTCAGTGTGCTCTCAATGGTCATAACATTTCATACAATCAACAGCCAATAAAGCATCTAGAGCAAAATCACATATACTTTAACTTGTCTTAATTCAGAAAGGAAGTTATTCATGAATCATTGCTGGAGTCATCAGCCTTGGGACACAGGAAAAAAAATTACATAGCGGCAGCCAAAATTTACTTCTTGCAAATCGCTCTAAGGCAGTTGTGCTGAATGGGGATATTTGGTGCTTGCATCGTAAGCAGTCACTTGCAACATGTGTCACTGCCAGAGCCCAGATTTAGGAGGAAGTTGGGGCAAGGGAGGAGGAGGGCGGGCTGCATCTGAAATAGCATATTTTCATTCCTAACAGCCTGCAAAGAAGCAATGTGCAAGTCAAGGCAATATTTATCCAAGAACAAATCAAAAAATTAAGAGCATGCAGATTTGCCATATGTTCTATAACTTTGTTCCTGGCACAAAAAAAGGCCAAAGTTGAGGCGGACTTATAATGAGAAGGAAGCAGGTGGCCCCCACAAATGGACTGGCTTCTCAGTTTACAAAGACGCTATTAAATTGCTAGCAGATCTCTCAAGCAGCTACTTTTGGCAGACCCCCCTTCCCAAATTCTGAGGCATGGTGGGTTACTCACAGGTGCTCCAGGGCCTCCAACCCTGAGAACGCTTTCTTGGCCACCGACTTGATCTTGTTTCCAAACAGAGTTCTGCAGTTTCCAAACATCCAGTGCCAGATAAACAGAAAGAAAATGGGGAGAGGGGGGCAGAAAAAGAAGGAACACAATTAGTGTGGCTTTATCTGATATATGTGCTCAGTGTAAGTCCTGGGAAATCTGAACTGCACAGAGATTAAGAGGGCTGAAGTACACTAGCTTTTCCGCTCCTGAAATTAAATCCTTTTATCTGTGTTCGAATTTAATAGTGATGACAGCACAAAAGGGAATGTGCCGTATCATGTAAAAAGGCAGGTTTACTCCAGTGCTTGGAAACCGGCTTGCTGAGTAACAGAAGGTCCCCTCTATTCTTTGCAGGCTGGCTGTGGACAGGATTAAGTGCAATGACAGTTTAACAAGATTTTGGTCTCTCCCTGCAACACTTTTCATTTCTGACTTCTTCCCAGACAGTAAAAGAGTGGTAATTTATTCACTGCTGCTTGGCCTGCATGGACATCCCCGCACAAGGGCTGAGGGCTGTCTCTTGGCTGTACGTTCATACAGCAGCTAACTGAAGTGACTGCTAACTTCCTTCCTTGGCTTATTATAAATACAACAGCAAAGCAATATAATGCAATAAATAATAGCCGAGTGGCAAATTCAAGGGGCAAAAGGAAGAAGAGAAAAGATAAGGTACAGAGCTGAGGAGAGTGCTTGCTTGCATCTGTGACCAGAGAGCGTTCCTCCGAATCAGCAGACAGTGCTACGCAGCGGCAAGAGGGGGGCTATCAGCGGGCAGCAGCCAGCTGGAGCGCTCGCAGCCCAGCTGCTATCTGCAAAGTAACAGTTCTCTATAAATATTGACCAGTGGTGATTGGTCAGGGGCAGGGTTCATGCGAAATGGATAGTCTCCTCAACTGTTTTAATAAAACTTCAACCATTGTCGTTAATTAGGAAATGTTTTTCTTCCCCAGGTTCTCTCTGTCTGAGGTTTAGCTTCCAGGTGCATCTTTTATCACCGCCTGCTTCACATGGTGTCCAGTGCAAGTCATCACTAACACCTCAGGTAAAAGACTGGCACATATGGTGCTGCATTTGATTGAGTTTTCCTTCAAGATTTTTCCTTCAATATAGGGTGTAACCTATATTTGCATCCTAAAAAGGCTCTAAAAGTATGATGGTCCCACTGCTTGCTAGCAGCTGGGGAAGCGAGGCTGGGGTACAAGATGCAGCATGTGTGGCCGTTGTATGAGCAAATACATTTGCAGGAGCTTGTTAGGGCTTTCCACAAACCACCCTTCAAATGCCAGGATAATTTGGTGTCTCCTGGTACCCAGAAAGCCCAGTTTCTGTGTGGATGAAAGCAGTGAATGCCACACTGGGGAGAAAGCAAAAAATGGGGCTCATCACACTGAGCATTACAACAGGGAGGACTGAGACTGTATCACAATCTCTCCGTGCAGCCTGTTGTCTTTGGAGGGAATTTGGGTGCCTGCCACTGGGCAACACTATGACCCCAAGTAGGTCCCCACAAAACCAATCACCCTGGCCGTGGTATTGCCGATGAGCCACCACTCTAATTCTTGAGGAGACAGGAACAGCCGGTTACTCCTAGCTCCATACAAAAGGTCTGTGGCCCCAGAATCACAGATCTTACCATTCTAGAGCAAAACACAACCAAACGCTGGTTTGGAAAAGTTAAGAGGCTGGGAGGTGACTTTGCCTGAATAGTGAGACACACACTCAAAGCCTTTTCTTATGGGCAGAGTTGACTTGGTACAGCACCAGAGGTGAATTTTCAGAGCTGCGTCCCTTTGTTAATTATTTGATTTGAGGTGAGAATAAAGACAGCTATCATAGGTGTGCTGGGCTGATTAAAGGTTCCAGATAGCTGCAACCTGCTTTATCGCCAGTATCGTTCTAAATAGCTACAATGAGCTTTTCTGAGCTCCTTGCTACAGCACCAAACCCAGGGTATCAGAGGTCCGATCTATTGCATGAGAGTGCGTGTGGCTTTTTGCTCTGGGTAAAATACCCCAAGCACCAAAGGATGTGTGCAATCATGTGTACCATCATTTGGTAAAAGGGGTGTCGTATTAATGAAGGCTTTGAAAAATCCATTAGAATGATTAATATAGTAAATAATTTACTATATGCAAACTCCGGTCATATGGCTGCATCTAATTTCTGGAGCCATATTCCTAACTGAGGGTGTTATGCTGAGCTTGGGTTCAATAACTGGGGATTTCTATTTATTGTTTACAGTGGATCTTGGACTTTGAAAACTGGAGATGCTCATTATATCTGTTTACTTATCTGTGCAGAGATAAGCAGTATGTCTGGGGATGTGAATACACAATGTACACACCACTTGTATAGGTGCAAACAATTTTATGGCTATATACATGAGAAATACATAACACACTGGTAATAACACCATGCCCCAGCAAACTCATTAAAATCATTACGCCTTTCAAATCTCAGCTAACCACTTCTCCAGTTCCGAAGTGGTTTGAACCCAGCAGTCCCCTTCAAAGGGCTGTGGCACGCTGGAATGCAAACGCGGCGGTATGCAGCTCCACAATTAGCCTGCCTGCTTGCAGTCCAGAAACGCTCCTCTGCTGTCGGCAGAGCTAGGCGCAAGCACGCTCTCCCGGTGATTGCATAAGTGTAATTACACGCTAGGCACGCAATTCATTAGAAAGCAGCATTTTCTCCTCCAGCCAGTTTTGCACCTGCAGGAAGATCTCAGTCACTGAGTGAGCCATCAAAAAACCGGTTACATTTAGCAGCTTGAATAATTAGGAAACTCGTTGTTCCCCAGCGATTCCACTGATGCTTTTTATGCTTCGGTGCTTCTTGACTCCCTCTTTCTTGAACCAACGTTTTAATTTAGGCCTGTGCTCTCCCATCCTGGAGAGCTTCATATATAATTCAGAGAAGGCTAAAGTGACTGGCCTCCCCACCTCTCAGTTTAACACCTTCATTTCAGTGAGCAACCCTCTCTGTGCTAAATCCTTTCAGAGGCTAATCTGAGCCAGATCAAAGGGGAACAGCTTTTAAGGCCATCTCCACAGAGCTGAGGTGATTATTAATTCATTGGAAGGTCTCCTCTGAAATGCCCATTTATTTTTTTGTATGCTAATGCATTTAAAGCTGGTTGACAGTTTAAACACAGGCCCTAAATCACGCAGTAAAATGTTCGCTGTAAAGGCTGATACTTTATTTTATTTATGAAAAAATCCTGCCAGCAAGAATGATACTCACTTCAGCCTTAGACGAGATTACAATTTTGGGATTTACACGCTGATGAGCTAAAACAGACCTGAGCAGATCCCTTTAAAACTGACCACTCCCAAGCGTTCCCAAAACACCTCAAGAATTATAAAGAAATAATGTCATATTCTTCTGGCTGACAATGAACGAGCCCAGCAACCTGTCTGTCCAACAGCAGGTTCGCTCTTGTCAGGTCATCAAACCACTCCTGTCTGCCCAAGACCAACCTGATCCACGTGCTCTTCCAGGCTACAAAATTCGCTGCAATTCCCCCCACAAACCACAGGCACATGTTCTTCCCTGCGTTCAACCAGACCCAGAACTGGCCCAACACCACGTGCGACGGAAGACAGAGGTCAGTGACATGAAAAAAGATGCAAACCTGGCTTCTTTAGACTTGCGCAAGCCCCTGTTGCACCCCTTCCTAACGGCAGGCAAAACCAGACACCTTTTGAAGCAGTTCCTTGTGCCAGATGATAAACATCAGATCAGGCCATGGCTATTGCACAGGGCAGCGATAGCTGCTCTGCCCAGAGCTCCAAACACACAACCCGCACAACCCCACAGGCCACCTCTGCTCCCTTCCTTCCTTCCTTCTCCCGCTCCTTGCTGTACCTCCTGGCCTCTGCCTGACCCCCACAACTCATCGGTGCTCATTTCTCCTGGTTGCCGAGTCAATCCTTTTGCTGAACTCTTCCCCTCAACGGTGTCTCCTCTGGCTTTTTCACGTCTCTCCTGTTATCTGCAGCCAGCATTTCTAACGTATCCCAATCACTTGAGACCTCCAATTTTGCTCCCATGCCAGCGGCCACATTGGAGGGATGCCCTATGGTGGATGTCCCACCAGGACAGCGCGCTCTGCTCCTTTCCTCCTCCTTCTCTCCCTTGTCAAGGCAGCACTACAGACTCAGAATCTTACAGCCTCCAAATCCCTCTGGACAAAGCCTCTGCTCCCACTACCCTTCTAGCCGCTCATGTGGTTTCACTGGTTTCCTTCAGACAAACCAAAAGCTTCAGCAACAGCAGCCAAGGACTCTCCCACCCACCACAGCTGCTCCTCTGCCTTTTCTCTAGCAACTTGTGGGAAGATTTCCCAACTCCACATGCGCAGCAATTCCTACTGGCCTCTCCCTCTCCCACATTTCTTCTATCTCCCTGCCTGACTCCCCCAGTCCTTAAGTCCTTCTCTGTCTTCTGCCTCACTTTACTTGCAGCTACAACTTGGTTCCCCTCTTCTTGGATCCAGTGACTCCCCTCAACAACGATCAAATGCACTCTATGCCTGTGACTTCAGAATTTTTCTTCTCCATCTAAGTATTACATCTCCATGAATCCCGCCACGGCTCTTCCCACTCCCCCAGGAGTCTCTAATGAGATCGTGACAATATACCGCCTGCCAGGATTCATTCTAGCCATCTGCTATCCATCGAGGTACTTTTACTGCACCTCTGGCTGTGCCATCACAGCATCAGAGACAGCGTGATGGGGGGGTGCTGAGAACTTAAACAAAGGCAAGAGGTAATGATTAGAAAGACTCTTGATTTGTCACAAGCCATCAGAGACTTCTCTGACAGGGCTGATTTATATTGCCGATTTCAAATGGAATACGACAAGCACAGAGCAATGTGAAAATACTTGCGAAGGCCAAGCAAGCTATAAACATTTGCAAGGCGCATGCTTGCCTTAGGTTTCTTTTTATCTCTTTAAGAGGCTATGCCCCATGGTGCCTTTTATTGTTGCTGCACATGGAAGCAAGCCCAAAAGATCACTCTCAGACAGAGTATCCCACAGAAACGAATCCTGTTTCAGTCCTCTTGTAACAGGAAATGGGGTGATTTTTCTCTTTTGTTTATTGTTATTTGCTGTATCAATCAGTGCTTCGCTGAAGATTGCAAGGGGTCTTTTTTGTTGCTGTCTGCTTTTGGAAGCAAAGAACAGTTGTGCTGAATCTTACAGATGAAAACAAGTTTCTCCTGTGTCTCTGAATTACAGTATGTGGCACCGTCTGTTCATCCCTTTAAAAGGACTATAATCCCCTCGTATCTGCTTAGAAACACAAGTGCTTGATAACCACATCTGCACTCTTGCAGTGAGCCTGCAAAACTACTACATCTCAGATTTTCTGCTGATTTTTCTCTTCTTCCAAAGAGAAGAAGGCTATGTTGGAGAGACCCACCCCCACATGGGCACACAACACAACTGCTTTGCAGAACTTCAAACCCAGGGATACTCACAGCTTGCTTAGGTTTTCTAGGCCCGTAAAGGCTCCGTTAGTATCTTCTATTGTGCCCGAGATGTCGTTGTGATCCAGTTCCCTAGGGAGAAGACAAGAGAGAGCTCATAATCAGTGTCTTAGTCCTAGGCTCATCGTTGAAAACAAACAGAAGAAAGTTTGAGAGTACCACACGAAGAGCTTCCCATTTTCTCCGACAGTTATCAGAAAAAACTGAGTCCTGCAGCAAAGCAGTACTCATCACTTTTCCTGCACTGACACGTGCTGAGACAGTGCATTCCAAAAAGAGCTCTGGCTTTTTCCTAGCTGAAACCCTCGGTTTCTGAGACAGCAGCCGTAGCAGATAGCTACTTTTTATCAGGTTGGTTTCAGTCCTCTTCTAACTCTGTGCATCCAAACAAAAGGAGGAAAAAAGCAAATAAAGTCCCAAAACTAAACTGCAAGAAACAGCTGTCCTTACACACATGTCCTTAAAAACATCCTAAATATCATGAATTAAGTTAACTTTGCCTATTCCAATGCACACATCTATTTGTCTCTAGCTGTATCTTTGGAACATGATTTGGTGTATTTTCTATGAAGCTGCATTTTTGTCTGGCAATGAACTTGAAAGCTCAACAAAGGAAAGCACTATCATCACTGCACAAGCCTAACTCTCTGTATAACCACTTTTTAAAAAAAAAAAAAAAAGAGGAAGAATTCCTTTTTCACAGTTAGCTTCTTTTGGCTTTCAAATTGACCATCAATTACAAGAGTCAAAGAGGTCTGAAGAAAAAACAAGCACACAGAACAAACACAGAGATCCACAAAAGCTGTTTAAACAGTCTGTTTAAAAATCCTTCCCTCCTAGCTTTAATTCCAGCTAGCAATGAATACCCAGCAACACAGACAGAAATTTATCATTTCTAATGTTAAGTAAAAAGAAAGAAAAAATAAATAGGCTTTGTTGGTTTTGTTACATCACTCAAATTTAAAACCTAGCAAAAATCAACAACAAAGCAAACTAAACCATCCAGATAACCCCAGAAACCCTCAGGTACTCCTTTCGCACCTTTTGAAGATTATTATCAGAACATTTCCAGTGTATATATATGAAGACCAAAAAAGAAAAATACTTCCAACACAAAGCCCCCTGCATTTTGCAACATTCCAGGCGTGGGCATCATAGCGTAGCTTCTGGGCTATGCAGCACAAATACACAGTAACCCAAAGGAAGAGAACAGGAATTAAAAAAAAAAAAAATCCCACTGTTTCAATATTGGCATGGTTTTCCTCAGCCAAGATGGGGCTGAGACTTTTGCTCTCAGTACCTAAGCTGGCTGCAGTCTTTGCTTGCTTCTTGGCTTTGGTGTGCGAACTAAAGATGTGAAGGGAGATGGCCAAAAGCCACAATTCCTGCTTCTCAGCTGGCTTCAGCATGAGACCTAAATCTCATGTCCCTGGGGAACCCTGGCCTTAGCCAGCATCACTGTGGATGTCAGGGTGATCTGTGGGTAGGTCTATGCCAAAGGAATGGATAAAAACTCCGCATCCCAGCAGGGTGTGGGCGCACATAATGGAGTGGTGGCATAAGAGACAAGTCCAGGAGAGATGCTTTGATGTGCTGACATTTTCAGCGCTATTTGAGTGGGGCAGGAGCAAAAATATCCTCCTGGAGCTAAGTTTCCACATTTTCCCTATGGTTGCCAAGCCAATGCCCGCTGTTCTGTTTGGTTTTTAAGGGCAAATCCCTTCTCAGACATTTCTCCTCTTCAGTTCCACCATGGGCTACCGGTCTTTGGACCAGCAAATCCTTTCCCATGGCAGAGACGGACAAGTGGGAACAGTCTGTAGGAGCTCTCTGACACACACTTTTATTAATTGACTGCCACACATTGTGTTTTCTTGAAAAAGAAAAAGAAAATGGTATTGCTTGTTCATCCAGAGGCAACTCAAAGGTTTAGTGTTAGAAAGGAGGAATAAAAACCTTTTTAACAAATGAGTGAAAATAGAGAGGGGGGGCAGGGGGGAAGAGTGGGGTATTTTGGCCTAGCTCTCTCTGTATTCAAACTCCTCTCCCAGCCCCTGTTGCCAATTTCCTATTCTTTCTGGCTGGCTGAGCTTGAATGCTCGCAGCCTTGTTAATCATTGTGCTCCGAGGTCTCTGGGCCTGACCTCTATTTGAATAGCTCCACATTTCAGCAGTTTCACACCCACCAAAGGCTCCCCAACAATAGGCCATAATTAAAGCATGCTCGGGTCTTTTTCACCAGGTGCAGGACCCAACAGGCCTTTCTCTTTATTAAATTAGAGCTCACTCACACACTCCCTCTCCTCCTCCCCCTTCAGCCCTAGACATAAAAGAGGCTCCACATTCACTGCAGAGCAAAGAGAACTACCAGCTCCCCTTCCCCTCCATTTTTCTTTGGAAACCTTTAGTTCCGGTCTTGACAGCTGCCTCAGAGAGGTGTCTTTCTGAATGCCCAGTGGCTGAAAGACTTTGGCTTAAGTTTAAAAAAAAAAAAGGAAAAAAAAAGCCAACAAAACCCGAACTCACTTTCCAGTCACCTCCTTCACTATGAACTTCAATAAAGGAAAAAGCAAGATGCAAAAAGTACTGTAAAGAGGGGAGATCTTTCTGTTCCCATTTCCTTTTAATTACTCAGGCTACAATGGGCTTCTGAAGAGGAATGAAAGTATCAAAGTGTGGGTTTTTTTTCTTTTGAAGGAGGAATTAAATCAGCCTGCTGAACTCAACCAGCCTGGGAGCTTGGACAGTGCTATAACACAGGCTGTGAGAACTTTGTGGTGTGCCACATGAAGGTGCTGAGCCCGCAGCCTCTGGAGAGAGGAGGAGAGCAGCCAGCAGCTCTGCAGGTACAAATAAGGGAGACAGAGGCAACACAGCTGCAGGAATGGACAATTAAAAGAACTGGATTCCCCGTCTTCTGATGTGTCTAAGGCAAGCCCAGATGTACCTCAATCTAACATAGCTCCTGGGTTTAACGGTGTATAATGGTGCAATTCTATAGCTGCCATACCAGAGGAGGTCAGATTGATCTGTCCCATGGCCTCTACTAGCCCTAAAATCTAGAAGTTGCTATCTTCTAGATGGCAAGCTCATTTCCAGCATGACCCTTCCAGGTATTATGTTGTGTCAGTGACTTTAAAATAGAAGTCTCTGGTAAATGGCCATAGCCAGCACTGGAGGGATCATTTTGCAATTTAATATTAGGGCACATAGATGAAACTTTTCTCTTGATAGCATGGCAACTTTTTTTGTTGTTCAGAGGTAACCACAAAAATCAGAGCAGCAGAACGTTTCATGACCCAAGTGAGCCCTATTCTGCATTAAAGAGAAAGACTTCTGGTTACTCTCACGGTACCTGTAGCAGCTTCCTGCTCCCCATGGTTGGGCCCCAGACTCTGTGAAGCTTCATGTGTTGTTACGCTTCTGGTAAACCAGATCCCAAGCCCAACCTCTGAATTTCTTTGTTTTGCCATTGTTTTTTTCTTCTGAACACCATCTCAATCCAGGATTTTATATTTATTATTCAATTAAAAAAAAAAAAGTAACAGCATGCAAAAATGCTCAATAGCACACTCAAGAGGATATTCAAATTTCCAGCATTATCACTGTAAGGAATCACTCCCTACTCCTCCTGAGTGCAGAATGACCCAACAGCAACTGTCCTTTTCTAAGAATTTCAACTAAAGTCATTATGACCACAAAAAAAATTCTACTATTAGCTGAAGGACTGAAACTTCAGGGATTTTTGCTCAGCTGGGCTAGATTCAGGATCCTGTCCTATGTTCCTATAGTTTTACTCTGGAGCCCTCTACTCTGAAAGCACCCTACAACACTGAGCAGTCCAACTGCAATTCTCGTAACTACTCAAGTGAAAAATACAAGTTCACTGAAGATGAATAATGGGGTAAACACAACAGCTGCTGAAGGCAACCGAGCAACATATAGGGGAGTTTGACGTTGAGGACGCAGGCACCCAAAGCAACTGCAAAGCAGAACAGTTTGACACAACACAAACTGCGGAGGGAAGACAGGTGTTAGCTGACAAAAGCTGGGGGCAACTTACAGGACACGTAGGTTTTTGAGTCCCTTGAAGGCACCTTCTGCAATATGATTGATGGAATTGTGGCTCAGTCGTAATACGTGCAGTCCCCCGAGGTCTGCCAAGCTTCCCTCATCCAGCCTGGTAAGGTTGTTGTAAGAGAGTATTCTGAGGTAAAAAGAAAAACAAAAAACAACAGCCCTTGTCAATCCAACCGGTATTTCCCAAATTCCTCTGTGCCAACCAGTCCCTGCCTCCCACAACCACCTTACAAGAGGTGACGACGTCTACTGGGTGGATACATAACAGCTTGATTAGGAAGTAAGACTGCGGTCTGCAAATATTCCCGCAAGACACCCATGGGGCAGCCTGGATGACATAACGGAGCAGGAGGCATTTGGTACCCAGTTATAGGGAAGTCTTCTCTACAGGCAACAGAGGGAGGCTCCTCCAGAAGTGAATGAGAGCCACAAACTAATATGCACGCTGTCAGCTGTGGCAGGGAGAAGCTACTCTTTCTCCACGGCCCGCACGACTAGGTTGGAGCCTGGGAGCACCACCCTTCCTCAGTCCCCACATGTATAGGTAACACTCAGATATCAGTCCTGGTTGTGTTCAGTCCTCACTTCCATTTGGACTCCCTCTGCAGCTTACAGAAAAAGCAGTCCACTCCTTCCCCATGCCCTGCAAGGTGGAGAGTGACGTCAAACAGATGGATTTTGAAGTTCACATGCGCTCTTGGCAGGGTCCAGACTTCTGTGTTCAAGAGGTGTCTTATCGTTCCGCACTTGTGCACAGCAAGCCCCAGGGTCTGGGTGTGGGTGTCTTCACAGCCTGCTCCACCCCAGTCGAGAGCCAAAAGCATTTCACCACAAGGCAATTGAATGCTTCCTTTCATGCACAGGAAGGAGGTATCTGTTGTAAACCGCCGCCTTCCCTCCCGCTCCCCTTTGTCAAGGGGTGTACAGTCTGCTCGGAATCTTCTCCACTTACAAATGACTAATACTGGAGGGTTGTTTTTTTCCTAGTTTTCCATCCATCTCTTCCCCTTGCCTGTATTATCTCTGGATTTAGAGATTTTTTTTTTTTAAGTGCTACTCCTGTTGCAATTTGGAAGCTGGTAGGAAGAAAGCCATTTTTCTCTCCCAGCCAGGGTGCAGATGAGGCTTCTGAGATTTGGCACCAAGGGCAGGGCATGGGAAGCTACAAGCAACTGCAGACACCTCACACAATATGCAACCACCTTCTATGCAAGCGGTAAAGCCACAGCATTGCTGATGTCAAAGGCCAGCTTGGCTCATCAAATGAGGGACCTCCTGGGGTAGCAGCAGGCAGAGTCACCGGTCAGTGATCTTCAGCCTGAAGCATCCACCCACAGCTCCCTGCTGCGAGCATATCCCTCCTGATCTCTGGATGTCACTGCAGCTGGGTAAGCTCTGCAGGGCTACTGGCAGGTGAGTGTGACCAGCAACAGCCTCAGCTTTAAGTTGCCTGCGCACTGACATGTGGGGTACAAAAAGTGGCACTCGGCTATATGCCACCACTCACATTTTCTTAGGCTTATCTCTTTACAAAGGGCAGTTGAATAGTGTTTTTGAAAATACCTTAGTGACTTGGGAACACAAGTCACTTCAAAAGATGTGAGGGTTTGGGCTGCCAAACTTTTTGAAAAGTGGAGTTATGCAGCTTTGGACAAGTGCTGAAATCCTTCACTGTACAGACAACAAGGAAAAAAAAAAAAATCTGAGTTCTAAACCTCCAAATTCCTCTTCTAGTACTGCCTGTTAATGAGTCTGCTTAAAAATGTGTCTAGGGCTTTCATGGAAGTCACTGCAAAGCCAAAACTTAAGTCAAAACAGACACATACTCCAAAGTACTGAGAGTGTCATTTACTTGGCAAACAAGCTGTCTATCTTTTAGCTGTACGAGTGGGCAGAGGGCAAGCTTTGGAAAAAATTCAGCAAAGATTAACGAGTTTGAAGAAGGCATGGGACAACATACTTTCATTCCTAAAGAAGTTGTAGTGTTAGTTATGAAGAACTGGAATCTGGTCAAAATTATGTCCTCACCTGCGATTAAAGAATTTGGCTTAAAAAAAACCCAAGCGTTCAAAAGTAATCCTAAACTTGGCTGAGAAAAAAACCAGTTCCTTTTGATTCTGCACAGAAGAGTTCCTGCCACAACTGGTGAAGGCATGTTCCCCTCCGTTCGTCCTGACATCACCTCAAGATGGCCAGACTGCAGCAGTCTTTAGAGGGCTCTCTCAATAGCTGCAACCAGATGGAAGGTTTCAGGAGCTAACGCACCTGGCAGTGGCTTCCTTCAACATGTAAGGGCTCTGCTTCCTGCCAATGGGACAGGCCAATTTGCAAAACAGCGTGTTCCCCTCCTCAGCAGTTTGGATTATCTGGGTTGAGAGAAGTCAGCAGGTCTCTGCTGCTTCCCCTACCTTCTCGTCTCTCTACCAGTGAGAAATCACTGGAACAAACAAGTGGAAATGTTTGTCTACACAGCCCTTCTGGCCTGGCGAGGAAATGGGAGAGCAGCACGCAGAGCAGCATGCCAAAAGTGATACATAAAGGGCTTAAGCAGAAACCTGTTGTGCAGCTGGGGCTCCTGCTACCAGCCAGTTCTGGACCAAGTACATTTAATACATTTCATTCCCATTGACCAAACTATAGGTAAAAAGTGAAAAGAAAGACCCAGCAGCCAAGTCACCGTTTACCTCTGATGAAATCCTACGCTCCCACTGTGGATTTTTCCATGATGTTGATGCCCTAGCACCTGACTGCTGAATACAATCAGCCCTTTCTCATGCCCATAACAAGGCAAGAGCTCTCTTTCCTTGTTAGCTTTTACATCAGACCAGAGCCCTGGGGTCACGTTTTCTCCCGACAACTGAAGGAGAGACAACTCATCCTTCAGATGACCATCTCCTTCCTTAGCACAGATAAGCAGGGGTCTGGCCACCTCTCTTTCTTGGGTCAAGGACTTTGACTTTCATTCCTTGTACAACCAGAGACAGTGTTTTCTGATAACTGAAACACAGGAGATTTAGCAATAGGGGAGGTGAGCAAGGATCTTTTAATAAGGAATGAAACGTGCACATTCAAAGAAGTGCACGGAGGCAGTCTAGATGTATCTGCTGTTTCCTTTCCTCACCCTTCAATTTCAGAGCAGGCCTCTCCTGTAAGTACTCTTCGGATGTGGGAGTTTCAGTTAGGAGTATCTGATGGCTCCCTGCAGCAGCCTTACCCTAAAGGCAACACCTGCAAGAGCTTGTAATATTTTGTAGAGATGTGTGCTAACACCCACATAATCACCTTTTGCATCTCAGCTACTGTCGTCTCTGGCCTCACACTCTAGCATGATCCTGTTTGTCAGGCCAAGCACGCCCCAGTGGCTCCTACCACCTCGCACCACCAGGCATTTTCCAAATCTACCCCATTCTGCACCACAGCAAGCGAGTCCTGTGCTGGGTTTCTGCAGTTACTGCAGAGGACGGCCTCTAACCCAGGACAGCTCACCGCTAGCACTACTTGTTGGCAAGAGATCCCAATCCATACCTGGCTATAAATAAAGGACTCGGCATAATGTGCAACCTCTCATCTAAACCTTGAAGGTTTGCAAAGACAGTGTCAGGTAGAAAAGACATGCACAGTTCTCCCTAAAAGAGTTCTGATGTTAGCTCTGCCAAGATGCAGATGGGGCCTACCCATCCCATCTGAACCCAGGCTGAAATAAAGCTTCAGCACAGGCACCAGATATTGGGTCCCCGAGAGCAGAAAGCTCCCAGAGCTGTGCTACTAACAGTGTAGTGATCTGGATTTGGCAATCCAGGGCTCCAACTGTGAGTGCCCTAGGGAGGCAGACTCCCCTTTTCTTCATGCTTCAGATTTAAGCAGACCACGGGTGGAGCACAGTGCCAATTCTGATCTGTTGCCTTAATCTAGTAAAATAGCACTTGAGGATCAGCATGTGAAGGAACTGTAGCTGTCTACAGTACTATGCCAAGCAAAGTTGCCCTTTAGGCACGGGCAGTTTCACAGCAATTTGAAAGATTAGGTGATTAAACCATCACATATGTATTTAACTAAAACCCAAAATAAAGTATTTCCTTGTGCCCCCCCCAAAAATAACCCACATCTCAATGAGTAATTTGGGTTCAACAGAAGATCACAGCTGGTCACTGGGCTAACATGTTAATTCTACAGCTTCTAAACTTAAAGGAATGACACATGTCATGCTCACCTATCTCTGAATCCATATCCCAAAAGACTAGGGACTCACAGCTAGGCAGGCAGATGCCAACCTTTAGTCTGAGTCCAGAGTGAGGCCTCTGGAAGCAGGAAGCTGCTTTACCATACTGCTTTTTGGTGGATAGGAGAATCCCTAACAATGTTTAACAAGAGATTTCTGAGCACCAAGCAGAATGAATTACAGTTCCGCTAACCACATGTGTCAAGTTCTCCAAAGAAAAAAGTGAATCTGTCCACAGTCCCACCGAGGGGATGACAGCTACTTCTGTAAATACTGTAAGCATCCATGTGTGTCTCTTCAAAAAGGCATTAAGCAGTGCCACAGACCCAAAAGACACCCTTGCGAGGCTGTCCTCAGCAGCAAGGCTTTCTTTCATTTATCAAAGAGACTGTATTCACAGCTGGAAATCTCAGGAGAGCAAAGTCAATGTATTTACTTTTAAATGACTGAGCCCTACAGGAAGGGTAAAGCGTAAACAGGAGAAACAAGGAGAACTGCCTTTAAAGGGCCAAATCTCTGCTGGTTAAAAACATGATTGTTCTTTATAAATACAGAGGATAAAGCAAAGCTTCCTTCAGGCTGTACAGTCATTATATGGCAAGCCGTGCATGTCTTGTAACTAGCCAGCTAAAAAGTGTTGGCAAGCCGCAGATCACAAACTCTCCAGGTCTTCTGGCACTGTATACTTTTAGTGGGTTCTAGTCTTTGTTTCTGGTGCAAACATATTTTAGTCAGGTGCTCTGAAGGTCATAACGTCATGAATAACAAAGGTATCAGTTAGGAGGCTGCACTTCCTGCATTTCTACAGGTTGATATAGCAGGAGCTGCAAGCCATGTGATTGGGAAAAATCCTTATTCCCCTTCCCTGCCAACGTTACATTAGCATCAAACCCTGCCCAGCCAACCACAATAGAAACCAACTTACAGCTCATGCAGCTTCTGACAGAAGCTCCAGCCATCGGGATTGATGCGGGATATGGAGTTGTTACTGAGGTGAAGCTGGTGCAGAGATGAAAGGCCATAGAGAGACCCACTGTTCACTTCTGTCAGGCTGTTATACTCCAGGTGGCTGTGGAGAAAAATCAGAAGGAATTGACAGATAAGCAGCACTGGTCAAATGCTGAAGAATTTCCAACAAGGACTGGGATTTTAGCCATTCCTACAGACCCTTCTACATACCCATATGGATACATGCATGTGTGGGCATTTCTTGTGCAAGTGAAGGACAAAAATTCAAGGGCAACACAAAGGAAATACCCAGAATGAGCTGTGACTGCAGAGGTACGCTCCACTGCAAGTAAACTGGGCTTAAAGCATCCCATTCAAGTTTGTATTTGCAGAGTCTCAGTTGTGTGACAGCAGCGTCCAGAAACACGCTGCCTTGATCACTTGTGACCTTGCAAACACACTTGAAAGCCAATCATCTTGGAAGCTTCAAGCATTTCTCCGCAATGACTATTCAATTTGTTCTCTCGTATGGAAAGAACACATCACTGAGATAGGCCAGCTTGGTTTCTAGGTATCCCAAGAGGCAGAATAATCAGGCCTGCAACACAGAGTTTCCATGTATCAGTCAAAACAAATTTGCAGAAGCCAGACGAGCTTTTAAAGACCAGTTGAGATCTTACTGAATGTTCAAATCATCAAACATTCAAAGGAATACCGCCACAGCTCGAAAAACAGGACTTATTTTATTGAGCACCTGGTAAAGCAATGAGCTTTAGTAAACTGTAGGTCAACTAAACAGAAGCTGCTGTGGCATGGCAAAGCTCTGTGCATGCAGGACATAGAAAGAAGCACCTGGCACAGGTGCCCACAGGTCTCCGATAGGAGTCCTTGCTAAAATGCAGAGAAGGACACGATAGCAGGTGAAGCCTGGGCTGTTTAAGGGAAAAGAACCCATCTCTCCAACTTACAGAACTTGCATCTTGGCTAGACCCCAGAAAGCCCCATCAGTCAATTTGCTTATGTTGTTGCGCTGGAGTTTCAGGACTTCCAAGCTGTCCAGTCCCTGGAATGTCAGGCCTTCAATCAGGCGGATGCGATTCCGGTTCAGCTCCCTAAAATCACCAAGGCCATACAAGTTTATTAAATCCTGGTCCTTTCTCATGAAATCATCTGTGCAGCATACAATGGGGACAGCAATGCCAACAACTCTTCTGTCAACGGTTCCCAGGAGAGAGCAGAAGCACACCGGAAACTTTCAATCCCAGAGTTAGCCAGGGAAGTCAGCTGGGTGTGATCGCTTAAATAAACTCACCCTGGGACAGACCTTCACTATAGAGAAATAACAGAGACAGTACAGCAATTCCTCTACATCCCTCCTCTCTCTGCACTTCTTTTAAGCCATTTATCCTTTTCATCAACTTTCACACGTCATTTTCTCTCAAGCAGAAACACCGTTTGAACTGATACAGTTAAACATCCCATTGTTTTTACAGGACTTGTAACTGCCCAGTAAAAATGTGCTCTGAAACAAGCGGGTGCCATAAGAACTGTGAGCCCAAGAGGAAATTTTATAGCTAAGTTTGAAAGGAAAGCTTTCAGCTCCCCTGACAAATTTCACGTTTTTTCCTATTATAAGAAACTAGTAATGAGTGAAACAAGTTGTTTCCAATAACAAGGCAGTCTTAGTATTTTGCATATACAGAGATCTCCAACTTGGTTCATTAAATTTCTTTTTCTTTTTTTTTTTTCCCCGTGTGGGGAGGGACTCCTAAATTTTGGGAATACGTTTTTTCTAAATAGCAATATGAACATCAACACAGCATGCTTTACTAACCTGTATCAAACACTCCTATGGATTGCTAGACCCAGAGATACCAAGTGAAATACCAGTTCCACAAATTCAGTGAAAAACCGTCATCAACACAATGCACTAAAGCTGAAGACAGAGTGTTTAAAATGGATACCTTTCTGCACACACAAAACTAACCCAATGGTAGTTCCCTATTCAGTGTTTGTGTTGAGAAAATGGTGGAGGTTACAACATCAGAACTTGTTTTGGAAAACATGAGGAAGCCGTAGAAACTTTAAGCTTATTTTTTAACTGCCTAAAAAAAACAATGTTGAACTTGCACTTGAGTGTAATTAAAGTCAAGTAAGCAATTAAACAGTTTGCAGGCTTAAAGACTCTTGCCTTACTGCACTTCCTATGCTATTAGTGAACCACACTTTGCTAGAAAAAGAACTGTACACAAATTCTAGAACACATCAAGTCTGTATAACTTGTAATTCATTCATGTTTATCCATATGGTTAAACAACCCGCTGCGAGACTGTCTTTAAGAGTACCAATTACTCCAACTTTCAGTAAAAACTGTGTTCCTAAAGAGATTGAGTTGACCCTAATAGTTTTGCACACAATGCAGATGAACACAGAGGATTACAAGCTCTCAGCCAATGGACAGTAACCTCCAACTGAGAGGCAGACTTTTAAGATGCGTATGCTGTTGTGTCACACTGTTCAATCCCGAACTGGCTATAAATCCTACATGGATACAAGCACAGATGCACACCCATTCCTTAGACACGTCTTGGCTTAAGGATTTGTCTCTCAATCAAGAGGATACCGTTTAGAGGTGCGAGTTCCAACAGCTTTTGTAGACTTTATGTTAACAGACAGAGGGTGACCTTTTGCTATCAAATTTGAGGGAAAGACTGCACCAGGCCTCAGGTTGGGCCCATTTCTCCAACAGCAGCAGAAGGGAAAAGCTAAAGCATTAGTGCTACTGTTTTACACATAAAGTGTATTTATAGCTGCAGATGTCTATGTGTCCCCATGCAGCTCCTACCATACGGACCGCAGGCAGGACAACAATGATGTGTGTGTTAACTCATCTACAGTGCTATTTTCTCTACCCAAGTATCACCGCACAGTTTAACAACCTTCCATCGTTACTTTTTTTACTGCCACATAAAGACACCTGTGTGGTCTTGAAAAAACTAACACGGTAGCTGAGCTCTGTTGCTTGCAACATCTTCCAAACCTCTCCTGCGCCACAGACACCAGCAGCTTTTAAGGGAATGGATTTGTCTTATGCTGTCAAGCACACAAGATGCTGATGTACGCTGCAGCACCCCTCCCTTCCCGCCTGATCAAAAGAACGGCCTGAAAAGCCAATAGCTACAGGACAAAAAGGACCCTCTCCCAATATGTTTTACTAGGTGCTGGCACAGGACTACTGCATAGCGTATTCTAAGTTTTACAGATGGCAGGTGAGGAAGGGTGACATTTAGTGTGTTTATCCTCAGGGACATTTTGTCTCCATAAAGTGTGGCTGAGCTTAATTAAAGTGCACATTTCTACTCACAGTTGTGTTAGCCTGGGTAGCCTGAACGCCTTGACAGGAAGCTGAGTGATCCTGTTTTTACTCAGACGAAGTGTTAGCAGGGACCGTGACAGACTATCAAAAGCGCCAGGCTCCAGAGTGCTGATTCTGTTGCTCCCCAGGTAGCTGCAATAAATCACAGCAGAAAAATGAACAGTTCTGTCAGAAATCTCCTTTTATCAGCATTTGGTTGGTCTCCAGACAGGCTGGTGAAATTACAGAGGTGGCTTCAAATCAGTTGGATTTCTGGCTGCACAAAGAGCACAGTGCCTTTCCCAGAGCCATGTGACGACCGTGGAAAAGTGCTGCACACTTCCCAAGAGCTCCTTGATGCCATCCTATTTCAGCAAGGCAATTGGGAGTGGAAGCCAGAAACTGGAGAATATTTCAGTGCAAGATGACTCCATTCATTCCCCATTTTTCCCTCAGCATCTGTCCCAGGGGTCTTTCTTACCTGGACCCTAGTCTTAGCCACAGAGGCTGTTTTGTTAACAGGCAAACATCAGTCACAGCACCACTCTCTTATATCCTCTTACATCCAGGAGCAGAAACTTTGGTGCAAACTTTAATGCAAGCAGATTATCTGTCTGCACCTATTGAAAGGTACTTAAAAACCAGATTATTTTACGTTTCCCTGAATAGGCAAACATCTCAAAAATATAACCTGACAGTAGTGCTGCCTTCTAATTCTCCTTTGCACTTAAAATCCTGACGAATAACTCCATATTTTGAATGTTCATTCCCCCTCTGTTTTTTTAAAGAAGGTTTGAGGCCTTTTTCTCTGCTGTGGTAACTCAACAAAAGCCGTTCCCAACAAGAAAAACTCACAGCTCCTTTATGTGAAGTCCCTGTGGAAAGCAGCCGTTTCGGATTTCCGTGATGTCATTGAAACTCAGGTCCAACGTTTCCAGGGTAACGTAGGGCTTCAGTTGACTTGCTTCAATGCTGCGGATCCTGTTGTGATGCCTGAAACAGTCAGGAGGAGAAACAGAGACAATTTAGCTCTCTTAAAAAAAACCAGAAAGAATACCTGAGACCACAGCAGGCCCACAGGCTGGCCCCTGAGTTCACACACTCAGACTTACGGTGCTTCTTCAACAGCTGTCCGAGAAGAAACCCACACCAGAGAGATCTTCCCTAATCCCCGTGCTGTTCCTATGGCTAGAGAGACTAGAGACTAGCTCACAGATATCTGCAAGCTTCCAGACACTTTTTCTGATACGGTACAAGACTTTCACCTTCTACAGAACTACTGACTCCATTCATCGGGTTTTTTTCCGGTAATTTGGGCTTGGTCTCTTACAAGCCTGCACTTCCAGAATGGACTTGTTACAGGCAAGGAGTGCAGGGCTGGATTTTAATCCCACAGGCAAGGAGTACTGATCAACGGTTTAAACAACCTGCCAATGTTTTACACAGAGGACGGGTTTTTCAGAGCAGGAAACAGATAAGTAAACATGATCTCGGCAAAAGTTACAAACCATTGTTTCCTTAATTCCTAAGGATTCTTCTGAAAACTCCCAGCTTTAGACTATGTTACAATGATTTGTAATGCACAGAAATACTGTAAGAGGGCTTGCAAACGTTCTTGCAAACATTTCCTCATCTTTTGCTACCTTTGTCCCACTGTGCAATTAGGACAACTCTGCAGTGCCAGTGCTCTACCCAAGCACTGACTGCAGGATCAGAGCCTGTAACAATCACCTATGATTGCTGCCCTACCAGTACCAGCCCAAAGGATTCAATCTAATGCTTTTCTTTAGAGAAGGTACTACAAGCTGTCCTCTGGGTTTTTGCAGCCATCAAACAGTTAAATACCTCTAGAATTCAACTGTACTCAACAAGGTCTAACTAAAAACCCCCCAAGTCCTTTCCTCTGACTCCTTTCTGGCCTGAATCAGTAGAGAGAACACTAACCAATTAAAAAAATATATTGGGCATTAGTCACAAGTAGAGCACATGCCTGATGTGAATTTAGACCAGTCACTGATATTACTGGCAAGGCTGCGAGTGAGGCACTCCAAACAGAGACACTCATCAGACACTTGAGAACTTGCTGAATAATAAGAGATAGCAGAGGGTTCAGACAAGTACTGTGCCTTAATCCGGCGGACTACCCACTGAGCAACCAGAAGAGGAGACGGCAGCCAGTGAAAGCACTCTTGAACGCAAACCAGGACGTCCCAGCTTTCCCGACAAAGCATCAGCTCTTTGAAACAAAAAACTGATGGATGAGCCAACCCCAGCCGTCCAGGCACTGAAGCTGATGGGTGCCTAGGAGCCCATTTTCTCCAGCCTCACCCCCATTTCAGGCTCTCCCAGGGGTACAGACAAGCTCTTTTCAAAGAAAACCTCTCCCCCCAAACAAAAATACCAATAGCACATGGCAAGGGACCTGCTCTCCGCGCTGTGATCTGCTCCTTCACCCTCCCTGTTACTAAACCCAGATATTTTCACCACCACGTTTGCTGGTGTCTGTAACAGGAAGAAGGTAAAATCTGCATCCCCAGAACCATTTGCTTTCTGGAGACTCACCCTTTAAACAGCCAGCACGTGACCCTCGCCTACACTGGGGAAACATTCACAGAAATGCTGCTTTGACTAAAGAGTTTAAATGCTACTTAATTAATTCAATGCAGACTCACAAATCATTAAGGATAAATTTTACACCACTGTAGCAATGCACTGCTAATGTGGTGCAAAAAGGCATCAGGAAAATCAAAAGAAAGTCATTAACTTATGTCCCCAAACTGGTTATTATGGGTGACACACATACAGGTCTCTGCAATCACAAACTGTATAAAAGCCAATGATATGGCTACTATCCAAATAACCAATATTCATTTACAGCTAGGAATAAAGACTGCATTTTCACATCCATGGCACATACTAGAACACAGCTCCAGTGAATTTATGCTATAGTGAGACTAAAATACCGGAGTTTAAATTGAACACATTGGTGAGGGGGATTTCTTTTCCCCAAGCACTGGTTTCTTTTGCAAGAAACTAGATTAGTAGAATCAACAAGTTAAAAAATTTCAATCTTTCTTCCTCCTCCTCAGAAGAGAGTCCATTAAATGTGTGTGACCCTGATTGAGGAAAGTACCTCAACACAGACATAAGTGAAAGCAAACCTCAAGCATGTTTTTGGAGCTCTGCTGAAGCAAGGGCGGCGAGTTCAACTCTGATCTCATCTAGGCTGTGATGGCTGAGATGAATCTGGCCATAAATTAACAGGAAATGAAGGCTTGTACAAATGAATGTGAAGAATCTATAAATTACCTGACAATCCCTGCGCAGGGCAGCTAAGTCTGCAAGGGAGCAAGAGTACAGAGTGAGTTTGGACATGAAGCGCTCTTCAGAAGCCAATGTTATTTTTCTGGAGTATTAATATTTCTGTGCTTTAGTTGCTCAACGAATATACAATCTGCCCGCCTGCCAGAACTCACAGCCCGTCCCAGAAGACCGACTTTAAGAAGGGAAGAAAAGGACAGGAAGGAACTATTTTGTTTGAGCCACGTTCACAGTTTCCAGGTGACTTCTGTCCATTCGCCTCTTGCTTTTCATGTGCTACAGCTGGCAGATTAGATGGATGCATTATTTCACACATGAAAAAAACAAGCTCCTTTCTCTCCCTCTCTCCATCTCCTTCAAACATGGGTTGACTCCAAATGTAACTCTCAGCTCCAAACACCATCCCCGGCCAGTCCCAGCTGGGGAATGTCAGACAGTTTGCTGCAGAGCACTGCACCCTCTCAAACCACTGCACTTCAAACAAAAATGAAGCCGGCTGACTTTGCCTATACACAGCATACGATATGAATGCGACATCGTTCAAACCTTTTACTAGCTTGATCACATTTTATTTTTCATTCTTTCAGTAAGAGCTGAAATGGGATTTAACCCTTCCTATTATTACTTGGATCCTTTATTCCCAATCTCATCACAAGGGTGTTTTACAGGAAAAAAGACCAGTGACATTATGACTTTGCCTCTCCCCTTCAGCAGTGACTGGAAAAGGGCTGGATTTTTCCCAGCTAGCTCCTTAGTTTACACTTAGTTGGCTTCAAAGGTGACAGATCAGATTTTAGTACCAATTGCTGAAACCAGGCTTTAAAGCACAAATTATCGGTGTTTCCACAACCAATTTGCCTCCAGGTGTCTTTTCCTCTCCCCACTCCTTAGGTATCACAGCCTGGAAACAGCTTTCCGTGTCTCACTTCAGCCACTGTTACCTCAAGAGTATAGGATGACAGGGCTTCAATGTGAGATTGAGCAATTAGAGCCTGAAGCAGAAGCCAAGCCTCTTAGTTTCTATTCCCAGCTTTGGCACTAACTCGTCTGCCTTGGGCAAGTTTCTTAACCCCTCTCTACCTCTGGTTCACCAACATGTATGGGAACATACTACTGGACTAGGATCACGCAGGGCTGCCTTCACCGAGGACTAAGAATCTGGAGTGAAAGCAGCCCAAGCGAAGAAGAATCATAGGAACTAAGGAGCCCATCCAAGTCCATTTGCGTTTGCTCATGAATATGGGGAGATCTGGCTACAAGAGTTGAACTTCCCAGCTCGTACCCAACCTCATTCCTGGAGACACCCCATTTGCAGCTAACGCAGACCTTGAACTGTAACGTCTTAGTGCCAAACTAAGGTAACCCAAAGTCAGCAATAGATTACTTTCACGCTGCAAGCTGTATACATATGGCACCGGTCCAGAAATTGCTTCGCCCTCAGGTCAGCACCAGCTACAGCTGCAAATGGAGAGAGGAGAGCTGAGGGAAGCTACCCTCCAGCCACCGCCACTTAACCCGCCCGCGCTCCCGGTCAACACCCCGAGGTCCCGCAGCCTCTTAGCCCTTGCACTTTGCACCGCTCCTGAATAGACCCCGCAGGATTACAGGAGATGTGGATTAACCTCAGCCAGCTCTTTGCTGAACCAAGCCCATGAGGACCACATCAGGAAGCGAAGGCACGCTCTGCGCTCCTCCGGGCTGCTGCGAGACAGAAAAACAAGCAAAATGTTCCAGCGAAGCCAAAGGGTGTTTGGGTTTGCTCTAAGTCGGGAGGGAGCTGAAGGGGGTGGCAGGAAAACAACAGGTGGTGCAAAGTCAAAAGCTTGCAGCATTTCCAGGAATCTCAGCTTGTATTTTAGAGGTAAAGTTACACTTTAATCCCGGTGGGTTTCCTCATTTGAAGCTTCTTTGTGAATATTTATTTGATAAACAGGCTGTGAAACACTTTCCACTAGACCTAACAGGAGAAGAATTTACCTTCCTCTTTGCAGCAAGCCTGTCCTTTGGAGAACACTAATCAGTTTAATTTAGACCGTGGCTTCAAACTGCTTGTGTGAAATCGATGCAGAGAGCAGCGCAAACACGCTCCTTTGTTGTTCGAGCCACATTCACTTCCCCTCAGCAGCTGCCCATTAGAAAGCGGACAGCGGAAAATCAAAGCAAGCAGACCCTCAGATGGGAACTTACAGGGGCTTTGGCTGGACTGATTTAAATACAATCAGCGCAAAACCTCCTGGTTTAGACAAAGCTTGAATTAAGGCTGCCTTGGCTGCTGCGAGTCTGCAGCGCAAATGTTTGGTGTGAAGTGAGGCTAAAGGCAGGGAGAAGTCACATGCTTGGCCTTCATGTCGTGTCAGCTTACAGAGCTGGCTGGGCTCACAAAAAAGAAAGCAAGCCGTAATACAGCAAACCTATTAAACCAACACCTGTTATAGGCATCAAAAATAAAATCAAGCTTCAAAAGAGAGGCTCCGTACCTCGGGTAGGGTTCTATTAATACACAAGCACATTTTTAAAATTAGCATATGAGGGAGATCACAAGGCTAGAAACAGAGATTAAAAAGTTCAGGGTTTGGTTAATATTTCCATACTGGGAAAGTACTGAAGAAACCAAATGCTAGAGCCAGAAAGAGTTACGGGGTTTGCCACTGAAGGACCGGCAAGGTTGGGTGTCAGACACAGGCCACGCAAAGAGAGCGAGATCAAAGGCACCGTAACAGGAGACGGATCGCACACACTGTGACTAACCCACGCCTGGAATTACCTGCCCTCCTCCTCCACCTCCTCAATTCAGAGAAGATGAAGATTTAATACTGATCCTCCTAGAAACACTAGAGAAGACTCAAGACATGGGTTCCTACACTCTCACCTTAGATGATCTGCCATCTGATTTTAGCCCATCGTTCCCTACACACACAAAAAAAAATTAAAAAACCCCCAAAACCAAAACAGTTTCAGAGTAGAACGCAATGCCTGAGCAATTTTCCTGACAAGTATGAAGGGGTACTGATAATGTGGAAGATGTGTTTGTGTTTACAACAGCAGCAACATAAATGTTTCTGTTTGTTCTGGTCACCTTATTGCAATCAATAACTGAAGATCTGTCCCAAGCGCTTCTTATTAACATATGGCAAGAAGAAAAGAGGAGAATATCATTGGACCTGGACATCAGCTTTGACTTAAAGTTTGTACAGTTTATCAATGCACATCTTCTTGTGTCATTTTTATACGTCACTTGTAAAAGTTTTTCTGCTTCCAAAGACTTTTATTCTAAAAAGATTCCTCTGCTGTACTGGAACTTGTGAAAGATCTGCTTTGGAGTAGTGAAGCTACATCTGCAGCAGCAGATGAAGTGAACATGCAGGTGACATGCTGGAAATCTGTTGCACACCATCCCTATGCACAAGACCTTCCCTGAAAGACTGAACTGCCCGAAGTGTGTAAACCCTCATGCTTCCCAACTGCTCCAGGAAAGCCCCGCTAGCTGTCTGACACTTTACACTATCATGTCAGCCCTGCCAGGATAATCCACAAGGCTCAAGATTTTGTACCATTACAAGAAGGTACATTTTCATCCAACACAACATGCGCTGTATTCGCTTATGGGAACAGCCCCACTGTCCTTTCAGAATAAGGCTGCATGGGTTATTGTCTGGGCAGGAAGCAAGGATGCATGGAAGCAGCCCCCATTTTTCTCAGATGCTCTGAATCACTCCTTCCCTGAGGAATCCTGGCAGATTCCCAGGCTGCCACAGATACAGCTCTGTTTGTTCAGGTGCTGGCTGCACGCACATGAGCAGAGCAGTGGCAGGCCAAGCAGCCACCACATTTTAGGGTCAGCCACAAAAAAAACCCGAAAGCCACCAACCCCCAAAAAACCCCCCACCAAACAAAAACACCCACCAAAAAAAAAAAAAAACCCAACCCACCACCCTTGTATAATTTTTACAGGTATCCTACCTTTACCCTAAAGCTTTCCATGCTCTCCGAGTCTGTATGTGAGCACCCTCCCCCTCCCCAGTACTCCTTCAGAAGAAAGCCTTTCTAAGATGCAGCAAACAAAATCTGTGACCATTTTACACTCTGCTTTCATTTAAAACCGTTATACATAAGCATAAAACAAGAACAGGCTGATGGAGCTAGGCCAACTACATTAAACGACGGCAGAAAGTCTAAAGACATTTCCCTATCTCCTGTACACCAGCTTCAAACCTGATACATTTCAGGGAGCTTTCATGCATCAGGTTATATTCTTGCCTTGTGTTGGTGGGTTAGGATGGACAAGCATGAAGCAAACCACCCACAGCTATACATGGGCCAGGACAGACGGGGGTTCAAGAAAAAGTGGGGTTTTTTTGGTGGCTTTGGGGTTTTTTTTGTTGTTGTTTGGGGTTGGTGTCCCCATCCCCCCCCCCCATTTGGGCTTTTTGGGTTTAGGTTGTGTTTGGGGGGGTGGTGTTTGGGGTTGGTTTTTTTTTTTTTTTTTAGGGGAGGAAAAGAAATGCGACCTTTCGTGGTGAAGTGACTGCATTTCTGTTCCAGGTCACGGATGTTCAGAGTCAGAAAGCAGTCTGGGAGATGGGATTTGCTCATTCATCCCTTTGGACCCAGGAGCAGCAGCCACCTGCAAGTCAAGTCAGTGACACTGCAAAGGGCTGGGTTATGAACTCCCTGTTCCCACAAGCAAACCATTACTCACGCAAATAGTTCCACTGCAGTCAACAGAACTATCCATGTGAGACCAGTGTGACTCAAGGACTACGTTTTCACTAGCTCTTAAGGGCTACTCCGTGGCCCACAAGACCAAACTCATCTGCCTCTCACATTGATGGACTGCAACCATGGACCCTGGTGCAGTCCAGGCGTACCACAGAGCATCCCTGGGCCCTGGGTACTCGAACATGGGCAGATAACACCTCCTGCCAGGCATGTTCTCGTAGCTGTTTCATGAGACAGCCACACAAATAAGAGTTAGGCAGAGATCAAGCACACTCTTTAGAAGCTGGCTTTCAGAGCAGCTGGACATAACCAAGGGTTTCATGAACATTCATTAAGGGCTTTTGTTGCGTTCAGTATAAACTGCATGAAGGAAAGCCTTTCTTCTAACATAACCAAAAACACTGCATCCAGTGAGATACATATTCTCTTAGGATATTTCTGCACTAGCAATGTTTATGTAAACTCTGACTCGTTAGATGACCTTACACTGTGTGTTAGATCCACTGAGGTAAGTGATGTAATTTTTAAAAGCTCTCTCCCTCACTTTGATCCGCATTTACTCTCAACTAGACTTTTTTGACTTGCCACCATACAATTTGGGATATTTTTTGCAATATGCAACTTCCTAAGCCTTTGGCATTCGGTCCCATTAGCAGAGTAGAATGTGTGGGACAAGCAGGATTAGAAGTTAGTCATCTTTAAAACAGAGGCAGTCTTACCTCCTCAGCAGATTGCATAACATCAAAGCAAATTAAGATTGCTGAAGACAAGACAGTCTCTATTATGGGCACAATACCCCCCATCAGCAACAGGGTGGTTCCAAGACGACCAGCGTTTCTGCTCTCTTCTGATTACACTGGATGTTTCATGAAGATTGTACTCCACAGAGGCTTTTTAAATGATGTATTCACAAAGGGCTCAGATCCATTAAAAAGGCTGTGTAAAGCATCTTTCACTGTCACAGCCTCTCCATAAGGAGCTTTCCTGAACTTTTATGAACTCGATACCAGAGCACAACCTTGCTTCCCTGCGTGCAGCTCTACCACAAAACATCTCAGCAATTATCTTCAGAGTCACTGTGTGCATCCCTCAGTGGGATGATGCACCTGCTACGGTTGGGGCCAGGGGTCTTCAGCAGGGGCTGCCCAACTTGTAATGTGGTTTGGCCAGTCTCTGGCACAAGGGAGGGAGAGCACCTCTAAGTCACTGAGTGTAATCAATGCTGGTTTTGAAACAGCCCATTTGTGAAAACTCATAGCTGTGCTGGTCTTTCACCCCCTTCTCCAGCTCTCAGTCCAAACCACTGCTCATCACCCTTCATCTTCTCACATTCCCTGACCTCAGCCTGGAACAAGCACTGAGAAAGGCTGCAAAGAAGAGGAAGGAGGAGGATAATTGTCCTATGGGAATAGAAGGAAGAGAGACATATAAGGTAAATGGCAGTTTTCATACAAGAATGCAGGAAACCACATGGCTCTGCACCGGCTGTCTGAATGGGGTCGTGGGGCTCAGCAGAGCCTCTTTGAAGGACGGGCTGCATCAGTATTTGAAAGGGGTCATTCAGTTACTGCCAGATGACAGTCAGGTCAGTGTTTCTGTGTGCTACATCTTATGCCTTTAGTCTACTACTCTCTTGTTCCGCCATTGGCTTTTCCTTTTCCACTTTTACCTTGAGGGCTTTTTTCCTGCTGCTGATACATGCCAGCCAAACTCAATTTTCTATCACAAATTAAATGCATAAGCCAGTCCTCGAAGCCAAGAAAGAGCCCAGCTTCACCCCCACGGGTTTGCTGCTTTGATGAGTTCCTGCTCTCCACAGCCCCACCCTTGCGCAGCACCCAGCACAAGGAGCCACTCCATGTCCGGGCTGCTGCATAGCTTCCCCCCCCTGCCCCCCCCCATCACTGGCCTCAAAGATCAGTCAGGTTTGTGAGGAGGAACAGACATGAAGAATCAGATCCAGCCCAGATGTCAATTCAACTAGCCCAGAGCAGAGGAAGGAGCAGCTACGCTGTCCCACTCCCAAGCAGAGACAGCCGCCTCTTTTCGTTTTCATCACAGGCAAGTTTTGTGCTTCTAATCAACAAGGGCAGCATTTTCATTTGGAAGCCAATAGGGTCCAGGATCACAGGGCATGTAGGCACTTTTATCCTTAAATCCTGATGCTGATTTTAGTTTCTCTTTGTGTAATAAATGATCAAAGTAAAGAAGATCCACCACAGCCTAGTGAGTGCATGTGTGTTGTGGGTGGCTTTGTTTTGCTTTTGTCTCTCCACAGGAGAGAGGAGGGGAAAATACACAAGCAGAGAAGCAATTTAAGTGCAAACCAAATGTAATGGCTCTGCCCACGATGCTGGGACATTAATCCAAACTGTAATTACAAGCAGACTTCTTGATAGCATGCACTGTTTGTGCCTGAAAGCCATGATGTCACACAGGGGCTTTTCCCACCTTTGACAGGAACACAATGGAAACAGGTAAATTTAGCATCAGGGTCACAGAGCTCTTGTGTAGTTAAGGCAGGTAAATAAAGGACACCACACGTGAATCTATCTACCATCCAGACCAAACTCTAAGTCTCATGGAACTTGCAGCAGAAGTTGCTAAAAGACTTGTCCCCTGAAGAAGGCAGCAGTTGGAGAAACACATTTTTGACTGGCCAGTCAAACTCCTGTTAACACTTCAGAGATGTAGATAGGCTGGCTGGTTAGTCTGCTCCAACATGACACACACTTGTGCTCTGTTGAAAGGGCTTATCTGTCTTGTCAGCAAGGTCGCCAGATCAGGGATAGCCTCTGGGCAGGCTTCACTGTGAGCTCTGCTCGGCTGAGACTGTTCACAGCCTGCAAGAAGGAATAGTTCCTATGTGGAAAAGCAATGGTCAAGTTAGCAAAGGAAATAGCTCTTCTTAATGAGCCTAGGCACCCTGTTATTGATAAAGCATGTCAAATAAGAAGGATGGCTTCTGGAAACTGCAGAACAAGGTGTCAAAAGATCCAGGGAACAGAAAATTTGAGCTCTGAAGTAGAACTGCTATTGTGCTAAGCCAGGCTGGTATAAAACACTACCTGTTCAAGCTCCCCCAGAGCAGATCTTGTAAGATCAGTGGTAAGCATTTACCACCACCTAGCCAGTAAGTTCTTCAAGCTTCTTTAATAAGACCATTTACTTCTTCAGTTCCTCGCATTTTGAGAAAGACGACAGCTGTCTCAAGAACATAATCTGGAGGGGAAAACAACATCTTCAGTAAGACCACCAAAAGGTGTTCCTTTTCCATGGCACCTGAAAAATTACAGGAAGTCCAATCCCTTCCCCTGGTTGTTAGAGCTAATCACCCCTCCGTTCAGCAATTGCTGCCACACAGCAGGTGATCTGCAGTATACGCATTGGAGAGAAGATACTTTAAGTCTAAAAGCAATGAGCCATTTATAGATTCTTTCTTTTGCCATCAACTCTTAATTCTTCCCTTCTCCCCAACTTATTTTTCTCTGCTCAGATCTGACCACTAGAACTTTTCACTTCTACACCCCTGCGCTCCTGTTTCATTTTCCAGCCGCCTTTGCCATCTTCCCTGATGTGCAACCGAACATCGAATGGTTTGACAGGCAGAACATGTACTCACCCAACCACTTATTCCCAATCAATAGTCACACGGAATTCCTGTTAACAAGCAAGAGTTATGTACACACTCAGAAGGGAGGGTGGCCTCTTAAGTGATCACTTCATCTAAAGGTACGACTGATGACTTCCTCATCTACCTTAACCAGCAGGCAGATTTTCCACCCTGCATACCCCCAGCAGGGCTGCTTTTGCAAGAGTAAGCTCGTGACTTTTGACATGATCTCTATTGTTCATCTCTGCAATTAATGGGGGCATTTAACATGGGTTAAAAATAACAGAAACTCCAGCACATAGCTCATTCTTAACTGAATAAAAGCTGGCTTTCTAGAGATTTTTTTTCTTTTGCTAATCTTTTCCAACATAGACATGGCAGGATCACAATTTAGTGAACACTGTTTACACTAGTGTTTCTTTACCCTGAATTACACACTATTCCTAATGGTGCCAGTGGAAGCAATGATGGAAGCGCTAGACATCATACGGAGCAGAAGGTAAATGGCAAAACTGATGTTTTACTCACTGGGCTTTGAACCGCATGGGCAGGATTCGTTTTTTAACACCTCTGCTGAAACAGTTTTAGCCTTGTTATACACAGAGGAACTAAAAGACACCACCTGTTCTCAAGCCTTCCAGGATGCTTGAAGGTAAACAAAATGGAGAGATTTTGAAAGTGCCTTTATGGCACCATGCTTTAAAAAAAAAAAAAAAAAAAAACCACACACACAAAAGACCAAACAAACAAAAAAAGCAACCACCACAATTCTACCTCCACCCCTGTTCTTACTCCTCACTAGGCATCTATTCGATGCTCTGAGCAAGCACCACTTGTCTAACAACCAGGATAAACTGAGGACTGATAACAAGGACTAACTGGGCAATCTCAGTAGGGAAGAAAGCACAGAAACAGTAACATATGATAGTTTCCTGATTTTGTGCAATTGTTACAAAACTGAACCAGGCAAGCTTTCCGAGAGTAAAAAGGGCAGAGAATTCTACCCAGAAATAATTTAACTTGCTTTTATTGCAACTGCAACTCTGCTTTTACTCACCCCTGAGCAAACTAAATTGTCCTTACTAGCAGTTTTTAGGCAGGAAACTCCAATATGCTAAAAAAACCTTCCAACTCAGCAAGTTATTCATGTTTGAAATCTGCTCAGCCTGTGAAGACTAACAAAGGAATTGCTTTTGTAGACATGTGCTTTATTTGCCATATGCCATTAAATGAGACAGTCAATCTACCACAGATATTAATAGTAGCAAGTTTGGGCTATTCTAAGGCTCAAATATGAGGCTATTTTTCATATTGACCTTAACAAAAGATCATGGTCGCAAATGACCCTAACAACTAATCTAGGCTTGATCTGCAGAGGGACAGAACTTGGAAACCATCTTGTGCATTGTACATGACATGCACCTGCCCTCGGACAACACACCAGAAGATGCTTTACGAGTTACACCTGCCCTGGGGCAATACCTGCTCTTCAGCTCAGAGGAAGCAGGCCTACCCAAACAGGAATTTACTTGGTCTTGGGGTGTAATGAATTTGAGACACACACAAAGAAGATACTGTTCCAGTATTCCAGCTCCTAATCTTGTGCTCTGTCCCACAAGACCACTTGTGTCCTCTCCTTCCTCCAGAACAAATACTAACCTAGCATGGCCGGCTAAGCAGCACACAGATGTCAGAGCAGACCTAGCCCAGCTCAAAGCAATTCTCTACTCGCAGAAGAAGCTGCCACAGCTGCACAAAACGATCATCCTCACTAGCAAATACATAATAAAGTAGCCTCAAGGGGTAACTGGTATTCCATGAGCTGCCACCAGCTTTCACTATCTTTTTACTCTGGCCAATTTTTACACAGCTCTGTATGTGCCCAGATTGCTTTCCGATGCTCTTTTGTCAAGTCTGAGGACTATGTGCTCACTGCTGCTGCTTTTCTAGAATAAATGATTACTCATTTCCCTGGAATAGCCTCAGATCCTTTGCCATTTCCATGCGCTCACGTTATATCTGAAAGCTCGAAGAGGACATGCAAGTGATTAGAACAGTTCCAACAGCCCAAAAGAGAAGTCAAAACAGCATCTCTTCTGGTGCTTGGGAGCACATGATTAATGAGAATTTCCTCCACTGGGAAAGGCTCTTGCAGGCTTTGGCCTCAAGAACTAGCAGACTTCATGCACCAGAGCCTTACTATGAACTCCGAGTAAAACAAAAACAGGAGAGATGGGTTTCAGAGTATCTTATACCTGTACATTGCTTGCATATGGAACAGCCCAACTGCCAGCATTCTTTCTATTCACCCTTCCACATCAATATATTCACAGTCAAAAATAGAAGCTGAGTAGTGTAGCCTGTACTATGGACCAAATACTCAGAAAGCAACTCTGTCTCCAGCCTCTGAGGGGAATTACCCAAGTAAACGCTAGAGAATTGGTCCCTGTAGACATGACATCATGTAAGAACTGATGCAAGCAGGGGCCGGGGCTTAATCTGCTCCCACTGATGGATCTACACCTGCATATCACTTTCCCTTACTTACCAGAGAAATTCTTCTTTGTGCAAGCAATTACGGAGCATGGCAGGCAGTGCGGTTTCCTGAACTGCCCAAGACACGTCCTGCACACAAGCAGAGCCTGCTGACTTCAACTGGACCCCGCACACGGCTGCATCTGAGTCATCTGGATTTTGTGCTTACGAGTACAAAAGCACTTGCTGTGACCCAGATGGAATTAACAGAGTATTCCCCTTATTTCTAATTGTTAGATCATCCTTTTTTAACTCCAGCAAAAATGACTTGCAGACTAAGTCTCTTGGGGGTCAAGGCAGTTGTTTTGTTTGTACAGCAACTAGCACAGCAGGATCCCAGGCCACAAGTGGCCTCCAAGGCTACATCTATACTATCATGTGAGCTCCAACCTCAATTCTTCATTTAAGCCCCAAACTTCCCAGCTATCAACACCGCCTACACAGAGGTTTATACTCTGGCCTAGTCAGGAACATGAAGTGAGCTCACACCTCATGTAGGCACCAGCTCAGGCTTGAGCTGTGCTCTATAAACAGCTCAGATACAGCAGTTTTGAGCTCTTCCCTCTAACAGGGGTTACCCAGAGAGGCTGCCAAAGCAGGAACTGCAGCTGCAGTTCCTCTGATACTCAGCCAAGTCTTCACCATCTTAACTTGAAAAGCAAAGACAAACTGGAGTCCTGCATCTCAACATCACCACCTCAGCTCCTGGGAAAAGCCTGCAGAAACGAAGGCGTATTTGCTAGATCACACTTGGATCAGCAGATTACAATGACTGCTAGCATTGTTTCAGCTAACATAGCAAGACACATTTGTCTTGGGTGAAAGCAAAACAGCAGCTCAAAGAATCTAATGGACCACATGGGTCTTAAAGAGGCTGTGCAAACCCCATTTGACAACACCAGTGAAACAGTGCAAACAGCACTAAAATAACAGTTGCTTTCCCAAGCCTTCACACTAAGAAAGCAGAAGGCAACAGCTCCAGGAGGAACATCAACAGTATGATCCCAGATTGGGCCACGTTAGAGAACTCCAAGACCAGTCAACTCTAATCCAGTACAAGGGTCTAATGAGATACAATGAAAATTGAAGCCAAAGTCAGACAAGAAACAAGGGTCACATTACTAACAATGTGACTAATTTCACCAGAATTACAGTGAAATCCCCAACGCTTCAGAGGAAAAGCTCTCCAAGAAACCATGCAATTCAAATGGAAACATTACTCCTGATGCAGAAAGGATTGGCTCCAGTCTTTAACCTGTCTTACCCCCAACATCCAGATGGAATACCACAGAGTACCCTCCTTTTCATAAGGACCATGCTGTCCAAATCGGCATCTGAGCTCACCAGTCCTTTCAGTCAGACCTAGCATGTTCCCTGCCACTCCCAGTTTCCAATTCTTCATGTATTTAGGTTTCAAATTTTACACAATATATTTTGCCTGTGGCACAGTAGATCACTTAGCCTTCTCCTATTAGCTCCCTCTGTTTAATTACAGTTTAATGTGAATTGATCTTTACATTAATGAGCCTGCAAAGAAGATTGATTTTCTTCAAGAGACTTTTATGCTCAGTTTGGCAGCAGAGTAGTCCTATTGATTTCGCTTTCCCCAGTAAATACGCTGCAGAGTGTCACTGCATCCCCTGTGAATCGGCTAATCCTATTTCACACTCTTTTGCTCAAAAAAATCCCTATTCTGACTTCCTTGTTATCTGTGCTTATTCAGAGCAAGATCACGGGGCCAAAGCATCTCAAGCAGCTTTGACTGTTGCTAACATACAGCTCACTGCCGTGGGTCACTATCCCCTTTGTTCCTGAATGGTTGGGGGCTTAAAAGACTTACAGTGAAAGAAACAAAAGTTATTTTTAAGTGTTTAATCTGTTAACTTCCTTAATTCCTAGCCAGCTAAGGATGTGGCACAGTGTGCTCTGTTTACCACGCTTGCTTCAGAGGTCTGGTTAGTAGGCTCTCTGCTGAGCTCCACAGCTGTGTAACAGCCTGTGTTAGTGTGCCTGCATCAGTGGATGCTGACTGAATCAGGCTGGCCACCTTGGAGCCAGGGCAGAGGACAAGGATCCACCTCCGTCATCCCGTGTGGACATCCCAAAAGCCCTCCAGGATGCATTTACCCATGTGCAGGTAGGTGAAAGAGAGGCAGACAGGCCCCAGACTACAGGATGAGCTTGCACCTGCACAAGGGTCTGTGGGAAGCCCATGGTTACAGACCAGCGCAGAGCTGATCACAGCTCAGGTGCTCCTCTTACCTGGCATGCTAGCAAGGCTAAGAGAGTCTCCACACAAGTTAGTGAGGAAGTTGGACGTAAACAGACTCAGTTCTGCTGCAAATAAATGGTTTCTTCCATCCTCCCCTTCCCCACCAGATCAGGTAACACAGTCTTCTCGAGAGCCTACAGAGTTAACACACTCGTGTTGCAGCAGAACATTGGGAAGGGAAATCCTCAGCCAAGAGCATGTCAGTGAAAACATCCTGCCATCAACTCCCAAATGTCCAAGTCTAGGAACTCTAGCTAAATTACAAATGCTGTGGGAATTTCAGGCAAGATTCTTCTCTCAGCTACTCCGATGTAATTTCGGAATTAATCCCGATTCAGTCTCTCCCCCTCCCAGCTGAATTTCCTGGCTTTTGTTTGTGCTAACAGATGTTTGCATTTAATGTCTGTCTTTATTTGGTAACCCGTACATAGACTATTTTTCCCTTCTGTTCTATTAAAAGCCTTATCAAGTCCCTTATGTTTGCTCTTGTGGAGATGAACAACTTTGGCAGTATTTTCAATGTGCAAGGCAAACAAAGTGACTCTTCAAGGAATAATTAAACTGAACTAAACTTCATGGCAGTATACTAGGGCATAGCACATTTGATACATATGTTATGCCTGCATCATCTGCAGCCTGAAACATACAAAAATTTGCAGAAAGCCTTGAGAATTCTCTTTCCAACAGATTCCCACATACTTATATATAAGTAGCCCACAGTCCACATGCATGTGGGGTCAAGGAAGTTTTGGGTGGAGACAGGTACAGGAAACCCCAAAACAGGGAATGCAAAGTAATCAAGCTCATTAAAAAAATCTTTAGGAAAAATCTGAGCTTGACAATACGGCAGCCTTCTTTCTCCCAGCACCAAAAGGACAGAAAGTCTCTTCCCCAGCTTAGGAAGAGTAGGAGATGAAGTAACTCATTCAAAAGGGCTGTTTTGAGTGACAAATATACAACCCTTGCTTTTATAATACATTCACAGCCCTTTGGAAATACTTAACCACATGCAGTATACAAAACCTACTTCAGAGGTTTGTGAGGTAAACACACTTCACACATTTCTAAACACTGAAAAAAAAGGAAATCTATTTATTTTTCTTTAGCAGTAAGAATACACTGTAACACTATATACTTAAACATAAACCAGTTTCCCAGTACACAGTCTTCATTATGAGTCTGCACACTGGGTTTGGTTTGGCAGCCTCCCCATTTATTACTTCACAGATTTGAAGGCCAGAACAAACCAGCAGGACCATATAATCTGATTCCTTACATCACAGAAGGCCAAAGAACTCTACCCAACAATTTGCATATCAAGCCCATTAACCTAGAGTTGAACTAAAAGACCATCTTTTAGGAAGCCATCCAATTGATTTAAAGACTCCCAAGGATGGAGAAAGCCTCACTTCCTCAGCAAATCATTCCAATGTGAGTTAGTCAGCAACACTGATTAAAGCAGGTACTTTAAAATGTCTTTCAGATTATTTTTACCTCTGAAAAATTAAAAGGAAATGCAGGGGGGAAAAAAAACCCAGCATTCTCCAAAACAAGCTAAACAATGAGATCCTTCTTGCAGAGGTATGACAGCAGCATTACAAATCCCACTATCAGAGTTATTTATGTGTAGCAGCTGAGGAAAGCAATACAGATTTCTGGAAAGCGATACTAAGCAGGTCTGTTTAGAATACCGTCCTTTTATCATTTGGCTTTGTACCTTCCCCTTCCTTCTGCACCACTCTGAAATTTCAGAGGAGCCGTAAATCTACTGCCTTCCACCAGTCATTATTCCTCCTTTCCAAACCGCTTATTTCATTTCAGGAATAAAAAAACCAAAGCTCTAGCAATTTGGTCCTTTGCCAACGGCTAAATTAATAGCAAAAATAACAACAGGGGCTTGTGAAACTTGGATCATTTATAGACTTCGTGAGAAAGAAAAGCCGATTTGGGGGGCCTAAAACTATATTCTAGATGGTAAATTGTATGCAAGCTTTCCAACCATAAATCAGATTTCTGGAGTTTTTTAAATCCCAATGCATAACACACTGGGTTATGCGGCAGCCTGGTAAGCTCAGTTCAAGTGGCAGGCAGATGGCCTCTCACATCAGGGGATCGTGCCTTAAACAAGGGACCCTGCTTGGAGGGAGCTACCGCCCTGCTCTGCAGCCAGCAGCCCCCAGATCACGCATCCAGACTTCGCATGTGGTCACGCAAGCTGGGAGAGGCTGCGGCAGGAGGCAGAAATCAAACAAGCCGGTTTCACACCAACTGCATGTGACACATTAGACAGGTCTGATAACTGCAGAGACACAAGCCACCCCTCCACCCAGGAGGTGAAGTGGTTACTTACGCATTTAACAGAGACACTTGCTGGATCCGGCACCGATGATAGCAGAGGAGCACTTTGGCTCTTCATAAGCTCTGTAGGAACACGGTATACCCAAGAACCAGATCAAAGGCACCGTATCTCAAAACAAAAGCTAAACTCACTTCACACCAGGAGTGAGATATGGACACCAATTTGAAGCTAAGATCCCCAAACTGAGTTAAGGGAGGAGTTCTGCTTTGCATATTTTAACACCACCTAATGGAAGAGCAGGAACAGTGCCAATTCATTTCACTCAACTCTGTCCTTGATTTAAGTAACAGGAATGTACTTTTAGTCAACAGATCAAGGTTGCCTCTGAGTAAGACTGAGCCTTTGGAGCACGAGAGGCCAATCACCTGGTGGTACGAACATGGGCATTTTCCACTACAAGAAGCAAATCCATGGCAAATACGGGCACCTGCCTGCAGGTGTACCCTGCAAGGCCACATGTGCTGGAAGTCATCGCTTGAGCTGCTCAGGCACTTTGCTGGAGTCCATGTTAGCTATAACCACTTCCCCTTCCCAGGAACTTGGGAGGTATCATGCATACCTCAGCAAAATTCCTTCTTGCTGTGCATTACAAGCAGACACATGCAAAAATAATTTTAGAAATCCACACTCTTAAGGTACTAAGAAGTTTGATATTACAATGTCTTTATTCCCTTCAGCAGCGTCCCCAACCCGAGATCCTCAGTGGCAGATACACAAGGGCTCTCAGGTGTCTAACACTTCTGCAGGCACCTGAACTACCAAAGTTAGGAACTTCAAAGCTTCTGCAGATCTAGCCTTACAATCACCAGTCACTCCCTCAAAAGAAAAAAGAAAAAAGAAAAAGAAAAAAAGAAGTTGAAAGAGACCATAAAAACAACTCTGGAATGAGTTCCCTGAAAGATTAAGATGTGAATAGTCTCTGGCTTTAAGAGAAAAGAAATGGTCAAAACAGGGCCAGGGAAAAAACAAAATCAAACAAAAAAAAAATGAAAAGGTAAAATTATATACTCCTTTAATAGCACAAGTATGATATAACGGTTGAAACCCAAAGGTAGACAAGGAAAAAACCAATAATTTTACTCAATACGCAACTAACCTGTGGAGTTTACTGACATAAGCCACCACTGACCATAATCACAACATTAATTGAGCCCAACCTCATGCAAATCACGCAACTCCAGAAGATGTTTCTTAATTAAGGTGCCAACAAGCCTGATAATGAAATCTGAAGAGTCAGCAGAAGTGGGTGTGACACACACGAAACTCTCAGTTGGTAGCAGCCAAACCTACCCCACGAACAGCCCAGAGTCAAAAGCCGAGAAAGGCAGCGGTGACTTACAGGTGGAGGGAGCGGACACTGGAAGCAGCAGGTCCCAGGGAGGGAATGGCCGTCAGCTCGTTGTTGTTCAGTCGCCTGCAACAAACAGAAATTAACTGTTGAAGCAAACAGCCTAAAACCAAGCACGCAGGAGCAGGAGATGGCCACAGCACTTCCTTATCCAACCCCCCAACTCCCCAGGAACACTGACATTTTGGCAGGGGCCTCCATCTCAAGGGGTTTGTCTGCATCTTTCTGACAGTCCCACCTTGTCGTCCCAACCTAACCCTTTAATAAATGAGAGCCACCATAACCAGTCCCACAGTATCCTCTTTATAAAAGGAAGGCTTCCCCCCCCCCCCTCCCTCTTCCACCCACTCCCTTAAGCAAAGTCAAGCACCGTCAAGGAAGGCACTGTGCCACAACAGCCCTCCATCAGCCCAAGCTTCCACAGTCATCACGGAGCACCCACTGCCACGAGGCAGACGGGTCCCGCTGCCTCAGGACAATTAATTTAACTCCCTCCCCAAGCAGCCCCCACTCGCCCCTCCATGCCGGGCCAGGGCACGGGGGCCCAGCTGGGTGCCATGGCGGTGGGGAATGGCAGCCTCAGGCCTCCTCTCCACACCGGGCCCGGCTCTGGAAATCCCGCAAGGGCAGCCCCACAAAGCCAGCAACACACACACAAAACTGGTGCTGGGCACAGCAACACCACCAAAAACAGGTGACCTGCTCCAGCCGGCCGGCTGGGGAGCACCATGCAGCCCCCCAGGGCTAATGGCAATTGCAGACAGTGCCCCGCTCCTGGAAACCCCGGTACAAAAATGTCCCCTTCAATGGCCTAATGTTTGAAGTGTTTTTTCTGACTGAAAACAGATCCTTGCCATGTGACCGGCTCCTCCTCGGTTTAAAGAGCCCTTGTTTGTATGGTGAATTAGTCAATTAATTACTGTAACAGTCGCTTGTCTGGCTGCTTGAAAATTACCTAATTTCTTAGCCATCTTGCCCGCTCCCCCACCACCGCATGCTGAAGCAATTAAAGCCGGGCCCCTGCCAGGCCGGTGGGGCAGCACATGGCAGCTCCCCAGGACCCCCAGCCACCTCCCATCGGCTACTGCTCGAGGCAGAGCCTCGCTGGGTCTCTCTCCGCTGCCCGCCTTTAAATTCTTCCCCTTCTGCAGGGGCTCTGCAAGGGGATATCTCGGAAAAGATCGTGATTTGGGTGCAGGAAGCAGAGCACCCAGTAGCAGGCAGGGGAGCGTGGTGCAGCCGAGGCATGCTAAGCCGTAGGCACGAGTTGGGGCAATCCTAAATTATGGTGGGATTTTTTTTCCTTCCTTCTTCCCTTTAAAACTATTTTTGGCAGGTGGGAGAAGGCAGCAGTACATCCATCCCAGAACTTCCTTCTGAATCCTCTGAGAGCAGGCAAGATATTTGATTTCATGAGGAGTTCCAGGCTCTGTTGGGATAAAAGCTTTCCTCAGCCTTGGCTCTGCCTCTGACATTATACCCATACCTTAAAATGTAAGGGAAAATAGCCAGATGCATTGCAATTCGGCAAAGAGCTCCTCTTTGCAACTAAAAGCTCATTGTTACTCATATTATAGCAAAGTCTAGAGCTTTCAAAGGTACAAAGCAAGCTGGAAAGAGCATTGAAATGCTTATATTTGTGCTTCGGTTTCATTAACATCCAACTGAGCATCTTTTGGAAAGGCATGGGAGAAGAAGGATAATTAGGCCTACCCTCCGCTAGCCTGGGTCAGCTCTGGTTAAGCAGCCCTGACACCGACCGGCATGTAACAACTGGTAAAACCCTCCTCTGACATAAGTGTGATTTTCATATATCAGCCTCCTGTCAGGTCAGAAGTCAGTCAGAAGTGGTTCTCCCACCTCATTTTCTGTCTTGGCTCACAGGCACCAGTCGCCGATGCAGAGGAGACAGCCAAGCTCAGCATTTGCCTGGGATTTCTCTCTCATCTTCCCCTTCCCCCATGTAAAGGGGGAGGGAAAAAAAAAGCAAAACCACCCCAAAACAGAACAGCCAGGCTCAACAAATTTAAACTTTCGGTCTCCTTTCTCCTCCCCAGCCCTCCCCTTTGACAACAAACCTGCTGCCTCTGGATGCTAAGGCAGAGGAGCAGCATGGCCACCTGTATAAAATATTTACAGTCCAGTTGCCAGGCTGGTGTCAAGCTGAAATGGAGCCTGCTCAAAAATAGCACAGCTCTCCAGAGCTTTCGGCGAAAAGCACTTTACTAAAGTAAAAGGTGAGTTGTTTGGAGAGGAATTTTAGCACAGTTTCTACTTCTTTGTAACAAATGAGCTTTGAAAACCTGAGAGCCATGCAACCACCACTTTTGTGGATCCCATGATCCATATGACCTGAGGAAACCCCAGAAAGGACCACAGGGCCTACCCCTCCATCCCACCCTTTCCACCAAGGTACAAGAATGGGTGGACCCCAGGGGGCTGTCATTAGAGGGAGCCACCAAAGGGGATGAGAGAAAGCACCATTGTCCTGAAGGAAAGTCATGTCCCACTCCAGCCCCTACCACCTGAGCCTCCATCAGCACAAGCTACTTATTTTGGAGCATGCGGGATCACAGGGTTTCATATCACTTTGAGCCACTAAACTTCATCCCACAGAGACTTAAACCTAAGGGAAAAAAAAGCTTCTCAAAAAAACCCCACGAACAATTGACTAAACCCAAGGAAAGGGAAAAGCATAGGGTAAATACAGCTATTACATTATTGCAATCTCAGTAAAGCAAAACAGAGCATCCGAGATAAGCCGTGAAGTTTAAATCTTTTTGTTTGCAGATATTTTCTTAAAATCAAGGGAAAACAAAACATTTTCAAAATATATCACACTAATTATTCTCAGAGACACACACAGAGCTTTGAGCCTCATCTGCAATGCTCAGGAACCACAGGCACCGCGTTTGAAGCATCATGGGAGGTTTCAGGTCTTATCAATGCATCCATTATTTGGGGCAATCTCTTTCCCTGAGGGTGACTCGGTTTGCCCAGCACAGCGCGCACAGCAAAACATTGACTTGCTCTCAAGACGTGCCACAGCATGATGCTTATTTCATGAAATGTTTGTAAAGTGCTGAAAAAAAGAAAAGCTCAGAACAGAGATGCTCTGGCAGTACAGATGTGGTTCTCTGTGAAATGCAGTTTATTTCAGTGGTCTGTGGTTTAGCTGTTATTCAAAAGCAACCAAGATTGGTAGATAGCGCTTTTAATAGAGCTTCTCCCTCACACTTTCCAAGCCTGCCTTCCAGGCTCTGCTCCAGACCTCTGCCTCCCTTCCAGTCTCCCATTTCTGACTGCTCCCTCTCCCTCCTACTCACTCCTTTGCTCTCTCCCTTTTCCCTAACCCTGACTTTCTGACACAGCAAGCAGCTCTTATCTGCACCATTACTTCGCAGGCTGCATTACTTACCCCCATCTCCAACCCTGACATCTGGTTTTTAGCAGCTGACTGTTCAGTGCTAGGCTTGTCCTGCTCTTGACACGTGCAGCACTTTGCACAAGGGAGCTCCCTACCCAAGGAATCAGAAGCTATACACATTTCTCAGCCCCACACTCCCTGAAGTCACATGCCTTCAGGCACTTCCACAAATAAAAGCTATTGCTAAGCCACAATCATGTTAGGGTAATTCTAAAGTCTCATGGGATCAGGGCTGCAATTCTCTTCTTTAAGCACAGAGTAATTTAAGGCTTTCCACAGTTTAAAGAAAAGTTGAGAAAACAGATCCTATAGGCAGCGTTTTGCTGACCTGCATCACTTTCTCTCCCCGCCCTGACTGCTTTCTAGGTTGATCATGAGGACCTGATTTCAGAGCACTGCAGTCACTCCTGATGGATATTCCTCACTTAATCATGATCCCTAGCAAGTCCCTGCTATTAGTGTAAGCAGGGGAGCCAGGGCAATCGGGCCAGGGGGAGAGATGCTACATTAATCCCCATGGTCCAATCCTGCAGGCAGTCAGGCAGAACTCCCACTGCAGCAAACCCTTTTGCCTATTTAAGAATCACAGGATCTGGCCCCTCCACAAGCCCCAGAGCCAACACTTAATGAAAACAGACAGAGGATAAGAGAAAATGCACGATATACACAGAGCACAGTATTGTTTCTGAAAGGAAATGTTTTTTCAGTTTCCCATGAGGCATCAGTAGCTCTTCAAACAGAGCCCAAACCTCAAGCATGCCAGCGATTCAGCATTCAAACACGAGCTCATTACCTCAACCCACCGCTTGCAGTTTTAGTCACTTTCGGTTTTCAAAACCCAAAATCACAGCTCCAGGAATCACTAGCTGACAAGCACAGCTCCTCTGCAAGTGTAACTGCTGAGCATTTACACAGATCAGGAGCTAGGAAATCCTGTGATTCCCCCCCAAAAAGGTCCCTTTTACCAGCAACGGGGGTCTGGCACAGCCACTCAGAACCTTCAGCAGCTCCTTCTCTTCCCCCACTAAAGCAGAAGACAGCTCTGCTGTTTTAGCCTCTCCTAGCAGACTTCAATCAGAATTTGTTCTGGTTCCAAAAGGAGCACAAATGTCTGAGAGAGGAGGAGACACAGTTAAGTGCTTTGTTATCCACTACACTACACCTTTGTTTCCTGGGAGATTTGGGTTAGGTTGGCATCAGGTATCACAATCCAGGCTGTTCTGCCTTGCTTCAGGGTTATCCTTTCAGCAAAGAGCTTTGTGTGTATGTTCAGGTGTGTTAGCTGAACTGCTCCCTCAGAGCATTGCACAAGACTGAGGGAGGCAAACTCCAATGATTTCCAATAACAGCTATGTTGTTTTAATTGGGATGTTGTGTTCTGCTCATTGATTACTTAAAAAAAACCAGGTACAATACAGAGAAAAAACCTCCCCACCGAGTCAGATCTGCTCGTTCAAGTTAGCTAAAGGAAGGTACCGTCTTAGGAAAATATATACAATTTCTTCCTGGGCCACAAGTTGCCCTGGCAAAATACAATTAAAGCCTTTGAAAGAATACTTACACTTCCTGCAGGTTCGACAGCCCTGCAAAGGCAGAAGGATCAATCTCCGTCAGCTTGTTGTAGCTCAGGTTTCTGTTAAAATAGAAGACAGTGGGATCAGCATACTGCAGTTACCATGCTCAGCAAAATACAGTCATCTTAATTATTCTGGATTGCACTGGAAGGGTTTTTTTAAAAAAAATAAGAGCACTTAAACATGGCAGAGCAGCACTTTTCTGCTGAACACATGAGTAAGTTTCGTTCCATGAATGTTATCTAGCTCCCCCTAAGCTTTTTCCGCTTTTGCACTAGTGTGTTCTTAATTTGTCTTTATATTACACAATTACATTTATTATTCTTCTATTGGTTATTCACAACCACAAAACTAATCACAGATGAATAGGGTATTTCCTGACAAATTAAAGTCTGAACTGAAACAATCAACAAAACTTCTGCTAAATATTTTATAGCTATATTCACATGAAGTATTGTTATATACCACTGTCTGTTACATACAAAATATACACACATAGATACATACACTTACTATGTGTAAACAAAATATATTCTACATTTTCTAACAATATTATTAGTGTATCACTAAACGTTTTTTTAATCAGTGATTACAGCTTTCAGCCAGTCACACAGTAGTCCTCAACAACCCCAGCCAATGCTTTCCAACCACCCAACAGTCCAAGTCTAGATGATATTATAGCACTTCACTGACGGATGGCAAATAGGTTGCGCCGTATTATCTGGAAACGGCCCGGTGGGAAAGCAGACCTGCCTCGCAGGACGTCCCTATTTGGAAATACAGCCAGAGCTCAACATGCTTCTGGAAGGAACGCACTGCAAGGATTGCTAGGGACAAACAGACAAAATAATGCAAATAAAGTACCAGCTCCAAAAACCACAAGCAAGAGCTTTTGCCATGCTCTGCTGTAGCATCATACAGTGCAACCGCAAAGTCCCCCCTCCAAGACACGCGCTATCAGCACACCACGCACGACAGGTCAAACCTGCAGCTAGGGACTTACCGGGAGCGCACAGATCAATTAAGACCAAGTGACTAATGATGTGGAAATTAACCAGTGGCTTAATTAACGTGATGTATGCAGTGCTGGCATAGTTCCTCTGAGTGTGTAATCTAAAGAGGGAGGAGGCAAATTGATGGGTGGTAGCAGCAAAGCAACCGCAATAAGTTGTAAGGAAATAGTGAGGGGGACCTACTTTAATTTTACCCTGCTCCACACCCAGCTCTAGGATATTATCCTGGGTAAAATTCAACCCTCCTGTCTCCTCCGCAGGGAGGTTACACCCTCTTACTGCACCTCTGAACGTGACCCAAAAGATTCATGGCCTGATTTTAGATAAGCCCTCAAATATTCAGCTGCTTATTCAAACCACCAAGCCAGTCTGACTAGAAAACTGGCCAATCTTCCCCATTTTGTGTATTTTCTTTGTTTTAAAGCTGTGCCCACAGAACCCAAGCAGGTCTGGAGCCCAAACAGGTAAACAGGACCTAAATCACCGAGGCACCTACTGAACTTTTACCCATGCTACGTGACCCAAGAGCCAAGGGACGCAGAAAAAGGGCAGCTGCCAGAAGAGCCTAGACAGAGACCGGGTTTAATCACTCGTGCTAACCCACTGCACTTCGTGGCAATGCAAAGAGAAACCCAGGCCCACAGCAATGCTTACTAACACCAAGACTTGAAAGCCTACAAAGCTCACCAACTTCACATGATTAGCAGGAAGCGATAAACACCTCTTTCGAGCTAAAAAGCTATTATTGATCACTTGCCCTCCTACAATGCATTTATGGGAAGTCCTCAAAGCATTCCCCTGCACAAGGGAACCATTCGATAGTTCTCACACACACGCCATTCCCCATCATTTCAGAGCAGCCAGCTCTGAAGACGGCTCCTTGCATCTTGCCTGAAACATTCAATTCTTTGCCAATACCTGCTGTGAAAGAAGGCTCTACAAATCAACAGCATAAGCTGGCTCTTAACAGCATCTAGACTTGAAGCTACACAGGAGTGTAAAACCTAACCAAGCATCTAGTTTTAAAATATGCTGTCCTGTAAGCCCCTACTGTCTTTTAAAACACTCAAGAGACCTTTAAATCAATACCAGCCTACAGCAGATATCCATTTCACTATGAACTCAAAGGCATTTATCTAAATAAAAGTCAAACTGCAGTTTAAACTCCGAGTGCATTTGAAAGCCAAGTCCATATTCATCGCACAATTATGAATTAAAGTGCAATTTGCCCACAGATTACATTACTACTTTTTTTTTTTTAAAAACCACACAGCAAAATCAGGTTGGAGCTTGTCCCTGCCTGATGTACAGGCAAAAAGAGAAAATACAACAGGTAATGTCCTGTAGGCTCAACACAATAAAGATAAAGCAGACACAAAAATATTAGTGACAAACTGTGAAGGGGGAAATACAACCACAGTCATGACCGTGCATGAATCCATCTGTTTTAATGTATTTCTATGGCTTCTATTGCTGCAGATTTTTGCATTTCTTAAGGCAACATTTCTCCTCAAAACATTCCTCTGCAACAGGCTAAGAGGCCATTTTATGACCCACAATTTATGAGAATCACAGGCACCAAACTGATTATCCCTACTCTTGTCAAATGGAACAGATCCCTGGCTTAGCCAATGCTCAAGCACTGAGTGATCCGATATGAGCTTCGGAAGTTCAAAAGCGAGAAGACGAAGGTCTTAGTGAATTAAAGGATATCATGGCCATGGTTTAACATCACCCAACAGGACTTTCTGATTGTTACTGTCATTCGAGAAGTCTGACCACCCAAAGGCATTGCACAAGTAGCTGGCTCTTCAGAGAGCACAACCATATTTTGCCTACTCCAGCAACAGACAGACTTTCCGACGGTTGCTGCAGAAATACAGGTGAACCCCACTGTCTTGTATGCCAATGTCTTCAGTCCTCCACACACTACCCACTCCAGCTGCCAGCTACCCTTACCAAACACACAACATGCTGTTCAAAAGTCAGCGGGGAAACGGCAGCTAGAAATACAGGGTCAGTACAAAATAAACAGGAGACTTGAAATTAAATGGATACACCAAAATAAACAGTTTACTCAATTTCTTAGACTAGCTGCATTTTAACTTACATTAAAACACCCAGGAATTTCTAGCCTGAAGCATTAGCAATCAAAGGATGTGTTTCCCAGAACTCAGATCCCCTCACTAGACAGTATTTGGCATGCTAGTCGCAGCATGCAAATGGGAGAAAGAATTAACGTGCTCCAATAGATAGATCATTGGGACCGCGCGTCAGGAAACCTCCGTCTATTCCTGGCTCTCTTAATCTCCTGCTGGGTGACCGGGTCATGTCACATCACCTCTCCAGAGCTTTTGTTTCCACAGCCACCCTTTGTCTGTCTTGTCTATTTAGACTGTAAATAAAATTGAGGTAGGTATTGTCTCGGTTTGCCCAATGGTGATGAAATGAGGCCTCAATCTTGGTTGGGCTCCAGTAATGCAAATAAAGAAGGGAACTCAAAACTTGAGGTCATGGGTGCATATGACACTCCCCCACCACTAAGTATGGGTCCCAAACACGCAGCAGTGCACAAAGCGCTGCAGGGGCTGTAACATCCCCACCAGCTCGGCCTCTCCAGGCCAAGCAGACCAGCAATGCAGGCTGGATGGAGATGCCAAGTTTGGGGGCACAGCTGTCCTGTCACTGGGAACAGTCACATTTCTACTCTCCCATGGCACAGAATGCGTTCCCTCAAGGAGCCCCTTGGTCTGATGCCGTGCCGTAGTCCAATGGCTCACACCGAGCCAATGTTTCTACCATCAGTATTCTAAGATGTCGTCTTCAAAGAAAGAGTCCTCAACCCAAAGCCAAAACCCTGTCCTTTCCCAAATCAGCACTCCCCTAAACCATCTGAGATCTCAGCTTCTTGGCATCTCTTCGAAGTGGCAGCATCATCTACAGTGTTTTATATCAGTCCCAAGAGACCATGTCTTTGGTGTGCAGTCAGCCCATTTTGTGGCACCTGCATCTACATATAGCGTTAGCTGTGCCTGAGTGTGGGCATACCCACACCCTGAGAAGCAGGCAGGACACATGTTTCTGTTGTGTTACTCATGAGAGGATATTTTGATCCCTCCAAGGAATTCTGCTTTCTTTGCACAGTTGCAACAGACAACCTACATAAATCCTGGACAGGAGGAGCCTGGGCTGTAAGTTCAGGGGAGCATCCTACAAAGGTTCTACAGATAGCAGAGCGGACAGAGCAGAGCCACCACCAAGTGGCCCCTAAGGTTCAAATTGGTTTTTTCCCCCCTGTTAAATAGAACCTGGTCTGAGGTTTGGATTTTTTTTTTAAACTATATTTTGACTTAATGGCATGAGAAGTGCTCTGCACATTATTTATCCATTGCATACTTCAGGTCTTCCTTGTATTAGCCAATCCAACACCATAGGGTTTTTCCCCCCCTGTCACTAAGATGCCCATGATCAGGAACAGAGAGCATGTTAAATCAATATGGGAAGGGCCCTGTTCTGGCTACTCATCCATTCCAGTCTCTAAGAAAACCCTGTTTGCCTTTAGTTAGCATCGTGAAAATGGCACTGTGGATCACTGAACACTGCAGACTGAAAGGAAAGCCTTGTTAAACCAGGTACATAGCCTGCCTTGAAACCACCTCCCAGAAGTAATAATGCTGTCACATAAGGAGTCCTGCTTGCCAGTGAGGAGGGATCAGTCAGCTCCCTGAATCGTGAGATGCCAATCCCGCCTCCTTGGACAAGGTGTAGTGTCAACCAGGAGTTCATGTAGAAGTTTTGGCTCTGCTTTGGGAACTTGGCCAGTATGGAGAAAAGCCACCTCTCTTTTGAAGACAGAGGTGCCTGGCTGACTCACCAGACAAAGGAAGACAGACATGTGGCTCCTGGTTCTCTGCTCACCATGATGGCTGAATTCTGTTCAGCGAGGTGAACATTTCCGACCCTTACATCAAAACCATTTATCTGTCAGTGCAGAAGATTGTCAAAAGCGTTTCTGCACCTTTTGATGACAGGCATTGGAGAAGAGGAGGATGGCTCAAAGTTCTGCCACTGCCAACTGTGGCTTTCATTAAACACTTTGTCAACCATTGTCATAACACAACTTTTCACTGCTCCTGCACAAAAGGGAGCTGAGGGCCCAGAACAATTGAGCCCTGCAATAGAAATTCCTCTGGCTAATCTGTCGAAAGATAGCTGCCTAGTCCGCAGCTTACTGAATAGGCACCATCCTCTTCCCACATGTTTGTAGATGGCTTTACAGCGCTGGAATGGAGGCCCCATGCACACTTGATTGGGTATGAAAAGCATGGCTGCAGCTGAATTAGCTTGGGGATGGGGGCCAGGGGAACAAGAGGGGGAACATACTGCCCATGCTAGAAGTACACAGCTGGGCAGGGAAGAAAGCACGCTTGAATTTCTCTTTTAAACAAGCTTGTAAGCTCCCAGAGAGATAGCAGAGTCCCAGTAAGCAGTGACACAGGAGGCTTAACACTGAAGCACAAAGCAATCAAAGACTGCAAGGATTCAGGTGGTTATATGGACTATAAGGACAGAAACAAACAGCTTTAGGCCATTGGTTTTTTTCTTGTGCACAAGACAGGCCCTGAATCTACTCGGTTGAGGGAAGAGCGGCCAAACAGTTAGTGCCAGCTACCCACAGCAACATCTTCCCTTAAAAGGGATTTTTTTGGTTCCCCCTAAAATGAATGGCCACTAAATGGAGTTCATAAGCCACCACAGTGATGAAAGTCAGAAGAAGCTTTCACATACTAGATATGCAATCCTTAATTACCTTTGGAAGATTTTTTGCGGATTCCTTTGAAGTGGCTGATGCAGTGCCAGAAGCGGAAGCCTGGACTTGGGGAATCACTCACCCAACCCACCACCACCATTCCTGGGTTCCCTTTGAATCTGCCTGATAAACCGATAGAAAACCACAGATTCTTACACCCCTCGGCTCTCTTATCACCCTCACTTCTATTCAACTGCTCCCAAACTCAGCATAACAGGCCTACGGTCAGGAAGGACAAAGAACAGTAATACGTCTTTGCTGAAGGATACACTGAAGGGCTCTGCACCCACGCTACATCTTGTGGTTCAGCCAGCCTCAAGCACGAGTTCCCACGCTGCTGAGCAATATTCCAATGGTTGCACTGACTGGGCTGTGCAGCCTCTGGGATGCTCACATTTCTGGCATGCCCATGGCTGCATTAAGGAGCCCTCAATTTCCTTTGCAGTGTACTCCAGGGAGCTCTGCCTGCCCGTGCAAGGCACCCAGCATGCAAGAGAAGGGACACTGCTGGGGCACAGAGATGTCCCACGCCAAGCATCAGCAAGAGTCACCTCTTAAAAGGAGGCAAGAGCAACAAAACACAGGGCACCAGAGAGGTGAATGTCCCAGCTTGCTGCTGTAAGGGCTTTGGGGAGAAGAAGAGGACCCTGGAGGACACAGGAAGGACAAGTAGCACCCACGTGGGTGAAGCTGTGCCCCATCACTGAGAGGTCCTGTTAGCAGCTAAGCGAGTGTGCTCGCTCAGGCTTTACTTACGCCCTAGCTCAAATTAGCAGCAGCAGCAGCATATTAGCTTGGGTTAACAGCCTGCTCGTATAAGGGGCTTTATGTGCAGCAGGGAGTCAACTTAAGGGCAACCCCCAAGCCATAATATGAGCTAATTTGACAGTGAAGACAAACTTCGAGAGGTCATCCAGACACCAAGAAAACTGCACCATGAATCACTCCCAGTCATGTCCAACAATACTGTCTAAAGGAAATTCCTGTAGCATGATCAGCAAAGAATCAATACCACACCGATTCCAGCAGATGCATGCAGTCATTAATGCAAAGAATACTCATTAAAACCACATCACTGAGAAGCATTGTGCCGGACTACAATTTAATTTAGCATGTGGTTGATATGGTTCAAGGAATTAGGGAATTGTCTTCCTATCTTCAGGTAACTTTCAGGGACACATTTTCAGCCCTGGCCTTTCCTCCTGCTCTGCCACCCTGCGCTCGCAAGCATTTCCGCTCACAAGCGCGCAGAGACCACACATCTGGCACGTAAAGGCGCCTGCGCGTACAAGCCTGGTAAGCGATCAGCAGAGCTGGCCTGCTCGCATGAGGCTGCAAACATAAATATCCCTGTCACTGTCGGCTCCCTGGCTCCAACAGGCAGCACGGGAGAGCAGCCACGCTCTCGGTGGCTGAGGAAGGGCAGAGAAGCCCTTTGCAGGAGCGTTGGGTAACGCTGCGCTGCTGCTGGGGCTTCCACATCTCCTACAACAAGGAGCTCTTACAGGCTTATTTGTCTCTTTAAAAAGGGCAGTGTCAGGTTATTTTAGGCCCTGTTCGGTTTACACAAATGTGTTTTGACAAAACCTAGGATCCCATTTCCTCCTATTTTAATAACATTAGCAAAAACTAAAGTGGAGCTCTTTTGGGGGTTGTTTTTTTTTTTTTTTATTTTGCTTGGAAGACCATCTCCCTCCAAACACCCCAAATGTTTTAATTTTTTTTTTTTTTAAAGAAAGATTAGCTTCAGCTTAATCTATGTAATCACACACATATGCAAGTACACCACAATATACGTGCAAAGCACTTGGGTAACTCAGGTGCTTAGGGACCACTTGCTATGCCTCTACAGCATCAGGAAAGTCATGAGGATACTCATTTCACCAGGGCTTGATCCTGGTCTACTCAAGAGTTTTCTCAGTGTTTCAGCTGCTCCATGCTCCAAAAAGAGTAAAGTGAGATTTCAAGAAGTAATTTGCAAGTCATCCAATGGCCTCAATGGCAGCAAGGACCATGAGCTCTTGTCTCTGCAGAGTGCCCCACCAGCCCCGGCAGCACTTGTGGCTGGGGACATGTCCAGCCACCTTTCCCTTTCCTGGGGACACATCCAGCCATCTTTCCTGGCAGGCAGTAGGGACCTGTACCAATGGAGGATGGCAGGACAAAACAAACATGAATGACCGGGTATTCAACAATGCTTTCTCTGCTTCTGAAAAAAAATTGCTAGCAGCAGCCACATAGCTTGCAGCTACTGAGGCTACAAACCCTCCCTTAGGATTGCATGTTCCTCTGCTCCTAATAAGACAGCCCAGTCAAAGGCAGTATTGTACGCAGGGAACAGGGGATGCTGCAAGGGTTAGAGCAGGCGGTATTTAATTGCAGCAATTTTCCCACTTTATTTGCTGCTTCTATTAAGCCGCACTGCCTGAAGGAGACTGATCCTCTCCAAAACACACTGAGCCATCAGCTGCAAGGATTGCCTTAAAGCAAAAAAAAAAAAAAAAAAAAAAAAAAGAAACCCACACATTTCAAAGGGGGCACAGACATCTAAATAAAAATAACTGTATTTAATTTAACAAAGCAATCCTGGTTTGCCACCTGTGACAGGTAAGAAGTTGGAAGGAAAAGCAGGATGTGGAAGTTTAACCCACAAATAAAACTCCACCCTTTATCTGCCTAGACACCCATAGGGTTTGTTCTGGGTTTATTGTTTTAATTAAAGTGCTATCTACTATCACGAGAAAGGCATATCCTAAAACCAAAACCCTGCAAGTTGTTTGCTCTGCTGCATAAGAGTGGACTCACTTTTTTTTCTAATTTGATGGCAAATTTCTTTCTCAGCAATTTTGCTTCCATAAGGCAAGGCACACTGTGTCTTAAACCACTGAAGCAAGGGCTGAAGGCCTAGCTCATAAACAAAATACTCATGAAACAAATTGCTCCTGCTTCCATCACCACTGTGTTTCTTCAGTAAATCAATAAAGGCCGTGACTTCTTTACTAACATTTTCAATTAAGGTTCCCCACTGTGTATTCAACACACTAAACCAATTTATTGAGGATTAACAACTATATAATTTACTATACATGTCTGCCTTAGAACAACTGCTAAGCCTCCATTAACTGATAACAAGAGCTACATTGATAAATCAGCAGTAAGTGCTACTTAGTTTCAAAAATTGCTACTTCTGCAAAACAAATATTTCCATCTGAAAGTTGTGCAATTTTCCACAAGTTCTCACAGCAGATAAACCATGTTAAACCTTCAGCTTTTTTAGATGCTTAGAAAGACCCACAGCAATACATTCAACTGCTGGCAACCTAACCCTCCCACCACATGACTCTGCAAAATCCAGCTGCAGGTTACAGGTCAAGTGCAGATGGAAAAGAGGTAATTCAGAAAGGCCCCAAACACTGTTCAGAAGTTTCTACTGTTTAAGATGACATCTGAGGTCAACGATCATTCAATAATATCCAATAACCCATATTTTAAGATATGCTTTCTCCTAAAACACAGAACTGTAGTGTGTTCTACTCTCTTTGGGGATGCAAGTGGTTTCAATCATGTCCACAAGCATTTCTGGTAAGCTCAGAATGCTTAACTAGCTGAGAAGACATTTTTCCACCACTCCAACACCGCAGTTTATCAGAAATATTAATTCGGTAAATACATCACCAGGCGCAGCTAACCGGCGGCACCGTGTTTGCATACGCTGCACGCCAGGAAGGGAGAGCACCAAACCCCGATGCTGAAGTTTCGGCACGCATCCGGCATCGCCCCTTTGCGGAGCCCGCGGCGAGCGGGGCTCAGCCATGCCCGGTCCAGTGGCAGCGTGGGGCACAGCACCGCCCGGCCGCGCCGGAGCAGAGCCCGGTCAATCATTAATGGCAGGGAGAGAGGGCAGGCAACCCGCTCCCACGGTGTTTGCTCAGCGCTTCGTTCTCTCGCGGTTCTTCTTATTAATAGTTAATCAGGAAGGACCCATCTCCCCCCCCCCCCCCCTCCAAAAAACATGCTCGCTTGGAAGCGGCACAAAGGAATATTTGTGCGCTGGTTAAAACTAGTCAGGCAAAGAGTCGGGGGAAAAAAAAAAGGCTTAGGAAAACAGCATGCAGATTCCTCCTGCAGCTCGGGCATGGGGGGCTCACCAGCTTGCTCCTGCCTCTCCTGCACTTGACCCTGCTTTTTAACACCCCGGAGAGGTGCTGCATCACCTCCCACCCTTGCACAGCAGAAGAGTGCAAAAGCAAAGAGGTATTTCAGTATTTCCCAGAAGGAACCGCTGTTCTCCCATTCTCCATCGGTCCAGGCTGGCCACGCTACACCACTGTTTCACCAGTGGCTGCCCCTCATCAGCCACCCAGCGCATCTGCTGTGGCATCATCCAAGAAACGTATCTGCTGAGAGTTTGACTTGAAGCTCTGTCTCATTAGATCTGCTGCAAAATTTAACAAGCTAACTGACCAGCGCCAAAGCAGCCATCTCAGCTGTACCTGCCAGGACAGAGGTACTGGTTGTCCCTCCTGGCTCTGCTCCCCTCTCCTCACCTGGTGGCAATAAAGTCGGTCTCACAAAACACCCAGACAACTCTGCAGCTTTCTACAGTGGAAATAAATCCCTTTTGATCCTAGCAGCAGTCCAAGTGGGATTACAACACTGGACTCCTTGCTATGCCCACCATAAATTTGCTCGGTTTAAAATCCACCAAAGCAAGGACATCCCCTGCACTTTTCAAAGCCACGGGTTGAAATTGAGAGGTTGACCAAATCCAAAGATCTTGCACGTGGAAAGCAATGATGTCTGTAACCTCAAAGCATCAGCTAAAGGACTAGTTACCTACGGGGCAGTCACTGGCTGGCAGCGCTGCGTGCTGCAGGGCCAGCTCTAATCCCCCGGAGGTGTGAAAAACACACAGCAGACAGCTCTCCATTTTCAGTTTAAAAATAGTTCTTCTTTATTACAAAGAACAGCATTTAAAGTGCAAAACATGCACATTTTAAGCTAAAAAAGCCTAAGCTGGCCATCCTGGCTGGAGATGTGTGGTTTACACAGGCATCCACCCTCTCCCCTTCTGAGTAATCAATGTCCAATCATAATGCACTTCCATTCCAAGCACTTTTGTATTGCAAATAAAGCACCGAGCAATTTAATGGATTTCTAACCCCAAATTGGAAGCTGTACTGCATCCAACTGACTCAATTTGTTCAGTCTTAGAGGAAGCCCTGGAACAAAATGCTAGAAATAAAACCACAGGCACTGATAACATTACAGAAATAGATACACCAAGAAGCAAATGTTCTATCCCTTTTATCTGACCTCCAACCTGTTTTAATTGACCTTCAAGACAGAAAGGCTGCATTTAAAAGAAGCCATTTCCACCTAGATCAAGAGAAATAAAAGCCAAGCTATATATAACGCATTTGCTGCAAAACAAGGCAAATAAATCTACCATGAAACTACCTTTCACTTGACAATGAAAAGCCAGGGGAGACTTTCAAGTTAATTTACTCCATATTTGAGGTCCTAAGCAGAGCTATTTTCCTCCATAAACTTCTTTCTCTGCAAATGGCCTGAAAACAGTAGAGATGGCTTCCTCTACCCTCACCTTATCACAAACTAACACAGCTGTCTGCTGTCGAGTGCTAGCACCTTTGGCACTGAAGCAGCAGATCCCAGAGGCCATGGTGTGAGGCAGGAGTGTCCAAACGGTGGCCCACAGCGTACCTCCTGCCAGCAAGAGAAAGCCAGCGGGTCAGATACCATTTCACATGCTAGACACATTGCCCAAGTAGTCAGCAATAGGACAAGAGGAAATGGGCTCAAGCTGCACCAGTGGAGGTTTAGATTGGATATTAGGAAAAATTTCTTCATGGAAAGGGTAGTCAAGCATTGGAACAGGCTGCCCAGAGAGGTGGTGGAGTCACCATCCCTGGAGGTGTTCAAAAAACGGGTAGATGTGGCACTTTGGGACAGGTTTAGTCTAGTCTACCCTTGATTGGTTTAGTGTGGACTTGGTAATGTTAGGTTAATGGTTGGACCGGATGATCTTAAAGGTCTTTTCCAACCTAAACAATTCTATGATTCCTTACATTGATTCTACATGTAAACGGGCACTGCAATTACAGTAAGTATGACCAAGAATTCCTCCAGAAGACGCTCTTTATTTTACAATGTGCTACAGAAAGCTATATTCCTGCCTCAATGTAAAAAGCAGGGCCATCTACCAGAACAAGCATTCCTACTTTTTTTGGCATAACTCCTGTATTGGTGTTTACTGCTAGGACAGCAGCAGGATACCTGCAAGGACTTCAAAGCAGATGAAGCTGGTGCTCAAATCTCTGTCCAAAGAATGCCACAAAAGTCAAGGGGATGGTTAGATCTTTTGCTGCCTTCCATTACATACCAGTCTTTACCTTCTTACATATACAGCACAATGTCATGAATAAGCATATATTCTTGCTTAAATAGCTTGTACCTGCACGACTGTTTTACTATGTGGATTTACAGATGCATATGCAGCTACAAACACATAAACAGGCACACATCTGCATATACATGAGGCAATGCATCTATAGTGATGTATACAGGTAGAAGGGAGAGTCTGGGAGAGTGTATAGCTTATGACTGAGTTGTGAAGAGCGCTAGTAAAAATCTTTATTACACTCTGCCCCAGCATATAATGCCACATCTTTTTCAAAAGCACTATTTGTAAAATGTTTGAGAGCTTTACAGTTTTTATTGGTGCTATTTTTCAACTCCTTCCACTTACAAAGCCAGACTTCTTTATTAGTGCAACTCAAACTGCAGAAAGACTCAGAAAGAGTAAAAGTTACAGCAAATAAAATTTTAGAAAGTTCTTCAAATGAGCTTGCTCTTTCAAAGTCCAGTATCTCAGGACTTCCCAGAATTAAAAGATGGCCCCTATTTCCAGTGGCTGCAGCTTTTTGCTCTTCAGGTCTCTCAACCTCTCCGGAGTCCTGGGCAAATGGGGCTCTGGGCAGAGCAAAGGTGAAGCAGCCAGTTAACGAGCCCACACTTGCTCCTGCTCTCCACACGCATGGTCAGGGCACTGGAGCTAAGCTCAAACCCTGCATTAGCATCAGCCAGGCACCAAAGCTGAGAACACATTTCGCCTTCAGATCAGGAAGGTATTTTTTCATCTACTTCAAAGGACTATGATGTACTTTGCTGGATGGATGCCTTGATTTATTATTCAATGAACTCCCTCAGATTTGTGCAATTTCTCAGCTAAAAGCATCACAGCTAATTCAAAGGGAGGGCAGATGTTATTAAGGTTGAATCAAGGAACAAACTTTCTCTTCTATAGATTTTTATCCTTTCCATGTTGTAGAGCATTAAAGGGATGGGAAGGGGAACATTTCCCTATTCTTTTGCTACGGGAAGCAATTAAGGACCCAATCTCTTGCAAAACTGCTGAATTCAGAAGGTGTTTGGATAAGCTTATTTCATCTTAACTATTATTACTGGAATCATACTGCTCCACTTGGCATTTGAGATCAGAATTTTTGCTATAACTATCTTAGTTTCTGCCCACCAGAAGGTGCGTAAATGCCAGTGGAGGCTCCAGTCCCAGCTTCAAGTACAGGGAACCCCTTCATCTGAACAAAGGCTGCATCCAGCAACAAATTCTGCAGGAACGTGCTAAAAGAAGGCCAGATCCTTCCCTCTTGCTTCAAACCCATCCCACTCAGTCATAACCCAAAGTAGATGCCATCTTAAAACTGCCTGATGGCCTCTGAAAATTAAAAAAAGGTCCCAAAACAAAACTCCATGTGGTTGGCCTCCTGGCTGCATTGAAAACAGAAAAGCTAACACTACAATTAGGCCAAGAACAGAAATACCCTTTTGCTCTTCTGAGTGGTCCTTGCAAGCCTGGGCACTTGCCAGGAGCTCACCACTCACTACTTACACCACACTTCTCATGGGGCAAAAGGCACATCAGCTTCACACCAACACCTCACACTCCAAAAAGCAGTTATTTGTAAATCATGAATGCAGGAAGTGCTCCCAAGGTTTGCTATTGCATGGGGAGGGCCACAGGTATGTTCACCACTTGGAGAATTCAAACCATGACCTTTGGAGAGTAGGAAAATTAATCTCTATGAAGAGAATAAGGAGGGAAAAAAAGTCACCATTTCATAGTAATCAGAAGAATTCTCAGGGCTCATGGAAAGCATTGCTGCTCTAAGCAGAGACAGCAATAGAAAGGAAGTTTACCTCATGCACAAGTGATGAAGAAATCCTGAGATGAACCATGATGGAGAACCCAAGGCACCCCACAGGCAGGGTCACGGGAGATATGAAAGAGGACAAGTCTGAGGAGACTGGAGGGTAAGAGCACATCACATGGTTGAAAAGCCACAGAAAAGACACACACACACAAGCTCACTACCACATTTGTGAAACCACAAAGAGGAGAGGCTGCTTCTCCTCCAGGCAGGTCACAACCTGGCTGTTAGCTGCACAGTTTTCTCAGCCCTTCCTAAAATCGGGCACTGTCAGAAGCAGGACCCAAGGCTAGACAGGCCACCAACTCACAGCAGCATGGCAGCACGTGCTAATGTAGACTCTGTAATCCAAGCCTGGCTCAACTACAGCAACGCCACATTAAAAAACAGATTTTTCCTCAATTTGTCACAGCAAGCGAAGTATGAAATAAAGAACTTTCTGAATCTTCCAAACACACAGGCTCCCCTCCTAAAGCCTTTTGCAAACCAATGAAAATTGTGTAAAAATAAATTGTAGTGCATTTTATAGGGGAAAATAACTCCACTGCAACTGGAAACACATAATCTAGCTTTTCTCTAACAAAACCTACAGGAAATGGCTCTGAAAAAGTTAACTAAGTGATACTGAACTTTCTCCAGAGTGTTGTATAGGAAATAACACTGCAGAAATGACTGCCCAATTTAACCTTTTGTCCAGACTATGCTACAAAGCCATACTACAGAGGTACCTGGCTGACGTTAACAATCCTCTGGTGTATTCTCTAGAGCTGCAGCAGAGAAAGCAGGTTCTCTCACACGTCCTCAGCTAAAACACCCTTGCCACAGCGCAAAGCCCAGGCAGCCAACTGCTGATGGAAAACAGAATTTTACAATTTTCCCTTTCTGTGGCTGGCAGTTGGGTTTTAATTTTGTTTTTTAAAGATGTGAAGTAGTAACGGCTGTCCTGCGGTGCAAAGAGCAGAGCAGATGCATGCATCCCCTGCATTCGGACCTGTGCCAGATTGGCAGTGCAGACATACCAAGGTGTCCCATCTCTCTCTGCTGTCTGTCAGACCATTCATCTGTTTGTTAGAGACCTCATAATGTGATACCATAGTATTTCTGGGTGAAAACCCCTTTAGCATCATGTTTCTCAGCTCCACCACTCTTGCAGTGGTTCTCCCCCTTTACTCACCACCTCCATCATCCCAGGAGGGGCTGCTTCATGCAACAGCGAGCGCCAGCGAAGGATCTTTTACTCCCAAAGCATCTCAGGAACAACACGACTGCCAAGAAATCTGGTGTCAATATTTGCCTGGAGCTCTGCAATCGCAATTACACAAACTGAGCCAGGCCGCCCTCCATCTTTTCTCCCCACCATCCACATGCTCCAGGGTGGAGAAGGTGCCGCAAAGACCTGAAACGAGCCTGGTTTTCAGCCTTCATTTCTTTTAGTCAAAAAGGAGGAGCTACAGCTTACATATATACTCCATCTACTGAATTCCCAACATCTTTCAGTCTTTGCTTTCCATGAAATACACTGTATGGGGAAGAAAAAGGTAAGGAAAAGAAACCAAAGCTTTTCCACATTCCCACAAAGCTTGGGTTCCTATATAATTGCTTTAACCAGGACAGAGCTTCAAGAGCTACGAGACACTTTACTGCTTGATCAGGTTAGCCAGCAGGAAACCATTTTATTGGGGGGGTGGGGGGGTGGTGTCAGCAAATTTGACACAGCCACCAAAGTTGCTCCAAGACATAAAAAAACAGAGGCAAGAGCCAAAAAATAGTCTGTGTAGAGCAAGGACATAATCCTCTGTTCAGGAGGCTCACAATAAAATGCCCCACTCTGGAATGACACCGGTTTCAGTATAGCGAATTGGCCGCTGGGAGGGAAGCCAATACACAGCAATACTGCAATCAGGCCTTGAGAATTAGCTCTAGTAACTTTTTTTTTCCCCCTGCAGCCCCACACTTACGTCAAGTCACATGAATACAATTACATAAACTGTACCTTTTCCATGAACACCTTCACTGGGATAAAGGTTCTCATTTTACTCGACATAAAAAACACTCTCCACAGGTTTAAGCTTTAATTGCTAGGCGAACACATAAAAAGTGCCCAAATAAGTCTATTTAATGGTTATACATTAACTATCACACACCTCCAGGCTTGTGTTATCCACTTATTTGCTAGATCAATAAACTGCTTGTAAGCAAACTTTTTAAAAATGTTGCTGCTGCTGGAAGTGTTCTGTTCCTGTTTACCAATAACTTTATGAAATTAATTGGAAACTCCTACCTATATCTGAAGTTTTCTGCGTAGTTCTGCTAGGGAAAAAGCAGGCTGGTTTTCAGCACAGAGAATCAAAAACATCTCTCTCTCCTGTACTCAAAATTGGATGCCAGCCCACAGGGTAATGCAAGAGCAGTGCAACTCTGGGCTGGGAAGAACTTGGGTGAAGAAGAACGTGTGCGTGTGTGAGCCTGCAGAGACAGAGCTCCTCTAAACCCAAGAAAAAAAACCATCTCTAGGAAACTCCATAAGCCTGGACAGCCAGGAGCAGGGAAGCCGTTTGCATGGGAAGGACAGACAGGAAGCATACACCCAAAATACTCTTATTGGCAATTCAAATTAAGGGCATCAACCTCAGTGAATCCACTCCTCTGCCGTTCACCTGCCACTGCCCTACACTCACTCCATGGGGCTCTGACAGGCAAATCCGGCCAACAGAGCAGCAGGTAAAGAGGCGGCTGCCCACAGCCCATGTGTGCAACAGCAGTGGATGGGACAGCATCAAATAAAGCCTTACCACAAGGCACCCTTGCCTGTTAAGCAGCACCTGAACGAGCCGCTTAGGAAAAGCTCTGCAAGGCTGCCTGCAAAAGCAAGCCCTCTGCAATGCTCCACACACCTCTGTGGAGGAGGGCAGAAAGCATTTCATTTACTGTCCCATACCTAAAGGGCCATCAGCAACCTGGCATAGCCCGACTGCCTGCTTGTTATGGCAAGAGCACGCTAAACACCTGCTAAATTTTACCTTGGGCATTTACAGATGCCCTCGTGTGCCATCAACACAGCCGACAGACACACACAGTCGGCAGCAGGGGCACAAGGCTGGCTCCTGCACCCCCCTGCCTCCTCCGGGACAGGGGGAGGGCGAGCGAGACTGAGCCAAGAAGTCTGAGAGTCATTAGGTGTTGATCAAATCCAACTATTTCATAAAGTTTCTGGTATGCCCAACCAGCTTCAGCGGTCTCTCTGCTTTGCTGCAAAATCCCTGTGATATTTATGAGAAGCCTGCAAATGGCTCCTTTGTCACCTCTTTTTTTTTTTCCTCCTTAATAAGGAAAACGCAGAGTCTGAAACTCCAGAGACACACTTTGACATCCCAGCACGCTTCTGCAAGCGCCCACGGAGCGCTCTCGGCACGGGCGAGGGCACCAGAGCCCCACACCTCGTGACCTGCATCCTTCCAGGGACGGATAACCCCGCTGCGCTCTCCCTAACCAGCTCTCCTTTCCCCACGGCGAGGAAACATCCTTTCTCCCACGCCACCCCCCGGGGCTGCTTGCTTCCCAGCCCATCTGCAGGCCCACTTCCACGGGGGGCAGACAGACAGCAGGCATTTCGCACCTCCCCACCATAAACCTGCCCAGAGCAATTACCCAGCCCCGCTCCAGCTGGGAACACATTGCTGCTTAATTTATAGCAGCAGAGCCACAAGGGCAGCAGGCAGCTGCCCCCGGGGCCAGGGTATGTGTGGAGAGAAGCCGAAGCCCCATGACAGTGGAGGAAATGCAAACACAGGGGGGGCTCGCGCTGCCTGCTCCCCCTGCCTGCCCACCCCCTGCCTGCACCCATTAAAAAAAATTAATCCCGATCGTAAAAGCTGGAGCACAGCCTGGATTTCAAGCCAAATAATAAGGGGATGCCTTTATAAATAAGGAATTGCCTTTATAAATAAGGAATTGCTTACTATTTGGAGGCTGGGGGGGGATTATAAAGGTTATTTAAATTAAAACCAAACTGCACAAACAAACCCTGCTGCCCCCCCAGGGCCGCTGCAGCCCCAGCCCCATCGGCTGCCTGTTCGGCACACATTATCTGCAAGCCACAGGCAAAGCGCTTCCCCGCTCCGCACGGTTTCACAATCTGCTCGCTCTGAACCTTACACTATGTCAGGAATTAAACAAACATTTCCTCCTTCTCCTTCTTTGGAGTTCTCCCCGCACCCCATCCGGAGCTCAGCTCCAAAGTCCAGCCGGGCAGCAGGCACGGGGTCGAGGGGCAACTGCCAGCTTTGGGAACTTTGGGAACTGGGCACGCTCCCCACCACCCCCAACAGCCCCCCAAAAGCACCCATGGGGGCAGCTGGCAGCGGTGACAGGGGACACCAACCCCACTGCACCAGGAGAAGCAAGAGGCAAGCTGGGGGACAGGTGTCCACTGCAGCCTTCCATGAAAAACAGCCCGGCATCGGGGTGGGGGAACTCATTTGTAGCCTTGCTCCCAAGGAAGACAAGGCTGCAGACCTGTGTCCTCATCCCAAATAGTTTAAAACTGAGACCAGAGGGGTGGGAAGGGCGAGCGGCCAGGGGCCGACGCGCAGCCTTTGCCCCGGCTTGGGATCGCCCGGGCCCATTGCTACGGCAAACAGGCAGCCCCACGCACTCCCAAAATACACCAGGGACAGCCAGGAGGGCAATGCGAAAACACGATGCAGGAGATAATAGGAAAAATCTGCAGAAGTCAATTAAAACATTAGTCAGCCCTGGAGACAGAAATCCTCAGGAAACCAGACTTCATCCACCCGTTTCCACACACATTACTGGCGATTACGAGTAACTGCAACAGCAGTCTGATGAAAAGCCTTCTCTTAATCTGTCTGTATTTCCAAACAGGTTTATGTTACAGATTTGGGGTTTATCTGCCTTGGAAAACACTGCAAGGGCCATAGCAGGGAACCAGCAAAGTGAGAGCATGACATTAACGGGGGGGGGGGGAACGACAAAACATTAGAGAACCAAGTCAGGTTGCATGGTTGCTGTTATTTAATGGCAATGCCTCGTTAACATTTGGGATAAAGGAAGCTTTTGTTAACGACCTGCTCTTTCCCTCCCTCCCATACCTTCCCTCAGGGTTTTGAGATCACATTAAAAAAAAAAAAATACATCCCCAAGCTCCTCAAGGGATTTTTTTTTTTTTTGCCAGCAAAGCCAAGGCTGACAAGACTTGACATTCCTGAAATGTTTAAACGTGGGGAGAGGGAGAAACAACAACATTTTTTCAAACCCACTTTATGCATCAGAGACAAGCAAAAATTGGCCCAGGGCCAATTAAAAAAAAATTTAAAAAAATATTTGCGAGATCATCTTAAATACTCCCAATGTTCCCAATGGAAGAGTCCCCGGCTGCACAGCGGACACAAACCCCCGTGCCAAATACTGCGCATTCCTGGAGGGAGCTGCGGAGCGGAAAGACATAATCGAGGTGATTGACAAACCACTGCACACGACTGCCAGGCCGTCCCCAGCCGCCCCGCGGGGACATGCCACCGCCAGCGCTCGCCCACGGCAGGTCTCGGGCTCTGCGGTGAAGCTCCTGCGGGAGGCTGGCAGGGACCAGCCTCTCCTTTCAAGCAGGCAGGGAGCCCTTAAAAAAAACACCCACATCCCAGGGACTGGGTAATGAGCTCAGGATTAAGAATCCTGGCTAATGAAGAGGCAAGAGCCAAGATATCCAATTTCTGCCAAATATCTCGAAAAGCAAACCACCATCAGTAGCCATCGTATTAATTAATTCATGCACCGACCCATTTTGTAGCTTTTTCCAGGCTGGGATTTCACTTGCCTGATGCTGTGGGACAGAACTGGGCAAGGAGATGGGTGCAGACGGAGCACTACAGCTTGCAGTAAAACCCACCGAAGGTGATACAAACCAGATGTGGACGGTAACTCCATGCACTCCAAGAGGTATTACAGCTTCATATGCCAGCCGCAGCACACCAAACACACAGGAGCAAGCACCTATGCTGCCAAAACATACTTGAAAGTGGGGAGCATTTCAAGGGGTGCAGAACAGGTTAACGGGAACCCACCAAGCTCCACCAGCCAATTATTCTTCCTTGGTTTACTAGCACAGAAATTTGGGCATCAAAGAGGACTGCAGCATTCCACTTGTGCAATAAACTCCTTTCACCAACATCACTTCACACTTGCCGGAGTGCAAAGTTCGTGCTGATATTGTTGGCTTTCTCACTCAATGCTTTTTGGCACCATCCCGCCTGCTTGGCTGTTCATTAATATGCAATCTGTACATTAAAGGCTTCGTTCCACAGTCCCAGCTAGGCTGTAACAGCCTTTTCCAGCAAGTGCTGTCTTGTGGGGGACAGAAGTGCAAATGTGTTTAGGCGCTCCTAAACACTCAAAATTAAAAAACCCCAAACCCTATATTTGTACCAACTGGGTTTTACAGAACAAGGATTATCACCATCAATGCGAATAGTGTCCAGAAAAAACTTGGAAGCTATACTGAATTTACTCTCATTATGCTTTACTCCTTTATGCACCAGTTACACTACTAAATTTTTGCACAATTTACAGACTGACTAATCATAGCTACATGGTAAAGGCTGCCTAAATGCACTGGCAATGAGAAAGCTTCCACCATTTTTGTCTGAATGATTGCCAGCTGGGACACTGTGAACAGTCCCCCTAAAAAGTCCCACCTGTTTTTTCAGCCATCCTCTAACCTTCCAGATTTGAGCAGGAAGCAGGACAGCCCTGCCTCATTTACTGTCACCATGGTTGCATGGAAAACCATGTCACCATAGATCAAAATCATTTCTGCTCCTTCAGGAGCTCTGCTCCCCACACCCCTCGGTCCTACCAGCTCCATCGATGCTCCATCGCTCCTAGGCCAGCATGCAAGGCTCATCCCAACCAGGGAACACGCTGGGCTCAAGTCATCATTGTTCTCTCTACAAAAGCAAGCCATCAGCTGTTGGCTAACAAGCTCCTCGATTAAGCACCCTGTATTTTCTTCACAACCTCCTCTTCTCCCCCTGGGCTTGACCATTTCAGGCTCTGGTCCAGCCTGTCTCCTCCTGGCCCACCCAGCATCACCTCCTGCCCCACTTTCCAAACAGGCACAGAAAAACCTTACCCCAGCCTCCCTTAATATATTATAAAATCCTGTCTTATTTTTCTTCCCTGGGAGACTAAACATAGGTTGTTAGTTCAACATAAAACTAAGTACATGCTTGAAAGACAGAGAACAAACAGAGTTTAATTGTAAGGAGTATTAAAAAAAGCACTCTAGTTGTTTCGGGTCATTTTAAGCCACATTAATAAGTTTGTCCCAATTTTTCAAGACTTGCTTATGATGGAGATGAGCCCAACTGGAAAACCAAAATCAAGAATCCCTGAACTCTGAGGAAGGTTTATCTGAGTTTGGGCCCATATCTGCGCTGAATGCACCACAGCCAAATAACATTTTTCCATTACTTTTTATCACTATTGCTTTGTGTTCTCCCCCTTGAGCACAAGGTCACATCAGAATTTCTCCAGGTGGCCCCCAGTCCCATAAATTGTTAGAGATCTGGATTTACATCAGTGGGATTACATGAGATCAGCCAAATGTGCGCATGCTGGAGGGAGAGGGGAACAACACAGCACTTTAAAACTGGAGAGTATTTTTCATTTATAAATAGTTTACATTTTTTGGATCCAGTGGCAGACAACCCGCTCAGTCTGTACTGAAACCAAAGAAATATCATGTGTGAGCACTAACCACAGTGTAACAGAGATAATAAACAACAGACAGGCAGCCATATGCAATGAGGCTAGCGCTTTTGGTAGGGGAGGCAAATTAAAAAGGAAAAGAAATACCAAATTCAACAGCCATCACACAGCTAAAGGATCTATTGAGTCTCATATGGACTCATTTCTCCAAGTTCAGCTACAGGAGTAACCTTCACAAGGAAGCCAGCTCACTGCGCCCTGCTGTGCTCCCCCGCTCTCAGCTGTACGAATGATTTTGGCATCTCTCAGACTTTAGCAGACCATTGCCCCAGCACCAGGGAGGGTCAAAGCCCGGTACCTGCAGCAAGGAGGGACAAAGCGATGTCCACACGGTCACACGAAGCACACGCACAACACGGAGCACAGGGTGGCAACTGAGTCCCAGGGCAACACCCTGGGTTAAGGTGCACAGGAGCAGTTGAAGTTCTGATCCAAGACAGACCTGGTGCACTCTTCTAAACTGTACGTAGGAAATAACTACAAGAAACAAGAACCTAAAGTACACTGTGCATCTTTGCAACCACTGTCACATTTTCACACCCCATGAGGTTACATTTGCAAACACCTTGTACTCAGCATCGGGCAAGTGAGGGCTGCTACATGCAAAGCACCTGAAGTCTGCTGGGCTCCTTCAGAAGCCTCCAGCCTCATGGACTCCACCAAGAGAACAAACCGAGCTGGATTACAAGCCTCCTACATCAACCTCTGCTTTCACACTGAATAAAACTAAAACAAATGCTGACATCTTATCCATGCTTTTACAAGTGTTTTCAATAGTGTCAAACAATATCCTATAGCCCACAGAAAAGACAAGTCTTAAAAGGAAGTGGGACAACTCTGTACTAGCCAAGCAGAGGAACCTGGACTTGGAGCATCTCTATTGAAATCAGCCTGCCAAGACCAATTTGATGCATTTTATCACTGCAAGGAATTCCACAAATATGCTGGTAACTTAAGCATCAGTATGGGTTCTTAGGTAGGAAAAAACTTTTTAAACATGCACTTTCCAGATTTCACAAACATTTACCAGATGTAAGAGAATTCCCGGACGATTCATGTGCCATGACAAGTGTGTAGACACCAAACCTAGCAGAAGAGGCTGAGCATCTCTGTCGTGAGTGAAAGCCTACAGCCAGATATGCTTGGCTCAAAGGTTTGTTTTCAATTATATTTCAGATTCTAACAATAACTGCGTGGCATCTGGCACCAACGCATCTGAGCCTTTGAAGTGGCTTCTTGACTTCAATGGGAAGACGGGGGAGGGCAAAAAAAAAGGGAATCAATCAGCAATTTTGGTCTGAGTCAAACCTCTTCTCTGAGGAGAAAAATGTTAACACCACAATCCCCCAGCACACCAGAAGTGTGCTAGCAAAAACAAAAAACCCAAAACAAAACCCATATTTGGGTCAAAATAACAATGGGTCTGCACTGGGATTGCTGCTTTTGCCTTCAGAAATGAGGTTATGAGATACGTGGGTCAATGGTCCCAACCACAGGAGCCTCCCAACACCTCTCCGTGGCTGCCTCGGGTGGTGTGACACTCCACATCCCCTTCCTGGTCACTCATGCTCACGCCTGTAATAAAATGCTCATGGGAAGAGACACCTAATGCCTAAACCTCAAGCCCAGCAACCAGCAAAAGCACAGTTAACCAAGAACAGGAAAGCAAGCAAAGCTTGCTGTCACATTCCCCATTCAAAATGCAATTGCTGGCCACCCTGCCCAAAGGAAAAGGCAGCACTTCCACTTTCATATATTTCTGGGCAAAAGCAGCAGCTGCCACTGAGCTCTTGCACAAAAACTCATCATGAATGTACATTTGGAGCATTCATGACAGACCAGGAAAGCAACACATGGGTGCTGCAGGGTGTAGACCATGGAGTGCTGGTGACCACAAGACCGAATCACTCCTAAACATGCTCAAGAGAACATCCCCAGGAGGCTTAAGCAGGGTTTTAGTACTGGTTTGCAGTGCCTGTAGGTACAGGAGCTGTCTTACACCCATGCTTCCTTCTCACCTAAGTCCATGTTTAGGTAGCTAAACTCCTTTTCAGATCTAGCCTTAAGTGACACCACTAGGTTCAATCAGTGAAAGAGCAGGGCAAGCAAACCTCATTTTTAAAGAAGCATATCTTCTTTATCTGGTTTGTTCAAATAAGCACAGCTGTCGTTTAATAGCAACAAGGTGGCAGAGCACAACAGCTCCCAAGACTAGGAACAATGGTTTTGATCAGAATGATGTTCATTTAAAGAGGGATAAAAATGCCTTATTCATTTTCCCCAAGCCGTGCCCAAGTCCTACCAACTCTTTTTGTTAGTTCAGGCAGTTTCTGGAAACATGTTCTGGCTCAAAACATTTGCAGAATTTCAAGAATCTGCTCCACAAATCTTGAGGCTGCTTTGTTCAGGAATGCTGACATGTGGGCAAAGGAAAACCAAACCGTTCCCTTGAATGCTACAGAAAAATTTAAAGTCTGCCTAAGATGAAAAATGCAAGAGTCAAAACTCTGAAGGAAGTGTGGGTTTTCTGCTGCATTTCAAATACTGCCCCAAACACGCTCTTCCAGCACAAGAATGTGGCCGTGCCAGGACAGCCTGCACGCCTAGCAAGGCTGGTGGCCTCCATGTGCTCCCCTCAAAGCAGGGCTGGCGTTAGGAATGAATAAATAAAACCGACTTTCAGATCAAGTTTTCTTGGCCTTTACAGAGACGATCATGCTGTGAAAGAACTCTGGGCAGGGATTCTCTTCTCCCCAGACAGGATCCACCCACTTCCCAATGCCTCCCTGTACACAAGCACCAAAGGGCAAGCATACACTTGGGTCTTCTGCTCGCACAGCTCCCGGGACAATAACAGAGTTGCCCTCTGGAAATACCCATTGCATTCCACGAAAATCAAGAAAATCAGACCTCCAGCTTATCCGTAAAGCCTAATATTTGTAAGCTTACATTCAGTCAGATGGATCTTCACTGCTTGAATTACAGGACCGTTTTCAGGCCAAGGAGTCTTGCCCAAGCCAGCAGTCTGCTGGTGGCCGCAGAAACAAGGCCCATCTCCTACTTCAGTGCTGCATCAGCGTTGCATTTATTTCTGCGCTGCTCCCTGACGAGTCCCAACAGCCACAGCAAGATGCTTTTGGGATGCTTTCGACTCCTGATTGCCAGGCTGTGGGACACCAGCACCACAGCGCTGAGCCAAACACAGACCAAGGGTGGACAGCAACCACCACCACAGGCTGGGCATGGCTCAAACAGCCACATACTACCCCAAAAGCACCGTCAAATATTACACACACACAACCGGAGGGGATATGGTTCGTTCACCTTGGCTTGAAAACCCTCAGTGGAGGTGGCTGCAGAAGACATGGAAAGAACCAGCAACCGAAGACCTAGCAGAGGGAGCGGTGATGGAGGGCTCATTCCTGGCTTGTCCTCTGCCTTTGCTCTCTGTGGACCCTGATCTAAATGGGAATCCTGCAACCCTCTCCCCCTCGCCACGGGAGCACCAGGATAAGGACCAGCTCTGCCTCTCTGAGGGAGGCACAGCCGGGTGGCTCTGAAGCCACCCAAACAAGCCAAGAGGGGTTCTACATTTCAAACAAACAAAGAAAAAAAGCAGGAAAACCATCAAAAGGCATCTCAGCTGCACAGACCATAATCTCCCCAGAACATTTCAAGGAACATTTTCAATCCACTCCCAATCCCACAAGGGCTGTTGCTGTTATTGTCTATCACACAGCAGCGTCAGGAAACAGACTTCCCGGGAGTCAGAAATTTTCCTGCCACCAGCTGCGAGCAGCACAGGGAGCCCAAAGGGAGGGGATGGAGCAGCCTGGGGAGCCGGCGGGCCAAAGGGAGATTCGAGGGATGACGCATCCTGCAACGGTGAGGCAGACAGTTTTATAACCAACAGTCAGAATTACTCAGGAAACCATAGAGGAAGCAATTGGAAATTGCTGGGCAGGGAAACTTCCCCATTTTGTTTCCAAATGTGTAGGCCCATAAATCTGCACTGAATTCCTCCTCTTGTAGCCATGTCTCTCATAAACAAAGCGACATTAATTAGCACACAGCCCCAAAAGGGTTCAGGTGCTACCTCCTCCTCTCCCAAAAAGGGTGGATTTGTGTTGTTTTGACTTTCAAAAAAAAAAAGATTTACAACAAGCCTAAATGGCTTAATCACACACAGCCCGTTCCCCAGCAAGCCTCACGCTGGCATTACAACTTGCACACAGGGTGCTTGAAAACCTCGCCTTCGAGCTGGCTCAAGTATTCACAGCTGGAGGGTGAAGCAAACAAAGCAAACAGCAGCAACCAGAGCCCGGCTGGCAGCCTGCACACACCACCAGCTCCTCACAGCACCAGGGATGCCGGCAGGGACCAGCACCTGAGGACAGGGATGGTGTGGGCAGAGGGAAGGTGTCAGAAAAAGCTCACATGGTCTGAATAAAAGAACGGCCTGGGAGATGCACAGAGATGCAGCATGGTCCCAGCGTCCCTGCCAGCTGGAAGGACAGCTCATCAGGCTCTTGTTAAGCAGACCACAAAGTGGTAGCACTTGAGACACAAGTGCTAGAAACCATGAAAGAGAAACACTGTAGTAAACAGCTTGGGCTATTTGGCATCTCCCAAGGATGCCGCCCAGCTGTATGGCTCTGCCCTCTCCCCACACTTGCTATAAAGCCCAGACCCCACGAGCAGGCAGGAGCCCCAGGCAGCTGTCCCTGCCCTGCCATTGTGCCGCCGGGGAGCAGGGAGATGATGACACCCAGGACCACTGCTTCCCATCCATGGCCGATTGCTCAACACCCATCAGGCCACAAAGGCATCTTCTTCCTGGAAACTCTGCTCCAAGAGGGGAGCAGCGAGTCACCAAAAACCATTCCCAGCTGTGGCCATGGCAGTCACAACAGCTTGCTGCTTTGGCTGAGACACTCCCCCACCACATGGGTGGCACTGCTTCATACACAGAGAAATGATCATGCCAGTCCCCAAAGAGGCCAGGATTCGGGAACAATTCATGGGGTAACACAGCACCAAACCCTCCACTCCTACCTACGGGTGTTTGCTAATGCCAGCACCATCCCAGCAAGACTCTGAACCTCTCCTTCAGCAGCCTCCTAACAGAGGTCAGGAGCACAGCACTCAGCAGAGCTGTGTCTCACAGCTGGGTCTCCATTATCTGCTTTTCCTGCAGGCATGGTTTAATGGCACTGCTCTCCCCCACAGGGATTCCTTGATGTCTCATACAGGATAATCTCACACTGCTTCCCTTCCCTTGGTGGGGATACTGGCACAGCCACTCTCCCCAGCCTGGTGCCTATGAGAGAAGTAGGCATTTCAAATTTGAGTTCACTCCTCAAACTGAAGTTGGCCAAGGGCATCAAAAGCTCTGGGGGAAGAACAGACACACACACCATCGCACAGCCTCCTTTTTCTCAGGAAACCTGGGTAAGAAGCAGTACCTGCCTCAGAAAGATTATTAAAGCCAACTGCTGTTTCAAGTAGACAGTATAAGCCAAACAGATCCTGTCAGATCTGTACGGCTTTCTGTCCAAGGAGATTAACTCAAAGATCAGTACACGTCTCTACTGGTAAGGTTGGCAAGAATGAAACCAGAGCCACTGGAAGGGGTTCAGCTCACAACAAAATCAAAAGCCAAGTAACTTTTCCTGCTATAAGAGGAAGAGTTCATTCATCTGCTCTTATGAACAGAGTCATCCAAACCCCTTAAATTCACCAAATCTCAACAGCTTTTGGGTGGTGATCATCTCAGTAACAAAGGCTGGAAAGTGGGAAGGTGGATACACAAGAGGTTTACAACGATGTAAAACAATAAAGACAGCACAACTCTCGCAAATGCTTCCAAATCAGAGGTCTAAAAATATGCACTATTTACTGATTTAATACAGCATGTGTGCCCTAGTTCAGAAATAATCCAAAGGTGTTTGAAGGCCAGGAATTCTGACTTAGAAGACTTTAAGGAGGAAAAAGGAGGAAGAGTTGTTTATAAGCTAACCATAGATAGGAACAGTACAAAAATATGCTTAGTAAAGGAAAAGTGGAAAGTATTATGACACCTTTCAAAATAAAACATCATATGGTTGTTTAAATCTCCTAAACCCAGAGAAGTCTCCCCATTTTGCCAAAACAAATGAAATACAAGTGTGGATCTGACTCTGCCCCTTGGTTCGGAAGGGGACAAAGGTTTATGGCAAGTTACACAGACAAACAGAGCATGGGATGCTCTCCTGGCTCGCCGGCAAGGACAGACCACAGGCAGCAGAGAGACAAGCACCAGCCAACCACCCCATGCCAGCAGCACTTGGCATTTCTGCACTGCCCGTGCCCTTGCCACCACCAGACAGGTGTGGGAGTGATGAAGTAACTGAGCATGAGAAGGGGATGAGGGTGGGGAGCTTCCAGGTGCCACCCAGATCATCAAGAGATACCTCCTCACCAAATGACAGAGAGGTCACCACTGACATTGGCCACACACAGATCCCTGCCATACTGCCTGTCCCCATGTCTCCTTCAGGCTGCAAAGCCCGATGAGAAAGGAGGCAACCCTGTGGCTCCCTGCACCTTCCACCTCAAAGCAACCACCTTGTATGGGGAAGAGCCAAGTTACCTGTTCACAGACCAGGCTGCTGCAGGAACAGCCCATGCCGCCCAGACTGCTGGAGGATATTTTTTAGGTCTGCACTAAAGGAAAGCTACTGGTGCTTTTTCACAGCTCTCAAACCTGGGTGGACCACAGCTGACTGAGACACAGCAAAAAGCAAGCAAAGGCTGCACCCTGGGCAGTGGCAGTGGAGAGCTAGCTCCAGCCTCCCCCCGTGCATGCAGTGGAAGAAGGAGAGGCACCAGTGTTTGGACAACTGGAACACATTTAGGGGGCAATTTTTCACAGGGCCTCCAGCCAGGCTGTTTCCTACAATAGTCATTTTATTTCCCATGATACAACCCACAGACCAGCAGCTCCCCATCCACGAGGTCTCCCACCACCCCACCCTTATGGGGACATCACCCACAGCAAGCCCCACCAGCGGGACACCTACACACCTGGGACACCTCCAGCATCACATCCTTAAATGCAACCAGAAGATGACGCCCACTAAACCTGCCATCTCCATCTGAGTATCTTCCACCAAGCCCCGGGCACATCCGGTTCAACACCTTCAACCCCGGTACCCATCTGCACCGGTGATCAAAGAGCACCAGCCGAGCACCGCCGCACACGCTGCGAGCACCAGCCCACTGGCCAGCCGTCACTTTTGAGAAGTATTTTCTAGACGATAGATAACATGGAAAACCTGTGTTTATATTGGCACACGGCAGGCTAAAACAGACTTTAAGTGCAGTTATAAAACAGCCTGGTCTACACCGGCTAGGCAAAACGTGTTTCAAACTTGCAGGGCAGTATTTGGAGGGAGGCTTGTTAGTAGCTGGTGTTGACGGTAAACTCTTCAGGGCAGAGGAGTATTCACAGCACTGAAAGACAACAGGGTCCCATCCTGGCAGGTGCCCATCCCAAAAGCACAGGCTTTGGGCAACCAGGGAGACACACATCAGTGGTGAGGATGGATCCATGTCCCTATGTGTGGGGAAGCAGCAAAGCCCCGACTTTGCATTTTGCATGTCTCATTTCCTTCTTGCACCTGAGGGTTTGTCCTGCATTTCTGCAGCGAGTAAAAGCCTGCCAACTGGAGGGGGTGGTCTAGGGGGAAAAAAAAAAATCTCATTTCAAGATTTCACAGCCAAATTTCCACTGAACTCAATGGATGCGTTTTCTGATCAGAAAGGATTCATCTAAAGAATAGGTGCCTTCAACAAAAGGGAAACATTTGTGATACACAGCCTGTATAGGGCAATAGGGTTTACAGGAAATGCGTTTAAGACTGCAGCTCTGCAGATTTCCAAAATCAATGAGATTGCCCCAGGGGTCCAAAAAAAAAGACACCAAAGGAAAATGCACAAAGGTTACTGCCTCATTATGAAGAGCAATATGAAGAGTATCTATTCCTCCCCCCCCACCCCCCAAAAAAACATGGCAAATTCTCTTGCACACAAAACTTCAGCTTCACAAGAAAGCTCTAGCCAGCTAATGCATTTTAAATGCAACTTGTGCACGACACAGGAGTATGTGTTTTATAAATGTGTAGCTCTGTGCAAAGCTATTCCATTGTAAAGGGTCTCTAATACTTTTCCTGCTGAAATCCACGCAAAGCCGCTGCAGCAAACTACGAAACTGCCATGCCAAGTGCAAATAACCACTCATCTTGCCTACATGTCCAGCATGGCTAACACTAATAAAAACCAGTGAGATAGCTACGGTTTGAGACCCATGCTTCAATCCTTACTCAAACTGAAAATGCAACCACACAGAAGTGAACCATGCTCCTGGAATTGGATGCACCACATCACTAAGTCTTGAGGGGTGCCCCCAAAATAGCAGGGCCTGCTTCTAGACTTCACAAAAATTATACGGTTGCAGCTTCAGACACAGCATGCTGAAAATGTGACGGAGCGTAACATATTGCATATGTTGTGGTCCTGCTCCAAAGCTGGAAGAGGCTGGGGTTGAAGGACTCGGGCTGCAGTGCAGGACTTGGTTAACTATTAACGGATGACTCAGCTACAATAATAATAAGTATTTCGTGTTCTGTGCTAGCACAACGGCATTGTGGTCCTTGACTTAGGTCCCTATGCATGGCAGAAAAAAAACTTCTTTGCACATTATTTAATAGCTGGACATACCAGGAAAGATTGTTTATTCATCCTTTGGTTTCTTCCTGAGCCTCATGCTCTGCTCCTTCCTTCACGTGCCACTAAAAACCAGCAAGGGACCTCAGATGAAAGCTGCCAGCCAGCACCCAGCCTCCCAGGCTTGCATGAAACCACAGCCCAGACCGAGGGGCTGTGTTTACTCACTAAAGCCATGCTCTATGCTAAATCACTCCCCTCGCCCTGAACGAGGTGCTAATTCCTGCCCAGCCCCAGTCCCCCAGAGCTGATGAACCTGGTGCCTGGATTTTCTGCAGATTGCTCTTCCCAGCAGCATTAGGCTAAATTATCTCTACTCCATTCACCCGCATGACCCCATCCAGCTCCACATTGCAAAACAAGGGAGTCACACTTGGCAATTAGGTTAGCAGCACAAAATGATTATGTTAAAAGCTGATGAGCTGAGCTAACTCAATCCAAGGTGTCTCGCAGGGCAGCCAACAAGATCAATTAAAAGCCCTGCAGCCCTAATTGAGAGTTTCTGGGTGTGGTTGACATACAAGTCAGGGACAATACACAAGTTCTCAGAGCTGGCTACTGAGAAATGAGAGCCATCAGCCAGTTTTGAGGCCACTCAGACTTCAAGACAAAACTTTAACCCCTCTTCAAGAGATCAAAGCAACCAGAAACCAGAGGCAGGCATTGCTTGGGCACGACTGAAGCCCCATCCCAGCAAGGTGCTTCTGCATCTGCCTAAATCCCCATCAGAGACAAGACTCCAGCAACAGCTTAACTTTAAGCAGGGAAGTGAAATCTCACCCATGCTCAAGGAAGCATTTAAGTACCTGAAGTGCTCTGTTGAAGTGTCTTGGCTCCAAACATATCAGTTTACCACCTCTAGCCTCTTGATGCCAGCAAGCTAAGGGGGAAAGCAATCAACCTCACATTTGCTCCTTCATCCCTTAAACTCCAAGCAGCAACTCCTGCAAGGCTCAGCCACCCCCAAACCTTACATCCGCAGAACTGCAGAGCGGTTTGCACAAGCAAAGAAAAAAAAATATTAAGCTGTATCTAACACATAATAATGGTTGATTTTCCTAGAGAACAATTGATGGTGTGTTCATTTTTTTGGCTGCCTACTGAGATGCTCGTTCCCCTGCCCTGGGAATTTTCCCTCCGCAGCTCTTCCTCCCCCAGCTCCCAGACCATCCGTTCTCCCCTTTTCAAACTGCACCCATTGTAAGTGGCACTGAATATTAACACAGCCCATTGAGCGCTTGCTCCTTTTGTATGGGACCCCTGCGTTTCAAATTGCAGTCGCTGCGGAGAGGAAAAGCCTCCAAGTGATTAAATGCCATGAAGTTTCTTAAAAGGAGAGGGGAATATGCAGAGGAGGCTGAGGGGGTCCTAGAGCCTTTCACTTGAAGCCAGGGGCTTCTGCAAGAGCCAGAAAGGCTTCTTGGTGGGGATGTTTTATCCCATTCAGGCTTCATTATGAATCTCACATGCATTTCTAATCCTAGTCTGATGGAGATAATTTCTGCCCCAGCTGTGGCTCGGTCAGGGATTAAGATGAGAAGATCAGACAGCAGTTGCAAAGGGCTTGCTGTTAGCTGCTGTTCTCCAGTAAGCACCAATAAATATCGCGGCATGCTGAGGGTGGTCAGCGAATCCACCGACACATGTTCACAGGAAGGGTGGATTTATTTGCAAGCGCGTGTATTTATTTGTGCATAAGCAGCAGGCCCGGAGAGGCACTGCTTTGAGGAGAGGCTTTGCTGTTACCCCACCAGGACCAAGCTCCAGATGAGCAACTGCGAGCCCGCGGGGTGCAGAGCCGTCCCGCAGCCGCAGGGCTGGAGACCTTCCCCGAGCAAGGCCACTGCTGAGGATGCTCCAGGAAGCACCAAACCCCAGCGCGTCATTACAAGCTGAGCACGATTTCTTGTACATGCACCACCAGCTCCCAGCACTGTCCCACTTGGGCAGGAAGCCTTCCCTCAGACCACCAGCCAGGAGAGAGCTGCTGGTTTTGCAGAATTTCTTTGGGTTTCCACTCCCTTTCCCCAGAATGAGGGAGGGGGACCAGCCACCTGCACCGACCCACATCCCCCTCTCCCAAGCCATCCTTCCAAGCCCAGCAGCCCCCCAGGCAGTCAGCACACGGTGAGGGCTCCGCAGCTGCACGGGGCCAGGCGCCACAAGCCCAGGGTGACGATTACTTAATCTTTGTTCCATTATTTCAGCAGGGCTGGAAGTGGGACGTGTAGGGGAGGAACTGCCAGCAGCACTCCCTGCTCCCGGCACCATCAGCAGGAGAGTCCCCCTCACCGCCTTCTCTCCCAGCATCTGCAGAGGGGCATGAGTTACTCCAGAGCCCAAGAACAACCAATGTCCATCTCCAGAGAACACCATGCGCGCAGGCAGCGGCACCGCCAGTTTTCTGCAGAGCCCCACTCTGCTCTACCAAGTAAGCAAAGAAGCTAGCCTAACATGAGAGCAGAGCAACAGGACTGGCACATTAAAACCCCAGTTTAGCAAGAAATCTGAGTTAATAGGTAATTTTGAGCACAAACATTCAGTTTTGTTGCCTTCAAAGTCTCTTTGTGTGCATACACTCGAGCACAGCAAGAATCCGCTCCTGAACTAGGGTTCAAATGCACTTCCAGGCCCTAAAACCATTGGCAGGCACCCACAGGGCTTTGAAAAGCAGCCAGACGCTTTGCCCAGCTCTCTCCGGAGAGCAGCAGCACGGTGCGAACAGCCGGCATCCAGGCAGCTGGTGCCTCAGGGCAGCTTACCCACACAGCCAGACCCCAGGGCCTCCCTGGGAAGCCAAGCACAGCTCAGCCCAGCTCTCCTGGGCACCGTCAAGGACTGCGCCTTGTCCCCAGACACGCCAAGCACACGTCGACCCAGAGGCAGGAGGGTCTGCGCACAGATGCCCAGCATCCCAAAAACTTCCCTTAGTCATTTGGGTCAAAAAACCACACTACACATCTGTTTAAAATAAAACCTTTCATTCCTCCAGACCTTACCAGCAATGAATTAGCTATCCAACTGCATTTCCACAGCTCCAAAGCCTTCTCACGATTAGAATTTGTACCCAAGATACTACAGCTCTAAAGGAAAAAAAAACCCTCTCTTATACATGATGCCTACAAGAAATCTTTCTTTTACCACTCCTCAAAAATGAAGATGCATGGAAAGACAGAAACAGAGGACGCAGGGCATGTGCCACGTCACCAACACCGCTGGAGCCCTGCGCCCGGCTTTGCTGGGCACAAAGCATTTTGTACTTAAGCTTGGCCCTAAAGTTTATGCCACATATTACACTCTGATGTAAAAATAAACTTCAGACTTGAACACCAGAAGACATGAAGCATCTCCAGCAGCTTTGAAGTAAGACACTGCAAAGGAGTCCTGCACAGCAGAGTTTGATTTTCCCGGCATCCCCCACAGACCAGGGGGTTTTCACAGCGGCTGGGTGTTGCAGCTCCTGCGCGGATGGTATGGCTCACGCCGGAGTGTCGCAACGTGCGCTGCGCAGGGCTGCTCAGCCTGCGAGTCCTGCACACTTGTATAACTGGCATGCAGTATTGAGCTGCCTGCTGCTTTTAAGAAAAAACAGCAAAACATCTGTGCCACACTGCATTAACTGTGAGCAACCGCAGCGCGCCAGCCTTTCTGCATATCAGTTATGCCTTCTGAAGGCTACGGAGAAAAATTACAACTCCAAGCTCTACTGCCAACAGAGAAATAACAATAGTTTCAAAAGATCCCAATGCTTTCCCTCAGTACTGATAGTCCTGTTGACAAAATACGCGGCACAATTAAGTCTGTTCCAGAACCCTCCCCAGTGTGCCGAGCCACATTTCCAACCCTGCAAACAAAAGCTTTATCTCCAACACACTGAAAACAGACTCCGAGCACTGCTTCAGCTTTGTGGTAGAAAAGATAAACTACTAGGGGAGGATTTTTCAATAGCACTTTAACAAAGTTAAAGCACAGCCACCCCAAGTCACTAAAAACAGGATTTATCTTGTCTCCTATTAGCGATAGAACACGCCCGAGCTTATCACCCCGGGGAAGCAGACACCTTTGGTGGGGGACGCAGCCTGCCCAGAAGTGACAGGAGACGAGGGATGTGCAGCTCCAACATCGCCCATCTCACCCCGGTTTACATCTGGGGGGACCCGCACATCGGCCCGGGGCTGCTGCAAACCTTCACGCTTGCCTTCTGCTTCTTTAAAAGGGCATGTTAAAAAAAGTGACTGAGATAGTTGCATAGAGACAACTTTTCTCCAGTGCATGCTGCTTTTATAGAGGACTTTAAACAACTAGAAAATTAGTTAACGATTTTCTGCACCAGAAATTAGCATTTATGATCCCACCAAGCATGAAAAACATACTTCAGTTTTGTGTCCCTAAGCTGAAGTGATTAGAAACAATATTACTTTAAAAACAAAATGTCGTAAATGTCTGCTTCTTATATTAGTTATGAGGAGGGAAAGAAACCCATAGTTTTGCATTGTCAGACGTGAAAGCCATCGCAAATTTCCACTTCAGCTAATTCTTTGGTTAGTTTAGAATTTACAAAACGACAAACCACATTCTGCCTAAGTGGTTAAAAGATCCAACAGCCCACAGGTCCGTAGCAGTAGATTTATACATGCTATTACTTCACCAATAAAATTTAAACTGAAGACACTCAAAAATCTGTTCCATATGAAAAAGACACTCCTGGGTATTAGCACTCCCCAAAACACAACAATAAATTTCTTCAGACTAGGCTATTAATGCATTTCTCTGCGTGAACAAAGATACACTGTCCTATTTTAAGAAGTGCCATGGGGATGCCGGAATTACGCCAAGAAGACTAAAAACTTGCCCTGAAAGGTGTCTAAGGCTGAAGGTAGGATCTCACAGAGCAACAGGTGAACGGGATGAGTCAGGGTTTTAATGCAGAGGCCACACGTTCCTCTCTGTACAACACCCGATAATTTCATGTAAAACAAGGCATTTCTGCAGCCAAAAGTGCATAACACCAGGAGAACCTGACAAACCTCCAATAATTCTTCTTAATAAGGATCTGGGTGATCTCCAGCAGCACTTCAGTGACCACTCTCCTGGCAGAGCTGAGGAGTATCTATGACAAGATTCAACAGTCTGTGAGTCTGCCGGGCCTTTTGGCTGTTTGAACAGAAGAGCCGAGGCACTTTTCCCTCTCCCCTTCTAGATCCTTATTTCCCCAGGGTTAGCTAATAGTTGAGGACACCTATTTTTACAAGTTTATGAGCACACGGACGCACTCTCAGTCCTCCTGCAATGTCACTGTCAAATGAATTGAGCTGTCAAAGCCGAGCACACTCTCCCCCCAAAATCTCCCGTGCTTCACACATCTGATGTTGTACTTCAGATCTTACCAGGTCGGAGCAGCAGCAGCAGCGCTCGGCGCTTACACAACCGGAGCAAACCCGCCGCGCTTTACGGGAAATGGAAATCACACCGTCCTGCACTTGGGCATGTACCTGAAGACTTTAAAACACCCTTCTAGGGAAAAAACCAGCCACAGGGCTGTACCAGCCACCAGGTGCTGGGCTATACGCCCAGCTGCCATCTGGGACATACGATACACCGCAGGTTAGTAACTCCGATAGATGGACAAGAACCGAGGGAACGGCAGCCAGCCACACGGCTGCGATGGGAAACCACCACCTGGTTTTTCCTAAAGCACCCCAACGGCACCACAACAGCCCGCGACCCCGCTGCGACCCGCGCTCGCTGCCTCGCCGGCTTTCGCACCTGAACAGTCGAAGGCTCGAAAGGCCAAAAGGGCGAGCGCAAGCCCCAGCGCTGGGGTCCGTATTTGGGCAGCCGGGTGCAAGGGCACGATGCTGGGCACGGCGCGGGGCCGGGGCGCGCCCCGCTTTGGAGCCCGCTTTGGCCGGGCGTGGGCTGGATGTCCTAATAAGGATTCGGGAGCCCGAGCTGGCCCTTATCTCCAGCAGATCCCATCGCTGGAGACCAAACCCGCTCCCGGCTCTTCTTCCTCCGAGCCACCCGTACGGCGGGGAGGGAGCCCCAGCCCGGCCAGCGACCGCCGAGCTCCCCCCGCCCGGGCCCAGCACCGCCCCCGCATCACCGGAGAAGCTTCCCACCGGCGCAGCTCAGCGCCTGTAAGGCGGCAGAGACCGCTCTGCTTTAAAAAAAATAGCAATAACCTGAGGTTTGGGGCTCTTCTTTTGGTTTGGAGGTTTTTTAAGGCCCCCCCCTCCCCCCGCGGCGCACCCGGCTGCCCAAACCCCCGCCTCGCCCCCAGCCCCGTCCCGCGGGTCCCGCCCGGTACTCACACGTGCCGCGGCCAGCGGGGCAGGTCCCGGGGCAGGGCGGGCAGCGCCAGCCCGCCGCAGCTCAGCAGCTCCCCGCCGCAGGCACAGCCGGCGGGGCAGCCGGCGGCGGCCGAGCCCAGCAGCCCCAGCAGCAGCAGCGCCGCCGCCGCCCCGCCGCCCGCCCGTGACGGCACCGCCATTTTGTATCCGGCACCGGGGAAGGTCCGAGGCGGGAGGAGGCGGCAGGAGCGGCCCCGGCGCGGAGCGCAGCGGTAACGCCGCGGGGCCCCGCGAGCGCTCAGCGCCGCTCCGCCGCCCGCAGCATCGCCTCGGCCGCCGGCGGCGGCGGCGCGGCCCCGCCGGGAGGTCACGGCACCGGCATCCACCCCGCCGGCGGGCAGGCGGGCACCGCCGGGCGGGTCGGCTCCGCGTCCCCGCCGCGGGAAGCGCCTCCTCCTCCTTCACGCCGCACGGCTCCGGCCCGGCGGCCGCTGGAGCTCCCCCTCCTCGGCGCGCTCCCGCGGGGCTGAGAGCCGGTGCGACCGCCGCGCTGCTCCCGCTCCGCCGCCGGCCCGGCCCGGCCCGCCCCGGCCCCGCCGCTCCCCGCCCGGCCCGAGCGCCGCTCGCCGCGGACCCACGTTGGCGACACCGCAACATGTAGCCGCGCCGCCCCCCGCGCGTCCGCCCATTGGCTGGCGGGCGTCCTCCGGCGGGCCCGCGCGCGTCGCCATTGGTCGGGAGGCCCCCCCCCGGCGCGGCGCCGCGGCGCCCCATTGATGCCGGCGGCCTGTCAATCAGGGGCGCCGGGGCCCGCCCCCCTTTCCCACTCCAGGTGTGAACGCGGGCGGCCACCGCCCCCCCCGCGCTGCTCTTCTTAAAGGGGCCGCGCCCGCTCTCCTCGCTCCCCGCCCCGCCACGGGGAAAGCGATTTAAAAATCTCCCTCCTGTAGATGTGGACAATCTGCTGCAAGACCAGGGCCTGGGGGGGGGTCCCCCACACCCCGGTGTGCCCCTTCCCCAGACGCCGCGAAGCGGCTGTGGGGCCGCATGCCCCGCCACGAGCCAGTCGTAAGAATGGATTCATTATTCACGCGCGTTTCGGACCAAACTTAAGTGGCGCATCCCGCTTCCCAAATTTACCCCTATTTTTGAAAGCCCAGCGCACACCAGATGTCAGGGAGCGCACAGTCCAAAACGGGTGGAAGCACGACTCATTAGACAGCTGCAGCAAGATCGTTACGGGCAAAATTAATCTTAGTGCATCGATACACTCCAAAGGTTGAATTTCGAGGCTGCTCCTGAGCTTAGTGGAGAGCATCCAACTGGCTTTGTGGTCAAGTTTGGATGTAGCTGGCATGGCATTTAGGGGAGGAAGCTCTTGGGCTCAGTGCACCCATGGCAGGTGGGCATGCGGTTTAACCCCTCGCATCAGCCCAGCCTTGCACCAGGAGTGACATGGGGAGAACAAGTTGTGGTATTTTAGGAAGAGAAACACATACCGCAGCCCGATCCTGCCTCCAGTACCTTTGATTAGATTTCCATCTTTCTGCTGCAGATTATTCCCCAGCGCGGGGACGGAGCCGTATTTTCTTTTCGTAATAGGACGGGGCATTGCACCGCGGGATGCCTTGATCACGCTGCTCATCTTCTGAGGGTGGCGTATCTCTTCATGTAAAACAGCAGGCACCTTCAGGTTTGTTCAGTGGCACCCAAGCTGTACAAACATGCCACCTCCTGAAAGGCGGCAAACCTGGGTTGGTGGCACCTAGAGAACAGAGCCGGTCAGCTGAATCAGAAACCGGGTGCGACGTCGAATCTGCTGGTAAGCCCAACCGAACGAGTGGGTTTGGCCCATGGGTTCCCCGCAGGCTGCAAAAGCCCCGTGTCAAAGCCTGGAATGTCTCTTCCCTACGTGGGACTCGGAGTTTTGGCAGCCCCCCACCTCTCGCGAGGAGCATGAAGTCACGTCTGCTCGCCATACCCATGCGTGGGAACCCGCAGCATGGAGAAGCGCCGCGTTGAAGCATCATCATCAACTGGCGGAAGAGGAATGGAGGCGACAGGCCAGCCTTTCACAGTGACGAAGAGTTGGGGCTTTTTAAGGCTAGGCTTCGGTATTCCTGCCTGTGGTCCCAAAACCAGGCAAACACCTCGCGAGACCCTTCTCTTCTATGTGACTGGTGATCACGATGATGAAATGCTACTTTCATGATTTGAGGGAAGGTGTGGGAGGAGGCACATTTTTGGAAGCTATCACTTTGGATGAGGATTTTCTCTTCTCCTGCCTATTCTCCTTCTTTTCGTCTACATTTCTTACAGATTCATCAATGGAGCAATTAATTTCATCTGACATAATGCACAGGGATCTTCTAGGTTACGTGGCCAGCTGCCTGCCACAGACAGCAACCAAGTCATCTGCTGGACCCGAGAGCAATGTGGGGGGGCCGTACCGCAGCCCCCGTGCCTCCTGGCTACTTCGGTTTCTGGGATCTGCATGTGCAACTGGTGAAAAGATACACAGACAAAAATCATCCCTAAGAGACATCAGAAAAAGGGAAGGAAGTCTGGCAAGTCCTGAGGGAGGAAGGTTTAGCTTCGGAAGATGACATGGTTATAAGTGTAAAAACTGGGTTTATTGATGGGGGCAACATCTTGCTCCAGGATGAAGAGTTTATGATTTCAGCGTCCCCACCTGAAAGCTCGACCACAAAGTGCAAGAAGCAGTGTTAGCTATTACTGGCACAGCATTTCCCTGTTCTTCCCTACGTACTCTTGACAGTCCACCTGCACAGCAACTGTTTGGCCTTTGGGACAGCTTTGAACGTATCAGATTGCAGAGATTAACGACAAATGGGAAAACTCAATCTCTGCAAAAACTCAAAACTGCAAAAGCTCCTCCCTGCTCAGCACTGGGGCGACCAGGACCTTCAGGCATCCCATCCCACCGAGTCACACCTTCCCGGGGACCAAACACCCGGCGTGCCGAGCCCGGGCGATGCTCACCGGTGTTGGTGCTCTTGGCAACGTGCCGGGACCCCCGCTCTCCCCCCGCCGCGCACGGCCTCGCGCTGGGTCCCCGGTGACAAGCACACCTTTCAGCGCAGACACTGCAGATGCTGTGTGGGCCAGCCCTAAATCCTTCTGGGAAGAATCAATAGACATTATTTATAGACAGGAGCTGTCACTAGGTAAAACTTGGGGTTTAGGCTTTTGTTACACCAAGGCAGGGGGGGAGGGATAAAAAAAAATCACATTATTGTGGCTTGGGGTCTTATTCTCTAGAACTGGAGAAAACAGGAGAATGGCTTAGGTTTATTCCTCTCATCTGTTTGAAAACTGCAAATTAAGAGCAGGAGCTCCTGTCCCTGGGGAAGGGAACCTGAGGCAGGAAGGGTAGATGTATTACAGAAAATAGTGCAGTCATACAAATATATAGCCAATTAAAAAATATGTCTAGTTTTTCAATGTGGAAAACCCAAAGTTTAAGGCACTTTTATGGAGTGGATTTCTCTTGTCCAATGGGGAAGGCATCATGAAAATAAGAAATGTTTGGTTCTATTAGTGTTTTCAACTCTGACACCCAAGCTTTTTAATTACTTTTAGTAATTACTTTTAATACTTTTTTAATTATTCTTGCAAGCCCTGCCCTCAAACCCCACTGATTTAATTTCACCCATTCAGTGCAGGACTTTCACCTCGCACCGTGTGACTCCTGTCACAACGCCCGTCCCAAAAGCACCTCCTCTGTTCCCCTGCCCCGTGACAAGGATGAGAGGCCAGCCATGGGGTTTCCCATGGAGCGAGAGATCCAAAAGCCTTAGATAACCTTTTAAAAAAAGATACTGAAAGAAGCTCTCCTGGAAACCTGTCTGAATCACCTCACATTTGCACAGGATCACCGTGCACTGAAAATAATTCAGCGAGGGCAGTTGGTAGGAAAGGAGACTGTTCTCACAGTCGCACTCGTCCTCCTACCCAAGTCCGTGCCTTTGCTAGAGAGGAGCCTGTGTACAGCATGGAGGATGTTTCTTCCTCAAACCTCATTAAAACTAATTAAATAGCTTACAAAAGTATTTATGAAAACAAATTTTAAAATGGCAAAGGCATGCCAACAAGGAAGATATTTCTAATTCTGCCGGTGTCTTTTTGCGGATTTGGAGTCGGTTCAGAAGCGCACACTTGGAAGGTAATTGCTGACAGCATGCAGAATCCATCAAGCTATAATTAACACTCTACTATTATTCTAATTGCCTCACTCAAGCTTCTGTGTTTTTTAATTGTAGACCAATTTGCCAATAGAGAATTTAATTGCAATACATATTTTATACATTTTGGGACAAAGTACCATTATTTCCACTTCAGCAAAAATGTTCCTCAGTTTTTAATAGCTTGCTTTATTCTTTTCTAGGACTTTTTTTTGCCCGATAAAGGAATTTGATTGCACCCTCTTGTGAAATTAGTAATGATATAATATACAGGAGTGCCTGGAGGCTTCAGTTTGGATCATGATTCTATTAAGCTAGGAACTGTACATACATGTAGCAAGACACAGCCCTGAGGAGCTTGAAATCTAAACAGAGAAGACGAACTGAGGTGAGAACAGAAGTATTATCCCTATTTTACAGCTGGGGAACCGGAGCCCCAGATGACTCACCTTAGGCGACCCTGCGCACCTGGGGTGCAGCCAGGAGCTCACACGAGCCCTCAACGCAGGGCACCCTTCGTCTTTAACATGAACTTATTTTCTGTCTCCTGGTTCCCGCAAAAGAATCTCTATGTGGCTTGATTTGCAAGCGAAACCTTCTGAATAACTTATACCCATCTAGGATCCACAGTCACTTTTCATAAATGCCTTGGCTTTCAGAGCGAGACCCAGCGTTGAACAGGAGCCCCGGTGAGGCTGCAGAGTACCCCAGCAGATGTGACATGCTGGACGGAGGACGATAGCAATGCTGTCAGGCTTTGTGAGGGATGTGTTTGACTTCTCCTGGGGCAGGCTGAAGGTTGGAGGCAGTGAAACAGAAAAGGATGGGCTTTAGCTCACGCTGACCATCCTCGCATTTGACAATTTTCCTTCAGTGCAGCTTGGTGCTTCTATTTGCAGAGCCACAAATCTCTCTGTAACAATGTTTATCTTCTTGTAATAGTGCTCAGGTTGTCTTTCTACCCAACGCCAATGGTGCTGAGATTTGCAAAATGTCTGATACCCATGGCTACAATCCCTTATATTGTCACCCTGGTGCATTGATGTGTCAATCAATATTATTATGGTGACAAATGCTTAAAAAGGTTACAGGAGGTGTGTTGTGGGGACAGCGTACAAGATCACAGTGATTACTCAGCACAACGACAGTCACATTTATACATTGCTAACAGGGGTCTTTGGTATCAGTTGCTCATGGCAAGCTGCATGGTTTGGCTCCCAGCATCCATGTTGCAAGAGATGGTTTCTCTGGTATGACCAGATCAACCAAAGCATCTGCATTCCAGAGGTTTATTAGTTGATCTGGTTACACCAGATCTGCAAAGACAATTTTATGGCATTTTGCCACCCAAAGCTGGTGTCTGTCTCTCCTGGATCCCAACCCTGCTCCTCAGAGCTCGTTTTGTTGGAACAACCCGCAAGACGTATGACGTGATCCAAAAGTGCCTAGCAGTAATGATTAACGATAACATCACTTCTCACTGCTGTAATGGGTGAAGCTAATTCAGCTTAGCAGGAGGCAGCATATGACAGTGAGAACTAAAGGAAGAGATGATCAAGTCAAGCTTCAGTATAGGGTCACTAGCAGTGCTGACGTGAAAGTTCAGCTTGGGCTCAAACTCCAAAGAGTTTGCCTTGCAATGACACATAAGCCTTTTCTTCTCTTAAAATTAGAGACCAGTGCTTGAACTCTGGTCCTCCAGGAACATAAAGTCTTTGATCAAGACCAGATCAAGCTTCATTAATGTGAAAGTTCACTCAAGTAGCTGCTGTCATTTCATTTTTCACAGGCAATGATTTAAATTGCTTTCCCAGCCTGGGACTGGCACAGGCAGTTAGCAAAAAATGGTGCAAATAGCTAGATCCAATTAACTAAATCCATGTTCTGTCACAACATTGCCACCTCTGATCCTTTTATTTTCCCCTCCCAAAGAAGTTGTTTTAGAACTGTTGTATAAAAGATGTGTATTTGTCTCATAGTTTTTAAAGTAGACTATCAGAAGAGTAATTTACTGTCGAGACAGAAGGGGGAGAGAAAGCAGGCTGTTAGCACTAGAATATTGCCTGCCATTTGGATGGGCAAAATGCATGACAAGAGAGAGGGTTTGGATGTAAATCTGTGGTACTCGAACCTGGAGCTTACACTCAGTTGCTTAAAAGCATGTTTTTGTAGACAAGGCCATGGACTAATTCCAAGAGCAGGAAGAAAGCTGGTAGACCTGAAGTCTGAACACCGTCTGTCTGCTTGGATCACATATTTCAGCACGACATTACTCTCCCCTAATCATGCTTGAGATCCAAAATCCAGAAGTTTCCCCGAGCCCAGGGAGAGATTTGGCCCTGTGCACGAGCTGGCAGATATCAGGGTTTGCTCTTCAGATCTGGGCTTGGACTCAGATCTGTGCCGAGCCTCCAACAGCAAGAGCAGAGCTGGAGAGGCAGCTATTCCCGACAGTGACTAGCACTAATAGTGTTTATGCTATGAAGAGCGCTATTAACTGGCATAATAACTGTAATTATATGGTGTAACTTCTTTTCGTTGCTTTCACCTCTAGGCTGAGATGGAAGCGTGAAGTTCTTGCAGCCCCAGAGGTATGTGTTAGATGAAATCATGCAAGTGGAGCAAAGAAGCTGGAATCCAGCTACAGCTAAAATAAAAGCCACCTGCCCCTGTTCAGAGATTAATAGAAAAAGATTTAGAAATATCAGAGGAGGAGTTTAACTTCTCTCTCAGATAGGAATGCTTTAAATTGAGACTATTTCTTCACTCTGGACACTAGAAAGTGCAAGAGAGTTCAGGTGCATCTGAAAAATAGTAAATGCTTTATTTTACTGCAAACCCTTGCCTCAACTGAAATGGGAAAATGTGACCAGCTTGCTTAATAAAAGTAACCATCTCCAAAGCATTTCCAGAGTAAAACTTGTATTTCCTTGCTGATGACCATCGACTTTCACAGCAAATGAAGGTACCTCACACCTCCCGCAAAACAACCCAGACCTCTCTATGGGCTTAGAAGGTCGATTAGGAAAAGGCCAAACAGAGTAAGTGCAGGATGCCCTCTCAAAAACCAGTCAAGCTGAATATTTATTTAATAGCTCAATGTCAAGATTTTATACTACAGATGAAGGGCGTCATCAGCAAGGGTGGTCTCTGCCTAGCAGTATTTTCAAGACAAGTTTAGCTGAAAGTTGCATAAGTTACGGCTGTTCTCAAAGGTCCAGATCCCATATTACAATTAAAGGAAGATGATTGCAGAATGACCACAGCAGCCAGACTTCGGAAGGATCTGGCAAGCAAACACTGCCTTGCAGGTCAGAGCTAGTTTTTTTCCAACTGTTGTACTTGATATTTATCCATACTGGAAATGGGGCAAGATACCTTGTGACAACTTTTATTGGTACTCAGTTACTGCCTCTGTGACGACCATGGGCTATTACTACCAAACTGCCTCTTGTTGCTTCATCTGGCTGGAAGATATTAGGATTTGTCCGCTGCTTCATCATACTTTGATCCCTTGTTTAGAAAAGAAATCTGTTTCCTTGCTCTTGAGTGCCTCGTTCCTGGCTGGGGACTGAACTGCAAGCTGATATTTCTGTTTGGCCCTTGAAGCCAGCTATTAACCACACTTCTTGTCCTGCTGGTACCACCCAGGAGTGCATCAATAGTGCAATACAAATGGCACAGCGTCATTATATGAAGAACAAAATATGTGGCAGGGCCCTGCTGTGGCTTAGAGGCTCTGAGAAGAATCTCTCAAAATATCTTAGACATCTGCCATGTGTAAAATCTCATGATTGTTCTTCAAATTCTTCTGTGGATACATCAGCCTCTCCTCTGCTTCTCTCCCCATCTCCCTCCACTAACACATGTGCTTCTTACCAGCAGTGTGTGACACAAGGGTTGTTTTCCTCCACAGTTACTCTATTTATTCAATACCTGAGGTCATTATCCTCCATTTCGAGGCATCCTAAATCACTTCCATAGTGCACAGTTGGGATGACATGAAGGATTATGACTTCATGTGGGAATAAGGAGGAGCAGATGAAGACTTAATAGACACAGATCCTGTTTTATGCCAATGCCATAACTAATTAGAAACGGGGGAAACAAGTAGATGGGAACTGTCTCAAACTTCTCTCAGTTTGCCATGGCATATGAATGAGTCTGTAGCATCATCATGCCAGCATTGCAGCAGTTGGACAACTTTGTCCACAGATGCAGTGGTGGATGTTTGGGATTTGTATAAGCTCTGTGTGTCTCCAGTGACACCCGTTTCTCACATGCCTTCTTCATCTCCCCACAAGATGTGAGCAACCATGGGAAGTTGCAGGGATGCATAATGACTGTTTCTGTTATATCCCAGGAGGATTATATGGCTTTTGCCTTTGAGATGAGGTTTCATTCAACTTGGCAGTAAGGCACGCTGTAATGTAAGAGCTCACACAGAAGTAATGAGGTTGAATCTGTTACCAACTTGTGATCTGGAGGCAGCACTGTGTGAAGAGGCACAAGATGCTCATGTGCCCTGCCACCCAACTTTAAAAAAACCCCACAACACCAACCCCACACCCCCCCCAAAAGCCAACAGAACCCCCCTCCACAGCATGATGTAATTTATCTCTTGGGTTAAAGGAAACTACATAGAGCTCTTAGCCTCCCAATTATGCTGCTCTAGAGAGGAGCTAAATTCAACCAGGATTTCTTTTTGCTCTTCAGCTTCCATATTTTCCTCTAAGAGGACTAAATGACTGCCCCTCCATCCCACTTGGTCAGAGCCTCTTTGTGCTCATTTTCCTGGGCTATCGCATCATCTATTCTGCTTTGGAAGATCCATAACCAGGCAATATTAAGATAAGGCCATATTAACCAGCTGCCTCTACCTCCTCACCTAGCTAGGGCAACATGCAACATCATCTACTCCCAGGGCACTGAGAGCAGGTTCTTGCTGAGAACAGCTTAGAGAACAGGCAATGTCCAACAAAAACCCCAAATGAGAAAGTGGGAGGAGAAAATACTACTCTTGCCTCCTGCTTACCCCACTTTCTTGAAGAGGCTTTTGCAGTCACTGAATCCAGCTGGCAGCAATGCAGTAAATAGCCACATCCCTTGTGCACAGGCTCACTGCTCACTGACATGGGCAAGCACAAGCTTGCTGAGAGGAGGAAGGGGAACTGAGATCCTTCCCTTCCACTCCATCAGCACCATCTGATGATGCACAAGACCTTGGCTGTGCAACCCCTCCCTTTGAGCCAGGACTGCCTGCACACAACAGACATACACTCTGCTCTCCCCAGCATCATGGGGTTTATTTATGCTGTAGCTCCCTTGCTGGGTCTTTCCAGATGGGCTGCACCTGTGGGGGGAAAAATCAGCTGTGAGCTATCAACTTCCAATCTCACATCCCAGGCACCATGTACGCTGCCCCAAGCTTTTATCCTTCAAAGGAGCCTTGAGGGTGAAATGGCAGGCAATGGATGCTATTTTTTCATATGATGACCCTGCTGGCTGTTTTGCCAGAAATACCAGAGCTGTGCTTCCAGTGACTCCTTGTTCCTGGCCCTAGGGCTTGTCCTTGTTTTAGGCAGAAGGGGATGCCTCTGGGGTGTGCTGGATCCTTGCAAGTGCATGGTGGAGCCTCGTGACACTTGAAATATCTGTGGTTGTCCCAAGCTACAATGTGAGCGGTAAGTGAATGAGAATTGCTTCTCTCATGAAATGACATTTTATCAAGTGCTGTTTTGTTTTGTTCTTCTCCAGTTGTGACTAGTAATGGCTGGGTGACTCTATATGAGCTACTGCATTGTTTGAACTGATGCCTCTGTGCAAGGTGTTTCCTTGGACTTCAGATACCCTTTCTGCTTCTGCACAGAGCCCAGTCTTGGATGTGTTCAGCAGGGGCTGCTGGTTCCAATGCCCAGGGTATTTTCATGTGGTTTCCATAAAGACTGATGGTTTCCCTTGGCTCTTTGGCTGACGGCTTTGAGGCTGGAGCAATAGTTCTCCTAAATGTCTTCCTTTGGCAGCTGGGCAGAAGGCAAATGGGCAGAAGGCAACATAGACAGGAGATCTATAAGTACCACCATGCATATAGGTAAAACAAAGCTTAGACTGGCTTGTCTCTGAGATACCTAGATTGCATAGGTTTCGACAGCTTCCTTACGTATGACAGCCTGCAGGTGATTAGAATCCTCTAATAGATCATCCATAATTTAATAAAAGTTAGCTTGCCGTATTAATGTCAGGCAACACGTTGGAAAAAGTCATTAATCATAGCAAGTCTTGATGGCTGCTGAGTCTGCACCTGCGAGGCTGGAGCCTTGGGAAATAGTATTTTGAGCAATCTGCATGGCTTTGACAGAATGCCTGTAAGTTTTTCCCATTACATCATTACTGGGGCCAACACAAAGGCTATCTGGGTTGCTCAAGGAAGTGTATTGTGGAAAACAATCCTACTTTGATGACTGATCCAGGCATTTATTTAGGCAAAGCAGAAGCAGTTGCATTGGCTCATTTGATCTGTGCTGTTAATAGGAGACAGCTCAGTGCATGCTTTTGTTGTACTTGCTCTTGCTTGCATAAGCTCTTGAGATAATTTTTTTTTTTTAATGAACAAAACTGTCTATCCCTTCACGTGGCAATCATGCCAGTGTGACAATCTTAATTACCACTCAGATTTTCCATATGGGATTTTTTCACAATCTGGCTCAGAAGAATTTGCCCAGGTTTAAGAAAGTCACTTAATATAATGCTGAACAACTTAAAAGGTGTATGTACACGACAAGGGGAAGAAAAAAAAAAAAAAATATTGGATGCAATGTGTGTAGGAATGGGGTAAAAACAAAACAGGTACTTGATTTCTAGTTGTGTGTGTTGCTTTTGTATTGGGAACGTGTCAGTAGCCCTCTGTATCCTTTTGCAGCAAGGATGCAAAAGTTGCTGGTTCCCTGAAAGGGAAGGAAATCTGTTACACGAATCAGACCAATCTCTGGGGCTGTAGTTGGAACACCTTGCAAACCATTTACTTTTTTTAGCATTCATTCTCTGTTAACATTTCTCATATGTTAGTGCCTGTTATTAAAGGCTTGATAAATGGTTTGAATGAAAGACTTGCAAAAATGGCCAATTCACCTTTTTTGGTATCAGACTTTCAAACTTTGTGTGCTCTTTATCTAGATATTCATTAAATAAAGATAAACTGACCCTCTGAAAAAACAAGTAGGGCTTTCAACAGTGTAACACCTGAAAATAAAAGGTGAAACTTGGTGGGGGAAGCTGACAAATGGGGGTTATGTTCCTGTCAGGTCTACGTAATGTGATAAAACACAGTGTCACTGCAGAATTTTTCTGCATCGTAGCGGTTTGATCCTGGTTTAGATCTCTTTTAAGAGTTAATATTTGTCACCCCCAAAACTGTGGGAGAGGAATGGGTTTTCAGCTGTACCGTGATGGTGAGAAAGGCCATGGCGACTAGCAGAGCATCACTGATTAGAATTGCAAGAACATACCAGTGAGGGGAAATCTGCTCCACCCTCTGCTAAGGTAAAGCCACTGGCAATAAATCTTTCTTCCTAAGCCAGTCTTTAAAAGACTCAGCAAGGCTTGGCCATAAACATTTTTTTTTTTGCATAAAAAGTAGTAAACTGGATGTCCAACTCTACACTCACAGGTACACCAGCACCCCTGGGGCAGCTCTGATGGGAGCTGGCTCCATTACTTCTCTTCCTGCAACAGGTCAAACAAAAGCAGTGGGCACTTCAGTCTTTCAGATAAAGTTTCCAAAAACCAGGAGGGCAGACCTTCGGCACACCTTCCCAGAGCATAGCTCCATCCACGACAGCCGACGGGCTCTTTTGCCCACCTCTTCTCCTAAAGCATCGCAAACCGTAGCGGAGAGGACCATAAAACTGGTGTGCAGAGAGCTGGAACTCACGTTGTGTGGGATAATGGAGCGTGCAGACTTGTACCGCTGTGGATTTGATCCAAACTGACTGTCTAGCTTGTGAGGATGCTGAAGGAGCCCGTGGGGGGAGTCCCCCCCTCCAGCATCCTTCAGCAGAACAGTCTTTCCCATCCGCTGCCTTTAGCTGCTAGATCATTTGTCTGCTTCGTGGTCTCTGGTTTTGGCTAGGAATGGCTCATCACCATCTCTTCCTAGTTCTTGGAATTAATTTTCTACAAATGTTACAGGGTGTGTCTATTTACTTTTTTTGCAAAGGGGGTTTTTAGCTAGTTTTAAAGTGACCTCAAAAGCCTGCCTTGTTATGAAGCTGGAGGAAGGCAGAGCTGTGTGTGTTGCCTGCATATTGCCTGCATCCACTGGACCCTGCAGCTACTGATTCCTTCTTGCACAGGCAGCTGAAAGCGTGACAATAGCATTTGGATATCATCCCGTTTCCTCCCCCCCTTAAACCTGAATGTTGTCTTCCAGGTGTTACAGTCCTTTTTGAAGTCAAAACACTTGCCAGCTCCAATTAAACTTGTGGTTTGCAGACAAATTGGGAGCTGGCCGGAGAGGAAGCTGGCAGGAGAACAGCTTTGTACATGTACCGGGCTCCAGGACAGCTAGGTTTCCATAGGTTTTGTGCAAATAGCCAGCAAGGCAGAGAAGAGACCGTCCATGCTGTGTCTCTGGTAAAGAAGGCATAAATGCACAGCTGCATTGCATCTGCAACGAAGGACTCCGCAAGAGCAGGGACGTGCTTTGGTTAGGTAGGGTGAGCTCCTGTTAGAGATCGCAAAATTGGAGAACTCTGATTTCATTTGTCCAGCTCGTGGTCCAAAAGCACGGGCTAAATGCCACCTCTCTGGGTGTCCTGACTGCAGGGGCACCAGAGGTCAGCTGCAATGGGCTGGAATTAGGCTTTGCATGAGTGCGGTCTGTTCATCGCCTGGAGTACCTCTGTTCTTCTTCCTTCCTTCTCTATTTTGGCTGCTTCAGTCACCGATCCTTCCCGCTCCCTGATCCAGTCCTGTACTGCTACCTTATTCTCTGCAGGACCCAGTCAGAAGAGGGGTCATTTACTCTCTTTACTCTTTGCAAATGATTTCTGGACATTTGAGGTCTCCTTTCATGCAAAGCATTTCATCAAGCTAAGAGGTAGCTTGAGGCTATTTTTAATGCATTTCTTTAAAATGGAGCGGGAAATAGTTTTTCGAAACTGGGAATATTTTAGAGACCTTTGAACAGTGTAATTAGTAGATTGCATAGTGACCAAGTTCAAGCATTTGGGTTTTCTTTGGGGATAAGGGAGGAGTTAATTTTGATCCTTTTTCTACTTGCAACGTTGGGAAAAAATGCATTTTGAACAGCAACATAAAAAGGATCTTCAATTT